>NW_023339650.1:7135901-7137741 GCF_004916995.1 Morone saxatilis
TGATGTGGTCTCCAACATGGAGCAAGTTGTCAAATCCAAAGTGAGTACAACCAACAGATTACCCCAGGAGACTGTAAGGCATGCTATGCTGGTACCAGTATTATCCCATGGTTAAAGATGTCTGAGTGAAAGAGTTTCTGAATAAAAAGCAAATTGTGTTTTATTTTCAGTCAAACTTAGAGAAAATGTGTCGCACTCTTGAAGATCAAATGAGTGAATTCAGGACTAAAACTGATGAAAGCCAGCGTATCATCAACGATTTCACCATGCAGAAAGCAAAGCTTCAAACTGAGAATGGTAAAAAAATCTATAAATCTCTGAAATTGAATGCATAATATTTATTAAAGTCAAGAGGAACATTTTCTTCCATGTCAAAAGGTGAGTTTGCCAGGCAGCTGGATGCGATCTTACCACAAATGAAGCTCATACACCCCAATCCCTATCAAAGTCTGATATCAACGAGAAAACAATATTAACAGCCATAAACCTCCTATAATATGAGTATGATGTTCCCCTGCCTCCCAGAAACCACACGGAAGCTGAGTCCAACAGGAGATGGAAGTCTTGTAATGACGGCCTATTACCTGTTCTACACACTTTAGAGACTATACACTCATAAAGTACTTGGACGTGGGCCTAAATTAAATATTTAAAAAATCATAGGATACTAGTAACCTTTACATGAAAAAAATGACTGTGTGCATTTGTAAATATTAATATATTAGTTATCCATTATCAAATTGAATTTATCTATCAATTGCATTTTTACTCATTTTTGTTTGAAGAATATCAGCTGAAAATCACCTGAGTAGAATTGTAATTATATTTTAAATAAAAAGTCAATAGTATAAAATAGTAACACGTCCAACCAATGTCCGATAATTAAAGCATATTTAACTCCAATTTGACTCTTTTGGTTTTAATCGGCGTACACTTCGCCCCAAGACATTCGCGCCACACGGACGTGACGTCATAGCCGCCACAGCCGTCGTCAAACTGCCATTTTCCTCAAGGTAAGCAGCTTAAATAACAACACTTTTATACCTATGTTTTGCCCAGCAGTTGAACATTGTTTTGCATTACAGCGATTAACGCTAACAATTTATTGGCAAGTTTAATCATATCACAGATGGTCCAGTCTTTCCACCCCCTCCCCCACCTTAAACAAGCTAACGGTTCCGAGTGGTAACGTGAGTAGCGCGTAGCATCTTGGTTGCGGCAGCGGGGTAGCAGTGGTGACGGGTGGGGGGCCTAAAACCACGTTTTGAATGTCCGCGACGGCGCACGTCAGGTGCGAAACAGAGGAGCAAAATACGAATAGAGAAAAGAAAGAAGAGTGGCACATTAAGTTGCGGACTCCTGAGCTGGATATTGCCGGAGGTTTTAGGATTGGCTCAAAACGGTTGAAGGTAACAACCGGGAAGACATTATTTTGCATTACTGCAAAAAGAAGATTAGCGTGTAGCTTCCATGGGGATAAAATTGCAGTTAAATCCCACATGCAAGATGTTAGCCACAAGGCTGCCGTTAGCTACAGAGAGCGGTCAGCCTCCCATTTCAACTTCCTGGCGTCCTTCAGGTGCCACAACCAGCCGTACATGCACAGCTGAGCCTGAGCCAGCAAACCACTCTGTGACGTGCGACAGCGACGTCTGCCGACATAGCAAGCGGCCAGCTCTGGGCGGCGGACAAATAGATTTAATTGCAAACTACAACTGTTTAAGTAAGTTGAAGATGTTTGCTGCTAAACGACAGCTTGAAATGGTGATGACGGTCTTAAAGGTTTTTTTTTGGAAGGTCTTTAAAAATCCTTAAAAGGTATTGATTTACAACCAGAATT
>NW_023339650.1:7137766-7140975 GCF_004916995.1 Morone saxatilis
AGGATTCCTGCATATACCCTGTTAGATGACACACACAAAAACTATTTAAATGTACAAGATTGAAAAAGAACCAACACTAAAATCAAAGGTCCTCAATTTTTACGTGTCACTGTACATTATGTAATTATTAGCACTGTTATTGAAGTAGGTTAATATTTATACAGTTATACTGTATTTACAAGTTAATAGGACCTTTTTTCTCATTACTTTAGTTTTTTTTTTTAGGGGTGGCAGTGTAAGATCTGCAAGTCTTTGTCTGCTACAAAAGGGAACCTACTAAAGCATTACAGACTACAGCACGCAACATTTGGTCGTGGGCAATCTCAGCCATGTCTCTATGGTAGTTGCCCTTGCACATTTAAAATGCAGAGTGCACTTCGCACACATTTGTCCAGGTACCATGCAGCTAAGGAAAGTCTACAGCCAAATATCATCTTCACTTTTAAGTGTTTAGTTTGTGATGCTAGTTGTTCTACTGAGAAGGATCTCTTTCAGCATATTGGAAATCATCTGAAAGGCCATGAAACTGTCTTTTGTGTATTTGAAGGGTGCAATTTCCGGACAAATATTTACAATACATTTCTGAAACACAAAAGCAGAAGACACCAACCTTATTCTTTGAGTGATTTTAAGCAAGCTGTGTATGAGAGACACTATAATCAGACAGTCGACCTCTCTGATATACCAGAGGCCAGTGCTGATGAGGGAACAAGTTTAGATTGTGATCCCGAATGTGCATCATACCTAGTTCTGAAAAGAATTTGCTTGCTTCTGCTGAAGCTAGAGACCATCTGTAATGCATCTGTGAGGTGCATTGATGCTTTGGTTGAAGACCTTCACTTCATTTCATCTTCAGCATCTGTAACTGTTGTTAGAAATACACTTGATTCAACATTGAGATTAAATAAATGCACTGTAGACCAGGCCATCATAACTGACTTGTCAGAACAACTGTGCAACTTCCATCCCATTAGTACAGCACTAGGAGCAGGTGGTCCTCTTAGTTCAGCTTTTAAGAGAAGAAGGTATTTTAAGGAGCATTTCCAGTGTGTTGACCCTGTTGAATATATTCTTGATTTTCAAAAGAACAAGACCTTTTATTCTCAAAACTTTGCAGGAAATCGTAAAGAATAAAGACGTTGCAGAGGGAATCTTATCCAGGTGTTCAAACAGCACTGGATATATTAAGTCAATTTTTGATGGGAAATTTTACAAGCAAAATTATTTTTATGCTGGAGAGGAAACACGACTCTCAATAATCCTTTATGTAGATGATTTTGAGGTGTGTAACCCACTAGGGACTTCAAGGAAAAAACACAAAATTACAGCCATTTGTTGGGTTTTGGCAAATTTGGGATCTGAGTTGCAATCTGAATTAACATCAATAAACCTAGCTTTACTTTGCAAAGCTGTTGATGTCAAACAGTTTGAATACAAAGTAGTTTTGGAACCACTATTGAAAGATCTTTGCACTCTAGAACAGGAAGGGGTTTTCATTCCCAGTGCTGGAAAAAGTATTAAAGGAACAGTACACTGTGTTGCAGTTGATAATCTTGGTGCACATTCGATCAGTGGACTAGTTGAAAGTTTCACAGGGCCATACACATGTAGGTTTTATCTTGGACATTCTTCCAAGTACCAGACACATCCTCCTTTGTACGAGGTGGAAAAGCTCCACCTCGCACAAAGGAGGACCATAGTTTGCATGTACAAACTGTTAAAGAAAATCCCAGTTTAACATATTTCTTTGGTGTAAAGCGGTCATGTCCACTGACTGACAAATTGACTCACTTTCACTTTGTTTCTGGGTACCCACCAGATGTACTTCATGATATCTTTGAAGGGATTGTTCCAAGAGAACTGGCATTGTGTATTCAGGTTTTCACTAAGAATACGTACTTTAATTTAACTCAACTTAATGAGTTAATTACATGTTTCCCTTATAAGGGATCAGACAAAACCAATAGCCCTCAGGAAATCCCTCAAACATACACAAGTTGTAAATCTATAGGGGGAAACGCTCATGAAAACTGGGCCCTAATACGGTTGTTGCCACTCATTATTGGTTCACTGATACCTGAGGGTGATTCTGCTTGGCAGGTTCTTCTGACATAGTTGAATTGGTGGTTGCCCCTGTTCATACACTTGAGACAATTGCATACCTGGACTTTAAAATATCTGAACATCGTGACAGATTTTTGGCAGTTTTTCCAGAAGAGAGACCAAGCACCATTTTTTGGAACACTACCCTACATTGATCGAAGAATATGGGCCTCTGGTTGGTGTATGGACAATGCGCTTTGAAGCGAAACACAGCTTTTTTAAGCAAGTTGTGAGGCACACTAACAATTTCAGGAATGTCTTGTTGACCCTTTCGACACAACACCAGATGATGATGGCATACCACCTGCAAACAGATGGTGGAAAGCAGGCACTATGTGTTGCTAAAATATCTGAGGTGCCTTTAAATGTGCTGCATCCAGACATACAGGAAACCTTAAGAGATACATCATCACTTATGTCTACTGTGCTGTTAGCCAAGACTGTCACCTGTTATGGAACAAGGTACAATGTTGGGATGATCCTTTCCTATGGCTCTACAGGTGGACTTCCTGATTTTGCTGAGATTATTCAGATTGCTATTTTGGACAACTGTGTACACTTCATTGTAAAGTTACTTGCTGCCTGGTATGAAGAGCATCTAAGATCTTTTCAGTTGGAGGACACTGGTAAAATGGCACTTTGGGAGCAGCAGAAACTTGGTGATGTCTACCCCTTGGCTGCATACAGTGTGGGAGGAAAACCCTTCGTTACACTCAAACGTCACATCTGTTGTTCGTCTTAGGTAAATGACATTATATTGAACTTTACATCTGTACATGCATCATGTTATCCGTATTCTGCTCCATGTAACTGGGATTTTAATTTCTTTTGAGCAATTTCATGACAGTTCTAATTATGGCCTACATATATATATATATATATATATATATATATTGTTAGGATTCCGTAATTCAAGTGTTCCACTAATAATTATTAACTTGAATTAAAAAGTTAAATGATTTGGGAATATTAAATAAAGAATTTTATTTCCATATATGAATGGTTAATAATTTGATGTCAAAATGGAATTGGTCTGAAAGTGGTCTCTCAAAACGGGAAAGACAGCCCAGTTTATGAGGTAAAGCCTGAAAGTGGTGCAGGGACAG
>NW_023339650.1:7141075-7141272 GCF_004916995.1 Morone saxatilis
TCTCAGGTATGTCCAAATCTGTAGTCACTATACAGTATAATAATAAGCCAATATGTTCAAGTTATTTATGTTTCAACAAGTGTTTACTGTAAAACACTTTTGTGCAGAACACCAGCCTGCTGAACCAGAAGAAGAAGTTGGAGGGAGACACAGCTCAGCTTCAGAATGAAGTGGAGGAGGCGGTGCAGGAGTGCAGA
>NW_023339650.1:7141323-7141460 GCF_004916995.1 Morone saxatilis
GTGCAGGAGTGCAGAAATGCTGAGGAGAAGGCGAAGAAGGCTGTGACTGATGCTGCCATGATGGCAGAAGAGCTAAAGAAGGAGCAGGACACCAGCTCTCACCTGGAGCGTATGAAGAAAAACATGGAACAAACCAT
>NW_023339650.1:7141507-7156077 GCF_004916995.1 Morone saxatilis
GAAAGGTGGCAAGAAGCAGATCCAGAAGCTGGAGGCCAGGGTAAGTGCCACATCATTTTTCAGATGTTGACATGGTGCTTGGCTTCTATGACACTGTGACATTGTTTTCATAGGTAAGGGAACTGGAAGCTGAGGTGGAAACTGAGCAAAAGAAGGGCAGTGACTCTGTTAAAGGAGTCCGTAAATATGAGAGGCGCATGAAGGAGCTTACCTATCAGGTATATTGTGAATACCTAATGTAATCTACTTCAGTCCATTAATATTAATTCAATATGTCAGTTGCAAAATGCATGACTCTGCTTATTCAACTCTGGGAAGACTGAAGAGGACCGGAAGAATCTGTCCCGTCTGCAGGACCTGGTAGACAAACTGCAGCTGAAGGTCAAATCTTACAAGAGGACTGCAGAGGAGGCTGTAAGTACAGGTGTATTCTGATATTACAGGTGGATATCTTGCTCCCATACCTTTTTAAATACTTAACCAAAACCAATAATGTAACAGGAGGAACAAGCTAACAGCAATCTAACCAAGCTCCGTAAACTGCAACATGAACTGGATGAGGCGGAGGAGAGGGCTGACATCGCTGAGTCCCAGGTCAACAAGATGAGAGCCAAGAGCCGTGATGCTGGATCCAAGGTCAGTAAGGCAACAGTGTCATACATATTTCTGTGGGGTATTTTTCACTTGCAACTGATGATCAAAACAACATGGACGCTGTGTATTATAGCATACAGTCTAGAACTTTGTATATACAGTAATAATATTGTTTTTTGCATACAATACAAATACTGTCACTGCAATGATTGCACATCTAATCACTGTCATTCATTGTCTCACACACAGAAGGGGCATGATGGAGAGTGAAGTTCTCCGCTGGAACCTTCAAAGCCTCTGCATTAAAGTGCCTTAAAACTATATCTAAGCCAAATAAAGAATAAAGCATATCAAGAATCTAAATCTCTCTCTGTGTTTCCACAGTTTTGTTAAATGCACTGTAGTGCGTAGGTGTGAAAACAAGACACAGTTAGGAGTCCTCATCTTCTTTCACGCACTTGAAAGTCTTATTTGCCCATAGATCAAAATGTGAGTGTAAATGTGCTTTTCTGTCTGCGTATGTTAGCTCTCACGTACCATTAGCTTTTAGTGGGTATAGATGATGGTTGGATCGATGACATATAATAAAATATTATTGTATTGTATCAATGTTCCATTGAATTAAAAACCACCCACTATTCCAAACCATGGTAAACAATATACATGACTGTGCAAAATACACCAAAAGCCAGCAACAATGACAGCAGTATAAGATATACAGCATCTCAAAAAGTGTTATATTAAAGTCCCCATGAAATGAAAAGCAAAGTGCTATTTGCTTCTACATATTTACGTGATTTCTGTAAAAAGAGGCAGCTAGGGAAAGACGTGGTAGACAGTAGCACTGAATGTGTGTCAAGCAGCTATAGTAGACCCACTGGCTAACTATGCTGGATTGGGAGCACACATCCATCCGATGCCAATGAAGGCCAGTTTGATGACAATCAAGTTTATTTATTATTCATATTGCACATTTAAAACAACCAGAGTTGACCAAAGTGCTGAACAAATTAAACTGCATGCACATCTTTTAGAAAGGCACATAATGCAAATAGAAGCCAAAAAATAAACACACACACACACATATATATGTATACATATGGTGGTTGCTAGCTATATATCCTGTGGTGCTGAGGGGGCCAAAAACAATTGCCTCTGATATTGCATATCATTGGTATAGCAGTGAAAGGAGACATTGTGCTTGTGGAATATGGAGCTTAAAGGGTGAAAATAAAGACCAATAAAATCTGCCCTAGAATGGAACCTTGAGGTACTCCACAAGTTATAGGGGCAGTAAAGGAGTGGCTGCCAATATTTACTGAGAAAGTCCTGTCATGTAAGTTGGAGGTAAACCATTTAAGAGCAGTGCCCTGGATGCTAACCTGGTCCCTAAGATGGTTTAAAAGAATGCAATGATCCACTGTATCAAAAGTCGAGCTGAGGTCTAACAAAATTAAAATGGCACAATTACCACAGTTTCAAGACAAATGTCTTTAAGAAGGGCAGATTCTGTAACCCTAAAACCTGAATGAAATTTCTCCATAATATTATTATTATCTAAGTAGGAAAAGCTGAGCGTAAACCATGTTCTCCAGTACTTTGGACAGGAATGAGAGCTTGGAGATGGAATGAAAATTGCTACGCTCTTTTCTTCTGGTTAAGCTTTTTGATAAGAGATTTAACTATTGCATGTTTGAAACAGGATGTGATGGTCCTACAGTGCCCAATACTTATTTTAAAAAGTATGTAGGAACAATTTCTGTGGGACAAGTATAAGATTTTGTGTGCAAATTTGTGTCATAAATGGAGGGCCTTCCAGGGTGTCACGTGTAAACAGTCATGTGGAGAGGACTGCAAAATTAGATTTTTTGTTAGGTTTTTTGGCATACATTGTTAAATAAGGGTACAATATGATTGGGGGTGTAATCTAAAATAGTGAAAAAAAGTATTTCATTTGGACTAACAATGTATCATACTGTATAAGTGAAAGCAGTTACTCATAATGACAAACCAAAAGATAATGACAATTTTAAATTCCTCTCGCTTTTTAACTAGAATGAAATATGTCAGCAATCACTGCATCAAGCACAATTAATTTTTTTTGCACCATTCATGGCACCCAGAGGACGAATCACACTGACTTTCACAAATGACAGATTCTTTGTTTCTCTTTATTTTTTTTATAATATAAAAATTATCTTTGTTATTTTGATATATGCATGCATCCTCTTTAGATATCAGATAATGTTAACACAAGCACAGACTAACATATCGGTAAAAAAATATTTATTCTATGTATACTGAGCAAAGACTAAACTATCCAAATAAAACATATAACATCAGTATCAGTAACAACCACGTAAAAGCAGCGGACAGCCTTATTGCTTGTAACCTCACTATGATCAGGTATAATTTCTCCCCCCAAAAAGACTGTCTGGGAGCATCACTGTTCACGTTAAACTTCCTAGTTTGTGTTGTTGGTGCAGTGATGAATTTAGGTCCCTGAGGAGTTGTGAATAGGAGCTGTCCAAGGTGTCTGCCTACCAGCTGGTGGAGTATGGGACCATCATGACTTAAGTAGAAAAAGACATTCAACTGTACACTCACTGCTAATCATAGCTCAGACAGAGACTCAGTGCCAGAAGCTCATATTTATTAAAGTCATTCCTGCACCATAATATGATTGTTGTTGAGTAAACCAAGAACATGAAAGTAATACTACAGAATATTTTAGAATTCAAGGAATGAGAAATATTTTCCCTTTATGGTGAACATGTGACCTTTCTTGCTCTATCTCCTTCCATGAAGCATTCATCTCAGTCACTCTGTTGACATGTCTGCTTCTACTGCGTCCTGTGGGAATTAAACAAACACAGAGAGAGGAGTGGTGTTAGTTGCTCTGCAGTGATTTAATGCAGCTGGAAGAGAAATGCCGCAGGCTCCCTTGAGCTTGTATTTGGTAATCAAATGCCAATAATAAATTTGAGGTTACTACTATCCTTAATGAATTTGGCCCATGCATTCTGGTCACAAGTCACTGCTGTTTATGGAAACTGGATATTAAAAATCATTGTCTCTGAAGATCTTCTGTTGACTTGTTGAACATCAATCTTCAAAGACGCCTTAAAAGAACTTTGGCTTTCTAACTTGGACTTTTTCCGTTTTTTCAAAGATAATTTCTTGTTGAAGGATAATTACCTGGTCCTGATCTAGTATTACCTTCAATGGTTTGTGCAGCATCTTGATTCTAAACCACATTGAAGAAAGGAATAATGATAAAATAAATAACCATACATAAACATAAAGACCAATAAGTCTTTATCTGGCAAAATCAGTAGGATAGAAAATGTTATTCTCACCTCAAAGATGGTTGTGCTGCAGAGCTTACGATTCCAGGATCTTCACGTAGACAAAAATCCCAAACTCTGGATCTTATTCTGTAACTAAGACAGCATGGTCAGCTTCCTCCTTAATTGAAAATATCACAGGGTCTAAAAAATCCTGAAATTAAATCACAAATAGCTTATTCTTTACAACAGCAAAATAATGGTATAATAGGAAACATTTAGTCAAAACTGAGTCAGTTGAAATGCTTTCAAGAGATTTTCATGATCTCAAAGCTGAATTTCATTAACAGAACACATTATTATGTATTTATATTATATATACCACCACTTATATTAGTGTTCAATCAACAAGAATAAAGTTACACAGCAGGAAAAAAATCAGTTCAGTTTACATTAACCTGGCACTGTTCAAAATAAGTCCATTGATGGGACGATGAGGTACCAAAATCCATTTGAAAGCACACAGTAATAAAACTCTCCATCTGTCACATTGAGCTGGTAAAACGGGTCCTTCAGATAATCATGGGTCCACTTTTGGCTGTTTCTTGAACCAGGTGAAAGTGATGATGGGAAGCTTGGCTTGCTGGAGGCAAAGGTCAGGTTCACCCAGGCTACCTGCTGACACAACCTGATGACTGATGGACACTGATGATGTCTTTAGGGAGATCTGAGGGAAAATGTTGGAGATTAACTTTATTCATTAAAAATCAGCGACAGTCCGGGAATTCATCATATGCTGACAGGATCAATAACAAAACTTGGTTGTTTACATGAAACACTGAGGAGTCTTTCTCTCCTCTGCTGTTTATCTTTTTCCTTCATTCCACAGGATATTGAATAACAGGTGATGTTGTATCCATCATGTTGTCTTGACAGATGATGCTCTCCTGGAGTTTAGTTGTGAAGGTTCGACTGTGTTTTCCTTATTGTTGTTGAGAGTCTTGTTTGAAGATTCCAGGTGGAGTTTTAGGAGGGGAGTGTGGGACAGGGGGGAGTGAAAGCTTGAGCAGGTTATAGTGAAACAGGCTCATCGTCCTGTCAGATCACCTAAGATTTCAATTCTGGGGCTCGGAGGAGAATCTGTGGATTCAAGGTTAAAACACATTTCAATCATTAGAAATAGACTTAAATACCTTTAACAGCAGTGTAAATTTCTGGAGATTTGATTTTTTTAAATCATAAAGTATAAGGCATTCTCCTTTTTCATTGTCCAAGGATGAGTAAGTTCACAACAAGCTCAACTTTCCCGTTAAGACTTTAAAGATACTGGGGTGTGGAATCTGAAAAGTGGTTAATCAAAAAACGAACTTTTTAAGTATTGAAGGGAGTTTTTGGGCAAAAACGCTTCACAACATGTAGGTGTGTGGTAAAACACAAGCAGCACAGTTTGTTGGTAAAACAGTGTATTTAAAAGGGCACCCAAAGTGTCTTTGGTGAATATTCATTATTTTCATTGGTTTAAAAAACTTCAATCCTTTGTTTGTGAGTGGTCGTGGCCAGGTCGCACAAAGTCTAGGAAGTAGCGTGTAGAGTGGAGGAAGTGGAAAGAGTTTATTGACCTGGGACACGACGTCACCAAGTTTTAATCAATTTCAGATTACCGTATACGGGAAGTGACCCCTTTGACCAAAACACACCAAACACACCACAACATACACACACAACACACAATATTATGACACCTGGGCACCCTGGTGGTCAGCCCATTACCAACAAACTGTGGATGCACTGTGTGGTTCTTTGATAGGTAACTGGACCACTGCAGGGGGACTGGGAACCACCCACAAGAGCTTGCAGTTTTGGAGATGCTACTGACCAGTTAGTATAGCAATCACAATATTGGCCTTTTCAAGTCGTCAACTCACACTATCATTTTTATCTGTTCTGACACCATCAACATTGAGGACAGTTCATTTGGCTGCCTAACTATATCCCACCCACTGCACAGGGTGCCATGATAATCAGATAAATCAGTGTGATTCACTTCACCGTCAGTGCTCATAATGTAATGGTGACGGCGGTATATACATTGATAGACGTGTGTGTGCACTTTGTGAACCTATGATCATATAGGTAGATTTTTTATGGAGCGAATAATCTACAGAGGAAGTGAGCACCATATAAAGCATAACTACTTACCTGCACAGTAAACTTCTCTTCTGAAAAGAATATTAAATTCAGGGACCAAAACACACTGTGTTTTTAATACTAAAGGCTTGACACAAAGGCTGACAGTTTCTATTGGAAACGATAAAAGTTATTGGACACTTTGTCTGGCTTTCAGTAGCAAGAATTTCAGAAAATTAGATAAAGTGTGCTGTTTAGGTCAAAAACTGTAACTGATTTCACTTTTATTCTAAAACAAATAAACATTTAGACTTGATGAAAGAAAAAAACTTCTTACCTTAAATGTTATTGATGAGGATCACAACAAGCTGTTGCCCTGCATGGGTGTTCTCAATTCGAGTAGTTGCTGTTGTATAACTTGTGATTAACGGGAAAACAGAGTGGTATGCAGTTTTTCTGACTTCAGTTTCCAGTAGTATTCATTGGATACGTGTTAACTGTCTTAACTGTTTAAACATTTTAACATTGTTTTGGTTTATTGCCAAAATAGGATAATTTTTTATCACCTCCAAAGGTTTGTTTACTGCTGTTCAAACTCTTGTTTTCTGGTTCATAGTCTAAAGTTACATGTGGGTTGCAAACAGATCCCATCAGTGCTCCATTCCTTTGGTGCAGTGGATGGAAGAGGTCCCAAGGACAATCAGCCAAAGCACCTGTAAAGTCAGGACTCATGATGAACAAATGTGGAGAAAGTTCATGATAAACAAATCGCACTGTGTGCATGCTGGTTTTTTCCCTGTCCGTTAAGCATTTCTTATAAAAACATTTCACTTTGCATTCAGGCATGAACAGTTGGAAAAAGAATTATCTGCACGTGGTCTTTCTGCTTTGTTCTAAATGAAGTCCAACTGTAAATGATTAAGTCTCCAATAAAAGTGACGAACAAAGCAGCTCACCCTGACAGAAAGAAGAACTCAGTACATGTTGGCTGTCACCATTTTCACAGACAGGACTGCATCACACTCATCACCTGGATCTGAAATAAAGTTACTTTTAATATTGAATCAAAGGTATCTTTAACCAAATCCTTCATGTTTGTTTTAAGGCAACCTCAGTTCACGACATTCAAACCAGGAACTGCCATGTACAACAGATGTTACTGTGTTATAGAGAGGGTGAATAATTTCGCAGAGTTGCCCTGAAAACAGTTTAAATATAAAATCAGGAATGATCAGTCTGAGTTATGATATTATAGTGTCAATAAAATGTTGCTGAAGAAACTTCTCATTTCTTTGAGGATCGATTCTGCTAAAACAAAACGGCCAACAAATAAAATATAGTCATGTCTTTTTCAGTGGAGTTCATGAAAAACAGGCAAATAAAAAGCTCTCTGGGTTAGAAAAGTTCAACATAAAAGCAGTAACATTTGAGCGGCTTCAAACGAGCCTGGGCAGAGTAAACGGAGAACAATTGTTTGGGAAAATCAGACAATTGTGAATTTCAGCAGAACTGGCAAGCGGACCCGAGTAGCAGGGACCTTCGCTGCTAAGCCGCTGTAAATAAAAGCTAACGACTTCTTGTTTTAAAGCAGAATCCAGTGATTAAAATACTGGCAGCAATGCAAGAAGGCTTCACCCCCTTCCTGTTTACCCCTGTGAGTGGGAAGTCAGCTTTTGTTGCATCTTAACTCCATCAGGGTGCAAAATTAATTAACTCAGAGATTATTTTAACACATGACACACTAACAAGTCTGTATACTTTTATCTTCTCTACTGGCCAGAAATTAATATAATCATAGGTATGTTTTCCTTCTTAGTCTAATAATCAGTTGAATATAGGAATCGTGTTTTTGTTACCTTGAATGAGACTATTTTTATCTACAGCACAGATGGTCATCTTCCATGGAGTTGGCCTGTTGATGGGCCATGTTTTTAAGTGGCCAGAACAGACAAACCAATCACTGACTACATACGGGACTTTTGCGTTTTTCGGAAGGCCACCATAGCTTCTTCTGGCTCCCCTTTTCAAACTTTTTTTTCCCTTCATTCTCAGGCGCGTGAGTGGTGTTCAGTTTAGTTGCAATCTGCAACTTTCACGGCCTTGATGCTCTAAATCCTAAACACTGGTGCCTCTAATATTTAGGTGAAGCAGGTAGAAATGTACACCGTTATAATAGCAGAGGGTGTTTTATCACGAGCTAATTTAGTTCTTGTTGACCCTTTTGAGATAATAAAAGATGATTTAAGTCCATCAGATACAGACAGTCAGTTGTTTTATTAAGCAAATACTGCAGGAACTTCCTGTTTTGATTTATAGTTATCCAACTTTTGTCTCAGTCTCTTTTCAGCAACTTCATCCAGTTTACATCCCACCTCTTACTGTGCCTTGTAACGCAGATACTTATAAAGTTCTATTTTCATACA
Organism: Morone saxatilis; assembly: GCF_004916995.1. Lineage (NCBI taxonomy): Eukaryota > Metazoa > Chordata > Actinopteri > Moronidae > Morone > Morone saxatilis. The sequence continues at coordinate 7,149,939 of NW_023339650.1, forward strand.
TGCTGGTACCAGAGTTTTTATTACTGCTGCTCCTGTAAAAACAAGTGGATGAGAGAACCTAAGTGATTAAAAAGCTTTTGTTCTCCTTTAAATACGATTTAATGTGTTTAAAACGCAATGTAGTCATCTACACATTTACACATAACCCAATTACAGATTGAGGTCTTCATCCTTCCTCTTCACCAACCCTGAGTGAGGAATGTCTGCTTTTGTTGCAGCTTAAACTCATCAGGGCGCAAACAACATACTACTGACTACTCCCACCTCTACTGCCGACTACACTACTAATACTCATAGTAATATAATAATAATAATAATAGTAATAATACAAGCTGTCTTTATTTAGCACAAGGCACACCACACGTACAACCGACCAAGGGCTTTGTCTAATACCTACAACTTCTTCTATTTGCTTGGATGTCATATGTCAGCAGATAGCTTAGCCGCTGCATCCCTACTGGAAGTGCAGTAATAGATTACTGGACAGATAAATAATAGGGGTCTTTCAGTATACTATAAAGAAATGTGACATTAAAGTAACATGTAGGCAAGTAAAAAAAAATTATTTTTTTTTAAAAAGGTGCACATTCCTCCCCTGAAAAATAATATTAATAATAATTAAATAAATTTAGCACAATAACCTTTACAAGTCATAGCAGTATACCACACTCATAACTGGCAACATTATAGATACGCTCTCGTTGGTTTAAACATCTGCACTTAAAGGCCAATAACTTTATTTTTGAAAGTTAGAAACAAGTAAGATGACTTTTAATGTTGTAATGTTGTAATGTTGTAAATGTATTATTTGTTTATTGCAACAGGTTTTACCATCAGGGTACATTACTATTGTATACCATGTTGATCTCATCCACTAACAAGGAATAAACACTGTAGTGTTTGAACTTTATCATAAAAGTTAGCAGGTTTGCAAAAATAATGAAGTACACTGTTACTCTGAAGCAAAGGAGACTTTTGACTTATATGACTGAAAACCTTCATTTACATGATCTCCAATGCCATAAAGTTCAGTTCAGTTCAGTTCAGTTTTATTGTCATATGGCATATTTAGTAGCAGGTTATCACAGCAATGAAATAAAAATGTGCTTGGCACTCTCCCTCAGCACCAGTCCCAATCGAATAAATAAATAACTAACAATCATCAAATAACATTGTAAAAATCAAGAACAAAGAAAACAAAACAAAACATAGTACGCTAAGCTCAGACCGTTAGCCCTCGCTTTCCTGTTGTGCTATCATTTAGTAAGCCTTATTACCTGGGGGTAGAAAGCTCATCCTGAACGTGATGTACGCCGTTGGGATGGCTCTGCAATGCCTGCCCTGATGGAAGTGGGGAGAAGAGATTTGTGCGGATGACTAAAATCCTGCACTAATACTAGTGCCTTCTTAGTGCTGCGTTTCCTGTAGATGTTTTGGAGCGGTTCAAGTGGCGAACACCAAACACACTACAATATTTCCTGTTCAGTATACTCTCAATTGTTAGCAGCAATAAAGTTCTTTAGGATGTTAGGGGCATACATATTTCTAAGACACCCTCAAGGAAGTAAAGCCCTCTGATGTGCCTTCTTAATGGCAGCCAGCTGATATGGAAGGGACATGAGAGGGAGTCCTGAAATGTGGATGCCTAAGAACTTAAAGGTGTTGACAATTTCAACTGGAGAAGTTGTTAATATAGACAGTGAATGTGTGGGGTTTGTTCGCTTCTGAAATCTAAGATGACCTCGCTTAGTTTTTCCCTTGAGGGACAGATTGTTTCTGCTGCACCACCGATGCAAATTACTCACCTCATCCCTGGAGGCAGTTTCATCCCATTGTATCAATGAGTCCTACTCACACGCTCACGCTATCGTCTGCAAATTTGACAATACTGTTTAGAGGGATGTTTTGGCAATACAGTCATAGGTGTATAGATATATAATAGAAGGATAAGAAAGCAGCCTTGAGGTGCTCGCGGTGTTTAACAACTATAGAGGCTGAGTATGGTACGTGCCAGCTCCCACCTGTCTGGGGGCGGCCTGTTAGGAAGTCTGTATCCCACCTGCAGATGGAATTGCAGAAGGCAGGTCTAACAGTTTATGTATTAAAATAGAAGGTGCTGATAAGTGTTGAAGGCACTGCGTATAATCACAAATTAGCATGCCTGACAAATGTATCCCTGCCCTCTAGATGGTAAAGCCAGGGGATATACAGCATCATCCACTGCTCTGTTTTGATCTGTATGGCAAAATATGTAGTGGATCAGTGGAGACAGGTATGCTGTTGGCTGATATAATGCTTTCAACAACGTTCAAACACTTCATAATCAGCAGAAGTCAAGCTTACAGGTCTAAAGTCATTCAATACAAGTGGCAGTCCCGTTTTGTTAGGGCACAGGATTATAATTGATTTTTTTAAAACATTTTGGAACCCGACGCAAGAGGAGTGAGCAGGTTAAAATTGTCAGTGAAAACAGAGGCAAGTTGCTACAACAATGTCGCTTAAGACCATGTGAAGAAATTCCATCAGGCCCAGCAGCCTTCCTATTTTCACAGTTTAAAAACTTTACATGTGTCCAGTGACTGAGAGCCTGATGTGCTTGCCTGCTGAACGCATCCTCCCAGTTTGGAGATGGTCCCAGCGCCATGTCTCGGCAGCGCATCAAAACGAGCATAAAAAACCGTGTTCAAGTCGTCCTGGGAAGGAAGCAGAGACGCCACTCAGGTTTGGCCTTTGTAGCTAAGGCCAGCTTGTAGGCTTGCCAAACGAGCCTAAGAGTTCGCCTTCAGAACAATATCCGCCTCTATCTTGTCCGCGGTGTGTTTTTTAGCAGACTTTGATTGCATTTCTAAGCCTCATATCTCGCAAAATCTTGTACGAGCGTCGTCCCCAGATTTAAAAGCAGCTGTTCCCCTCATCGGCAATTTTCGCGAAATTTCCGGGGGGCGAATGTTTACCCACGTTTTTCGTTAGAGCGAAAAGTACGCGTGGGAATACAACTGTCCATACAGAATTTACATAATCAGTAACTGCGTCAGTGTACTTATGTAAGTGGCGGATCACTAAGAACTGACCAGTCAGTAATTCCAAACAGCCCTTTGGCAAGCAATGAGCTCAGCCTTCAGCAGTCCCCCCAACGCTGTACTGACCTCACAGCTGGTTTCTCCCTCTTTATCTCCTGCTTGTAGGCAGCAGGGAGAAGCAGTACGGAGGAATGATCTGATTTCCCAGTGAGGCGCAGGGGAGCAGATTAGCAAAGTTAATCAAGTTACAAATAAGCAATTGAAGACAAAAAATAACCACATTCAGGCCTTCCAAATGTTTTGTTTTGTTTGTTTTATTTATTTTTGTTTGTTCTCATGACACGGATATATGGACAGTAACACAAACAGTCCATGTTAGCTGTGTCCATTCTTCACAGAAATAGTCTGCCAACAGTTATATTGAACGCTCTAAACAGACAGTGTTTTCAGTAGCATCCCTACAGGGAACAAGAGCAGGATAAACCAAGTGTGTTTCAAACCTCTGTGAGGTGGCGCAGGGGGCATACTGTATTGTAGCATATGCTGGTGCCACTGTGTTTACCTCACTCCACTCCTGAACTCCAGGTGCAAGCACTTTGCTCTCAAGGTGCTGGTGGGGGTTGTCTCAGTCCTCTGAGTCACGTAATGTATCTCCTCATCTGAGCCTCTCTGAGTCCACCCCCCCCCCCCAAGATGTTTGCCTCTCTTTTATTATCCTTGTTGTCTCTTTCTTTGTTGAAAATGAGGATTTTGTCTTCTCACTGTATTTTTGGGGCCTTGGTTCGCTAAGTGACAAAGCATTACATGGCATTAACATGTTGTGAATTATTCTGCCTGTCCCTGCACCACTTTCAGGCCTGCTACCTCAAAAACTGGTCTTTTTTGAGAGACCACCATATGTGTATCTGATCTTATTGGTGTAATTTTCCTGGGTCGCTCCTCGCTCTTGACATATTCCTTACAGGACCGCGGTCACGTGGGAAAGCACCTGAAAAAAAAAGCTAAAAAAAAGCTATTGCAATGGTGACGTTGGCTCCACCTGAATCATCCCTAGATGGTGTGCACATTTAAACACAGGATCCAGAAATCCATTTCAGCAGTTTATTTCAGTCCCGATGGGTAGGGTTATGTTGCACAGGTGTTTGGTGATGTGCAAGTATTTTTTCTCTACAAAAAGAATATTAAAGAATTGTTACAAATCTAAAAATTACAAACAAAAAACTAGCTAATAAAATAAATAAGATGCATGTAACTTGCCCATATTAATGCAAGTTAGCTAAGCAACCTTTTAATTGCTTCCAACCAATGGACTTGTCTCTGCACTTGTATTGTTAGAATCTTAGTGCTGCATTTGACACCCATTGACATAATATTCTATTACAGAGAATTGAGCATCTATTTGGCATTAAAAGGAAGCTGCACTCAGCTGGTTTAAGTCCGCTATTTATCAAGATTGGTTCTCAGTCTGGCAACTTCGGATATTTTCAACCCATTAATATTTCCCTGTTGAAGAAAGAATCAATTCCAGTGCAATTCAGGTTTGCTGTGGTGGTGTGTTTTAATAAAGAATGCCGGCATCCTGGTGAACTTACATAGCAACAGAGGAAGGTCTGAGTAGGTAAGCGGACCCAGAGCAAGTGAAACACCTTACTTTTATACATGGCAATACAAAGTCCAGTATGTAAATGGTATTCAGTTACAGACGTTACATGATTTCATTGAGTCAGATGGAAGTAAAAAAAGGGTAGTGGTCGACAAAGGTGATGGAGACAAAGGGACAGGAAGGTAGGTGTGGGGGGTTTGATCCAGGGGAAGGAGACAGTAGGAATACAAAGGGAAGAAAGGGGTGGATATGGGGTTCTGTCAAGGGGAACAGGAGACATTTGAATTGAAGATTAAAGGCACAATCAAGCGGGGGGGGGGCGGCGAACCGGCTGCCACCTCTCATATGGTTAGCAAGTAACTGTAAATTTTTCCTACTCACTCCTTTTTAAGGTAATTACTGTTTGCAAAGCACTGTAAACTATGAACACATGTTGATAGTTTTTCCTTCTGTTACTCTGGTTTTTAAATGCATGGAAAAGACGTATTTTTTTACCTTATTTGTTGTTTAAGTTTCTTGCTAATCAGACGTGTAAGCTTAGCAGCCGGCTGTAATTTACCTCGTGGCCACGGAGTAAAGGTCTGAATTCTGACATTGGTGTTTACCTTGTTACTGTTTCATATATATTTAATATGTGTTAGTTCATGTCATAACGACGAAAATTTAGTCAACAAATTAAAATACATTTCATCCACTCAAGTGTCATATTTAACTAACTAAATAATCTAATGTTTGGTTAAGTATAATTTAAATGTCCTGTTTTTAATTTAGTAAAACATATTTAGAAATGTAATGACACCTCATGATATCTGACGGTCGATGAAACTAAAAGTGTGATGTTTGTGACGACCCACTCAACCTTGTCTTCCCCCTGTTCCTGGCATGTGTTCTTGTTTTTGTCGGCAGGTATTTAGTTGGGGCGTGGCAGGAGGGTCGTCAGCCAAACTGGACACCCTGAGGCCTGTGTGAGCTGTCAAACCCTTGGGAGCTCAGTGCTCTCTCTCTCTGTGGACAATAAAGATAATATTTCTCTGCGGCTTTGATGGTTTTATTGTGTGCTGCATCATTATTCAAAAGCAATCATACACTTCATAACTCCATGACAATCACAATATACTAATCACCAGATACTACTGAATATAATACAATAATGCTGTTAGTTTAGTTTAAGTATTCTTTTCCTTAATAAAATAATTTGGTTAATTGGCTTTGTTGTGTGCGTCCCCTCCTTCTTTGTCAGTTATACTGTATACATTTGTCTTGGTGTTTGTATGCCATGTGTTAAAAAATATTCAATACAGACGAGTGAAGGAAAGTTGTGTTTTTTCCTCATCCTTATCCCGTTATATTCCCCTTTTTAAGGGCACAGCATATACACCGTTGCCCCATAAAGTGAATAATTAGTTTTTATTTTGGGCCCCTTATTGATAAAAGCCGAAATTGAGAGGAAAGGGGGGCAGAGAGAGGGATGAACGCACAGAAAAGGGCCGCAGGTCAGATTTCAACCAAACCCGGG
>NW_023339650.1:7156102-7156258 GCF_004916995.1 Morone saxatilis
CAATGGCAATCAGAAAATGACATTGATTAATTAGATACAACATAAAAGGAGGAGCTGGGGTGGAAGTGGGTTGCAAAACGGCTTATAGAGGAAGCAGCAAAGATAGGCAGGCTAAAGCAGCTTAAATAAGGCACCATGAATGATATTTGCCAATTG
>NW_023339650.1:7156301-7159094 GCF_004916995.1 Morone saxatilis
ACTGTGTATGGTTTCCAATAGGAAGCTTAGAAATCAGCTGAGCCATCAGCTGATGTGTGTTTAGTGTAGCTGTGATCATATGAAATAGCTGGAATTGAGAGCCGAGCCTGACTTCATGGCCTGCCTGAACTAACGCTATGCTTAATTTCCGTCTCTTTTCCTCACACAAACCACTGCAGCTGCATATGGGGATGTGGATTTTGCGAGTTAATACTTGGATGTGATTATTTACTCCTCATTCAATGGTCGAGGTATGGCATTATATGTTCTGGTGACTGGGACCTCATCAGTTAACTTAATGTCCATTTTTAGGTTTTTGATGTATCCAACTTCATCTTTGTTCCTGGCAAATGCACCTGATGCTCACCAAATTGACAGGTGGATCCCACAGTTTGTCTTGTGGATCACACTGATAGGGTTTTGTGGTAGAGTGAGGTGGAGAGAATTTTTAACAACTATTGAATTAACCAGGCGTTTCCCTGGGTACACCAGGTAACATCTACTATTCTCTGCATGCTCCCTATCACCATTTAGCTGGCATAATTCAATTCAATACAATTCAATTCAAATTCAATAAATTTTATTTGGTAAGCGCCAATTCCATAACAGAAGTATACTCTTAGGAAGACTTTTCAAGATAGAGCAGGTTCTCGACTGACTACTTAAATATACATTATTGTAAGAGACCCCCAACAAGTACACCATGAGGCAACGCACTTGGCGACGGGGGCAGCTCCGGACACTCCCGGCAGTAGCCAGAAACCTGGGCCGGTGTTTCCCGGCTATAAAAGCCCCGCTTCTCTTTTTGTCACGGTTCCAGAGGCGGTTCGTGACAAAATTTGGGGCTCGTCCAGGAATTGAACACGGGACCTCTTGCATATCCTGCTGAATATCCTTTTCGCACAATAAAAACTAGGTCTGTCGTACGAGTGCTGTCTCAGTTTATTTCACTATTTGGCATTCCAAAAGTTATTCAGTCTGACCAGGGATCCAATTTCTCTTCCCATATGTTTCACAGGTGTCACCAGGCCTCCGCATACCATGCTCAGAGTCAGGGGGCATTAGAGCGCTTCCACCAAACCTACTAGAAGCAGTATCGGCTGACCAATCACTGGTCACTAGGTCTATTTAAAGATTTATGTTTATAGTGTAGCCTTATTTATTAATTATTATTTACTATTCTTAACAACATTTTATATTAGGTATTAAAATTAATCAACTGCAGCCTATTCTTGGTTATTGAGAGCAGTTTAGAGCTTAACAGTGTTTCCACAGAATGACAGTGGAACTGTAGAAGGTATATTTTAATTTCTATAGCTCATTTCTTGTTTCAACTGTTTAATTGTACCTGATTATCTACCTTATTTTGGTATTTTATTGTTTACTCAAAAAATACTCACAAAAATATAACGATTCTTGTTTTTAGTTAATTATACACAAAGAAAACCTTTGAATATTGTATTCAATTTCTGACAATATATCGTCCTAACTGTTATATATAACACAATAGACCACACTTGCACCAATGGATACGTATCGTCAATTAGAGACACAATGTCTTTATCTTTTGCAGTGCAATTAAAATACATGACATTAATTTGTATGATGAAAATGGGATTCACAATACATAACAAAACAAGATTACAATGCCTTGTCAAACATTATCAAAACATATCTCAAAACGAAATAAAAAATAATCTTGCACAACACCGCTAATGTGTGTGCAGAACTGCTTCTGGTGTCATGTTTACATGTATTTGCATGTCATCAATGTGGACTATAGATCCTCAATCCAGGCTCAACTATAATCCAACATCTTGTATACATAAAACATTAAGGCACATTCAATTTTAATTCTACACAAATGTAATTTTGTCTTTTAAAAACAATTCTCATGTTTTCTTCACTTGAGCGTAGAGATTCTCTGGACCGTCAGCAGTCTGTGTTGATCTGTTTGCTGGCTCGGATACTTTGACCTGTGCATACAGCGTTTCCTGCTGCTGTCCACTGTCCTGCACTGAGTCAGAGGACGGTTCAGGTCTCCTCTTGGAGAAGTCGATCTCTCCATACTGGATGTTTTCTTCCTCCTGATCTGTTTTTCTGACTGACTCTGCAACAGTCAGCTCTTCACCTGTTGGACTCTGCAAAAACATGAAATGTTGTGAGTATCTGGATGTGGACTTTCATCTGGATTTGGAGTTGTGATCCAGCTTTTACTGGACACAGCAGACATCGTATATTGTATAATTTTCCCACCTGATTCTGTTGCTGAGTTGAATCTGTGGACTTCACCCGCCTCCAATGTACAAGGAAGCTGTAAAACAAACCATTAAAGAGAAATCTGGATAAGTACATACACTGAATTTAGGAAATTTGCTCTTTGAGATGTTAGTGTAGAGATGTAAAAATCTTCATCTTGAATGTGACTGTAGCTGAAAATCTAACAGTGTTGGGTTTCTTACTATATATATATATTTGGTACACCCTGTAACGTTCGGTTACGGGTGTAACCTTTGTTCTGAGTGAAGAGACTATCTCTCCACCCCTTACATATTCCATATGTATGGGGAACCTCTGTAAGACACTCCGTGAGGAGGCCGTGCGGACCAAGCACAAGGATGGATGGATGGATGGACTGACTATTTACACTATTTACAACCCCCAGGCCTGATGGCACTGCCAGACGCAAGTGCTCCCTGCCTTAAGCCCAGTGGCAAGACGCCAATCGGGATACCTGCCAGACACAAGGCTACATGAGTTGAACAAAAGATAAACTGGGCCCCTTGGGCCTCA
>NW_023339650.1:7159194-7166779 GCF_004916995.1 Morone saxatilis
TCGTCTTTTATTGGACAGATGCACTACTAGTTATCAATTATCCTTACAATGGTTGGCTAGTTATCAACTTACTTATGGCCTTTATTGATAGAAACAGCCGAAGGGGGGCAGAGAGAGAGGGGATGACACAGAGCAAAGGTCGGATTCGGACCGATTTCGGGTCAAGCTGTTCTCCAATGTTCTTCTCAGTTTGTCCCTAGAGGACAAACTCAGTGTTTAAACAGGAAGCTGTTCTTAATGTTTCAACTGTTCTCTAATGCACTAATATTTTCCACCACATAGTCCCACCTTTAATGGTTTTTTACCATTACAAATGCAAATCAAATGATATTGCTTAACGAGGCTTATCAGGTCTTACTTGTGACTACAGTTCCATATATGGTTCAAATGAATATGTGATTACAATGTGACTTCCATACTTTAAATATAGGTGTAATACCACCTCACGTTTGTGAGCTGTCACGTCCCCAGTGTGCAAATTGCGAAAACCCTGTCGGCATAATTCTGTTCAGGTAAAGTCGATCTGCGGCCCCTCCCACCGTCGACCATTCACTGCAGGCGTGTCATCCCACAATCCGTTAACACTCCATTACAGTTACAAGGTTACAAAAGACAGTTATATACTGATCAATATCAGGTTTATAAATCATTAGTAAAAATGTAAATAAAAAGATCATAACATCAATAGATATGTATTTATTATTTATGATATGGGTTATAAGGTATCATGCTGTCTATATGTGCCACACTCTGTGCTATGTGTGGTGCTTAAAAGTCTTTTAATAATCTTTCAGTTCTCCATGCGTCCCACGACGTCCTTAACCTAAAAGTTTATTTGTTACCTTACTGAATGGTTCAACCGTCCTGTTTAGAGCCCATTGCTCTCTGCTTCGTCGTCTAGATTGTCCATAGAGTCAGGTATTGGAAACAAATCTGGAAACAGATCTAGATTTGAACATGTGGGCTCCCTGAATGCCCATCATCATGTTTGCTTGTTTGTCCATCATATCCTGGCACTGTCTCCTCAGAATGGGTACGATGCAACATGTTAGAAGGAAAATCTGAATTAGAACTATTGCAGCACTGATGCTGCTTTGGCCAAAGTGGCTCCCCATTTTCCTAAATTTTGGTCTAGCCAATCCAGTGACAGGCCCCCTCCCTTACCAGCATTCTCCTTTAACTCCCCCCTTAAACCGTCTAGGTTTCTTATAGCAAAAGTAAAAATCCTAATTCTAAGTTAATGGGTTGCGTGCTGGATTGGTTTGATTCCTCTACAATGTCTGGTTGAAATGGGAGCAAATCTACTGGTATTTCTTCTACAAGCTCAGTTAGATTTTCCTTAATTATATCCTGGAGTTTAATGGAACAAGGATCAACTGCTGTCATGGTACTTAGGGGAAGTGCCCAAGGTAAAATTTTCCTTGCCTGCCTTCCCTCTTTGGTTGTAGGTATTAATTAAAAAGCATATTCATTGTTGGACGATCTGCGTATTGAGTTCAATCACCCAACCTTCATCATCCCTTTCAAATGTTAGTCCACATGTATCTCCCCATTTGGACTCCCCTGCATCATGTGAACGTGTCCAACCACATAGTACATTTTGTTTGGAATTCTCTATTTATAACACTCGAATGTCACGTTTGTCTATCTCAAGACATCTTGGGATGGAAGGTGGAGCCTTATTCGGTCACCAAATACTGTCTAATGGTGGGATATTTGGGACTTCCTGGTCTACCCGCTTCTTTCTTTTGAGCTTCAGCTCTACCTGACTCTTCTCATTCGTTTCTAGATTTCCTGGTCTGGCATACAGGACATACTCATAACCGGGATTAAAATGGGTAGAGATTTTCCCACTTTATAATTGATGTGACAATTCTGGGTTCCTTGCTTTTCTGTTGTTGGATTGATTTTGACAGCGCACAGTTGCCCCCTCACATACTGTCTTGAAACAACTACTAGGTCATATGTTATGCCGACTTTAGTGAACGTTTCTGGTCATTTTCAAACTGTGTGCCAACTCCACATTTCATGTAATTGTCTTTCAACTCTTAATCTAATCTGTCTTTGGCTACTCAAATTAAGTGTTTTGTCTAAGAATGTTGGTATGGGTTCTAGCACTGTCTGGGTTGGTGTAAGTTTTTGCATCATACTCATCTGATTTATTGAGTTGGGCTCCTCCCGTTGTTGCTGGGGACCCACCTTTTGGATCTCCTGGACCTTGTTTGGGCTCCACGGCATCATTCTCGGCTGTCTTAGTTTGGCCTTTTTTTTGTTGATCTGTGTGTAGACTCGGTCGCCTGGTTCCACCGGTCTCTCGACCTCCTAGTCGGAAAACCAATAATTTCTTTACTAATGATTTCTTTGTTAGTATGATTACAGCTAATATACTACACTGTCTTGCTACTTAAAAAAAATTGTAGTTAGTTGTGTTCAGTTGAGAGTGAGAAGGGCGGGGGTGAGCAAGCTTGCGTCTCCCCTTTGCTGTGGTGCCGGAAGTGCAAGGGAAGTGTCTTTTGCCAAATAGGTGGAGCTATGGGCTGAGCTGCCCTTGACCGGATGCTCTATTGGCAGTCTTTCTAAGCTTTCAAAGCATGTACATCTGCACGCAGCATATATTTACACTCTTAGACGTTATAGTAGAGATAAAATAAATATTCTTTCATATATATACACATATATACAAAATATAAAAGGTATTTCACTACACACATGTATATATGTACCGTACATTTTGATATGATTTGGTTTTTTTATATTTTAGTAAATCTTCCCTATTTTCCTACTTTGACTCAGTTATTGAGACTTAACATCTTCTCTATTTCAACTGTTTCTCACACCATTTCAACCAAATTATTCCTTTTCTACCGATCTACTTATCTGCCTACTTCACCTACTCAACTTTGTTGTTTTACTTAACTTCAACCTTAAACATGTATATACAGAATAAGTTTCACACAATAGTTACACTATATGCCAGCACAAAGCACATGTATTAAATCACTCACACTTAGCAATTTACACTGAATTGCAGCCACACGCACACACAAGCATCGGATTCATCCACACGCTATTAGTTTATTTTCAAGATATAGCAGATTTAGAAGACACTTAGTGCATGAAGGTTATTCACAAGTCAGTCAGTCTTTGTAGCAGTCAGTCTGATATAGGGATCTGTGCTTTCAATATACACCAGTATATTGCCACCAATGGTTTTGTGAATTTTAGGGTTGACCGGGAACCCTTGGGGTCGATCTCTGGAAGAGATTTGCGGTAAACCATAATAGTAACTCCAGCCAGCGACTCTCTCAGCATCATGCTGCAGAACATGCGTTACATCGGCTGTCAAAACATAACTTCACAACAACACCGATTAACCTCTTTACTTTACAGCCCTTGATTTACAACTCCTCACAAGCCTAAACGACGGAGAACATCAGTTTCTGCCAAAACCCCACTGGGCTGTGTATTAGCTTTACACAGTTCTTTATTTATATCTCCTCACAGGCCTAAATGACGGAGAAACTCAGTTTCTCCCAAACCCCACTGAGCTGTGTTTTTGACAGAGAGAGAGAGACTCCTTGGCCACCTGCCACAACCTCCTCTCCCCTCTCTCTGTGTGTCCCAGGACAAACAATCCAACTGCTGATTCTGCTTTCCAATCGGTTGCTCTTTCACTTTTTAGAATCCGATTTAACAAACATTCATTTTAGCAGTCGTTCTCTGTGTGCACGCAGACAACCACAAAAGTACCGACCCGAACTCTGAATGTCACCATTAGGATCTAGCTCTGGACAGGCCATAGAAGAAACCCACACAGAAAACACAAGTGAAAGCTCCGTTGAAGAGACAAACTCTCACCTTTTTTATAGCGCGCTGGAGATTTCACTCGCAGAACGGTGTAGGCCCCACGGCCCCCCGAGAGCGCTGGACTGGCTCGCCAATTATGTTGGAAAAATACTTGGAGACAGAAGTTTCTGAACAGCCCTTGCGGGATTTATTCAAATCGATAAAATATAGTTCCAAGAACTCAAACCAAGTACAATCACAGAACAACCACAGAATCCCTAAACCTCTATCAAGGCTTTTAGTCTTATAGCTCTCATTGACGTCATTTCTCGTCAGCAGTTGGTCATTTCTCATTAGCGGTTGGCTAGTTATCAATTTTCCTTACAATGGTTGGCTAGTTATCAATTTTCCTTCTAATTCAACATATTATCTAATTTCAACAGAAGCGGATGGGAGTTTTGGGAGCTTCCAGTTTGGGTCAAGGTGTTCTCCAATGTTCTTTCTTAGAGGACACTCTGTGTTTTCAGAACAGGAAACTGTTCTTAATGTTTCAACTATACTCTATTAATAATGCACTAATATTTTCCACCACAAGTTTAAACATAGATTAACAACAAAACAAAAGAAAACAACATAATTCAATACATACAGATGAAGCATTGAGAGAACAGAATAAAAAGTTGTCAAACTGAAGACAATAGAAATAAAACATGTAAAATATATACTTAAATACAGATAAGGATGTAAGAGTATGACAATATCACTTAAAAACATAAAGAAATTACATACATTCATTGTTTTTCTGTTTTGTGTGAATAAATCATTGTCATATATTGTTTCATTTCCTACATAAAGAATTTAAATTGTTTGTAAATTTACATTTATGAATGGAGAATTTCATGAGAAGTACAATTAGATTCATAGGAAAAAGCAAATTACCTCTTTGTTGGGGCTCAGGAGGTAGAGTGGAAGGTTGGTGGTTTGGTACCCAGTTCCTCCTGTTATGAATGTTTTCTTCTTTTTTATTCAATAAACAAAAAGCCAATAAACATAGTGTACAATTATAAGTAAGTTTTATTAGATATGACTTAATCCAGTATATTTTGAATGTATTGTTAAGAGAACTGACTGAATTTCTCCATTGTTGTATGTATTGTATGTATTCCCAGCTACAGATTTTCACATATAGTGGGTTTTGTTTTTCTATGAGCCATTGTTGAGGATTTTATCAATAGATTTACATAATGAATTATCAACATAAAATGACTAAGCATGGCAGGTTAGACCATATATAACCTCTGCCTTGGTGAGCAGAGAACAAACATGGTTTGTTTCTTCAGAAATTCAGAAAGAGCTCTGTTTTGTCAGGAACGAAAACAAAGTACATCAAAGTCAATCCATAGAGGTGCAGGTTAAAAAAACAAAGGTTCTTTCTTTTCATGAACTTTTTTTAAAAAAACCTTGTGACTCCTTCAGAGATTAACTATGTAGCTCACACTAAACTCAAACAGAAAAGAATGTGTGAATTGTAAACTTAGATAGGAAAAAGACAAACATTCACAGTTCAACTGCAGCCTGTGTATGATAAATAAATTCTCTTTCACTTTTTAAAAATCTACTGTCATTTGTTTCAACAAATACAGCCAGAGTTGACAGTTTGCAGTGCAGAGTAGATAATGTGGTGTGATGATTTGTGAAAATTTGTTCTTTATCTTGAAACAGCTGCATTTCCTTGGGCAGCTACTGATTGTTGTCTTCAGTGTAAGCAGCACACATACATACATATACACATTGGAGGCTCTACCATGTGTCCTCTCTGCCCTTGGGTGACTGCAGCTGCACCCTGCTGCTCTTTATGGGTGTAAAGTGGAAATAATTGGCTGGCTTGTCTAGGAGAGGTCAGCGAGATGGGGAATGAAAATGAGAGAGAGCTATCTGGAAAAGGTCAGAGTGAGGGGGAATAGAATTGAGAGAAAGTGGAATATTTAAGGCCAATGGAGTGTGACTTCCCTCAGGAGAGAGGAAGGACAGATGGATGAATAGACACAGTGGTGAAAAATCAGCCACTCTCACACCTCCAACTACCCTTCCTGCTACAGCTATGTCCCTTTATCTGCTCATCAGGGTCACATAGGAAAAAAAACACACCGCATCAAGGACAGATGCACACACATACCTCTGTCCTACTGAAACTACAGTGTTATACATGATTCAATTTAATTCAGTTAAATTCAATTTTATTTGTATAGCGCCAATTCATAACAAGTTATCTCACAACACTTTTCAGAATTAGAGGCAGTCTAGACCGAACTCCTTATACAGCGGGATGGGGTATGTTGACAGGGACCCAACAGTTCCCACCATGAGCAAGCACTTGGCGACAGTGGCAAGGAAAAACTGCCTTTTAAGAGGCAGAAACCTAGGACTGATGACGATGAACATGAATAATAATAATACATTTTATTGAGCGCTTTTCTGAATACTGCAAAAGACAACTGTACAATTATAATAAAAAGAAGAAATACAAGAACATCATAGGTAAAACAATATAAAAACAGTAATACATATGTTAAAAACACAGTTAGACTGCAGGATTTAAAAGCTATTTTGAAAAAAGGTGTGTTTTTGTCAGGTGATTTGAATGTTGGAGGGTGCAGTTACAATCACGGATGGGTTTGGGGAGAGGTTCAGGAGTTGAGGGGGCATGCTACAGAGAATGGTCTGTCGCCCCAGGCTTCGGTGCTTGTCCGAGAGTGGTGGAGTCAAAGGTGTTGTGATGAGCGGAGCTGCGGGATGATTTGTGCGATGACAGGTCAGTGAGTAGGAAGGAGCCTGGGATAGAGCTTGTGTGTGGTGTGGAGAGAGGATTGTGAAGCTGAATGCGCTGTGGAACTGGGGCAGCCAGTGGAGTTCTGCGCGCGCAGGACGGGCGAGTCGAGTGTGACATCACAGGGTGCCGGCACGCTGGGTGACCAAACACAAAACGTAGCGGGAGGGAGGAGAGTTGGGAGAGACGCTTAATTCACAACCAGGTTTAATGGCCCTGTGCCGATGACACAGCCGAGCGCTGGTTCTCAGTCAGGCGCATGTCTGGACCGGGTGACTGACAGGCGTGGAATTGAGGCGCGTTCTCCAGCCGCAAGACGAGGAAGCGTGGACACTGGGCCGGCGAGACGCACAAGCCGTGTTGCGCTTGACAGATCGCGAAACACCGCCAGGATTCACTGTGCGGTGCTGTATGACGTCGTGATGCTCAAACAGGAAGACGTGGATCTGTCGAAGATGACTCATGAGGTTGCGACTGTGGAGGGGTGGAAGTTTCAAATGGTTGAGGTGGAAACGTGTCCTGTGTTCCGTTGGCGCTAGCCGGATCCTTGGGCCGCATAATGATACAGGCGCTGATTTGTCACAGTTCTCGCGAGTCTTCCGAGGAAGGTTGGTGTGCACCTCCACAGGATTTGATGGTCCGTCGAAGCGCAGCTTCAGACGACGCTGGAGTAAGTGGCGGGCGCATGCATGGCATCCGTGACAACACACACAGCCTGGAACGTGCCATCCCGAACCATCAACCAGCTTGGAACAGGTCCGGGCAGACCAGCTGGTGGGCGAATGATATTGCCAATGGGGGTAGGTAAAGTATTGAAGGAAATGAGTACGACGACGACAACAACAACGATGGGGACAATGAGCAGTGATAACAATAATTATATACGTCAACTGTACTTAATAATTAATATGTAATAATAATAATATACAATAATAACCAGTAATATTAGCAATGGCCAGTCAGCAGGACCAC
>NW_023339650.1:7166804-7170557 GCF_004916995.1 Morone saxatilis
TGTTAAAATAAACCAATAAATAAATAAAAAAATAAAATAAAAGCCCTCATCTAAATCCTCTACACAAACAAATACTCTCTTCTTACTAACATTACCCTGGTCTGTGTCCTGCCTATTGATCCCACTTGTGTTTATAATATGTACTTTGTTTGGTTGGAAAGCTGCTAGATGTAACTTCACCCCCCACTGGACAAAAATAACCTGTATCCGTATCCAAAAGTATACATGTTTATGGATCTGCATCCAGATCTGTATATAATATCAAATTATGTCATGTAAAAATAAAAGTCTGTAACCTTCTGCAATATGGAAAATATCTGTCAGTATACAAATGTATTACCACCATGAATGTTTCTGTATTGTTGTGCGTTTATTCCAGTGCCTATGACTGAACTACTGCAGAACTACAGACAGTTTAGTCCCTACTGTTCATATCCTGTGAGCAAAGAAGTTAAATATTATGAAATCTTAAAATCTTTAGGTTTCAAATGATTAATTCATCCTATAGGATTTTCATTTTCAACACAACTCATTGCAAGCCTTTATACATATATTAAATAACTAGAATAAATGATAAAAAAGTTTCTGTTGCATGAAAAACTGCATTTTTATTTTATTTAACACACATCACATACATCTAATTATAATAAATGACATAATCTAAGAATATGTTTAATATCTTAAGAACAAAAGAAACAGTAAATCAGTTCAACATAAGAAAAAGTAACTAAACATGTTTTTACTTTTGAGTTATACTCACTTTAACAAAGAAACAAGAAAAAAACATCACATAAAAATATTATTCACACAGGTCTGGGGTCATGTTTAAAGCAAGTAGTAATATTTAGTATTTACAGGCCTGGAGAAAACTAACAAGTAGAAACTTCAGACTGAGAGATGAATACAGAAGAGAAGATACCACATGTCGTTCCAGTTATACACCACATCTTCCTCCTCTCCTTGACTTGACTCATGTTGACAACTCAGTCACTGTGTTGGCATTTCTCTCCTCTGCTGTCTTCGTTATCCTTTCCTTCATTCCACAGGATAGTCTGACCAGAACAGGTGGATGTTGTATCCAGTCATGTTGGTCTGACCAGAGTGGATCTTCCTCCTGGCGAATCTTAGTTGTGAAGGTTCGATCTGTGTTTCTCTCTATTTGGTTGTGAGAGTTTGTTGGGAGATTCCAGGTGAGTTTAGGAGGGGAGTGTGGACAGGGAGTGAAACTGAGCAGCGTTATAGTGACAGGACTGCTTCTCCCTTTCCAGATCACCCTGAGAGTCCGTCGAATCTCTGGGGCCTCGGAGGAGAATCTGTGGAGTTCAAGCTTAACAGACGGAAGGCTGATACTTCTGCTACTGACACACCACACTAAAGTAATACATACCGCCGCGCCGGGCGCCCAGTTTGTTCGTCGGCTTTTCACTCCCAGAGACTTTGATCATTTTAATGCCAGCACTGTGAACAACCAGACGCTCAGTGGTTTAAATCAGAATTTAAACTTTGTGGTTAGAGTGAAAAACCTCCCACAATTGCTGATAAGAAGTGTGCTGTTATAGGCCAAAACTGTAACTGATTTTGCACTTTTTATCTCTTAAACAATAACATTATCACGACTTCGACTGAAAGAACCAAGTCCTCTTACCTCTGGTAACTGGTTACTTTGAAGAGGATGCCACAGAAGCTGTTGCCCCATGAAGGTGGTTCTGGTTCTCAACTGTCTGAAGTAGTATGTGTCTGTATAGAACTCTGTGATTAAACCTGCGGAAAAACAGAGTGGTGCAGTTTTTCTGAAATAGGATATAGATACAATATAAATAAAATAATAATATAAATATATATACATATATAGATCCTATACTGGATATCCAGTAATGGTCATTTTTATCAAACTCCACTGGTTTCTTTCCTGCTGTCAACTCTTGTTTTGGTTCAAGCTCTAAATTTACATGGGATTTAAACAGCATCCACTCAGTGCTTCCATATTCTGCTGGTGTAGTAAATGAAAGAGGTTTGTGTCTGAGGACAATCAGCCCAAGCACCTGTAAAATCAGACTTGTGATGACAAAATGATGGGAAAACAAAGAAAAGGTCAAAAGATAAATTAAAAGTACTATTTTGCACTGTAATCCTTGTTTGACTGTATGTTTTTCAAGAGTCATCTTATTGGTTTACAACAAGCAGATAAGCAACGCTCCCTTAATCCCTTTGATGAACCCGACCCAGTAGGGGCTCATCCCTTTTATACCCAACAAAAATCTCCAGATACATACGTCAGTATGTGTCCAACAGTGAAACACACTCACTTCATTTTGGTCAAAAAATTGTGCTTTGTAAAAAATGAACAAGTAAATGACTGAACATAGCTCACATGAAAGAAAGAAGAACACTCAGTAACTCGCTCGCTGCTCACCATATCTCACAGACGCGACTGCAATTACGACCTCATCACTCGATTACAAACACAACAGTGCAGTTACTTTTACAAAATCATTCAATATGCTATGTACAACCACAATTTATACTGTGTTGGTAAGTAATCAACAAAGTTCTGCACAGGGAATGATACCTCTCTGGGGTTAAAAAAGCAATAAAATCCGAGAAGTCATTCTGTTTTACGAAGAAGCCCACATCAAGCGCAAAGGATCCTTTTTTGGTGGTTTTAAAGTGAAATGGTTCCATTTCACTGAATGTTGAGCTGAAGGGCAACAATCCAGGTTCAACGAACCCCAATCTGCCCCATTTTTCGTGATTCTAATAGTCAAAGTCGACTTCCTCTGTGCACCGCTTAAACCCACCAGTCGCAGTTGGTTTTTTATATTGGACAAATACAGGAAGTTCTCTCCTTTTACTGCTAATCATTCCATTACTAACATAAATATATAAGAAAAATACTATATATTATATATAATATAAATATATAAATAATAATAATATTAATAATAGGGCATATATTAATAAGGATATAATAAAAAATACTTAATTATAATAAGAATATAGATATGATAACAATAGTAAATATAACAAAAAAAAGAAGATATAAAAATATAAATATATCCTATGAATTTCCAATAGATATATTACTCTACCCATCTAGTATTATAGACAATATCAAGCATAATAATAAGAATAATAATAATATGAATAGAAAGAAGAAAGAAAATAGAGATAGAGATCAACTCAAGAGAATATAGAACATAAGACATGAATCAGCTCATTTCGCCCTCAAAAAAGAATAGATAAAAATAATAATATAAATAGATAGCAGTAATAAATATAAACATATATATAAACAATAAAAAGAATTGTTGTTAAGCCATAAGTGCATTATAACAATATCATGAATATATACATATATGTATATACATGGAATAATATTAATTCACAACAGAAAAAGATATACCAATATACCAATAGTACAGACATAGCTTAGATAAGATAATAATCCATGAAGAATCCAGCTATAAAAATAAACAGATAACAGTTCCTCTAAACTAATCACTTTGTGGATGTTCAAATATTGGGTGTATTAATCCATTGCTCTTCCATTGTGGATAATTTGATTTCCTATTAACATTGTAGATTGTAATTGTAGTTTATTTTAGCGAGGCTTGACTTAGAACATCTGTCCCAGGGACAACAGATGGAAAGATGAGCTTCTGGCCTAACTCTGGTCTTTACAGGAATGTTAATTAGGTACCACTGTCCCTGTCCTAAAATAAACAAAAAGCTAAATAGAAATAAAAAAAACTC
>NW_023339650.1:7170767-7171217 GCF_004916995.1 Morone saxatilis
CTTTAGGAGCATCTGAGGAAAATGTGAGATTAACTTTATTCATTAAAAATCAGCTGACATCCCATGAATCATCATGTGCTGACAGGATCCAATAACAAACTCTGGTTGTCTTACATGAAACACTGAGAGTCTTTCTCTCCTCTGCTCTTCTTGTATCTTTTTCCTTCCATTCACAGGATATCCTGACAGAAACAGGTGAATGTTAATCCATCAATGTTGGTCTGACAGAGTGATGCTCTCCCTGGATTTTAAGTTGTAAGGGTTCGATTCCTGTGTTTTTCCTCTATTTGGTTGTGAGAAGCTCTTGTGGAGATTCAGGTGAGTTTAGGATGGGAGTGTGGACGAGGGAAGTAAAGCTGAGCAGGTTAATTAGTGACAGACTGCTTCTCCTTCAGATCACCTGAGATCTCAATTCTGGGGCTCGGAGGAGAATCCTGTGGTTTAAATCAC
>NW_023339650.1:7171317-7173614 GCF_004916995.1 Morone saxatilis
CAAATAATGTTAATGTTAACTTTAAAATGATGCCCTTACTGACAATGAAATATAATAAACACAAAACTACTTAATGATTAAGACGTGTTGCAAAATACTCTAAGGCCAGAGTGAGAATGGCATTCAGAAGCCAACTGACCAACTTCCCCTATTTAGTTAAAATTCTCATCTTTTTCACTGTGGTTTGTACATGTCAGTTCACCCACAGTTATGTCTGTTTGGCACATCTGCTCTCTTTCATCATACACGCACAAATACTGTAGACCTCATGCTCATGCTGATACTTAAATTTCTTACAGCATTGTTATCTTAAGCTGCCATATATCATAACACAATGAAATATTTTAAGAACTAAACTGCTAAGCCATTAGGTGGCAGTATATACTTTGCAAAATTAGTATGTTAATATCAGTGTTCTTAAATTTAATGAACCACACAACTTTTTTTTATAATATGTAGCAATGTTAAAATGGTAATTTTGGACCAAAAAAAATTTTGGTTGATCATAAGATATTTGTATGTCATCCATGGTATTAAGTTGAATGAATACATGTTCTCAAATGCAGAAACAGTCATCTTGTGCAGTAATACAATACAAAGGACATTTATTTGTATCAAGGAAATGGGATACACGGTACAAAACACCACAAGATTATGTAACAATGCCTTGTCAAAAATCAGAAAATATCACAAAATGAAAGATGTTTCCAACTTAAATGTAATCTTGTACAAGACTGCTATTGTGTGTGCAGAACCGCTTCTGTGTGATATTCAACACATTCATTTGCATGTAGTCATTTTGTAGTTCCTCTTTTCAGAGCTTTAGCACTTTTATTTGCACTTATCCGACAATCCAGGCTCCAGTGTCTACACAAACTGACATCTTCTATGTATAAAACATTAAAACTCCAGTGTATCATATTTAGGAGGCAGAAATGGAATATAATATTCATAGCTATGTTTTCATTACTGTACAATCACTTAAATATAGGAACAGCTCTATTTTTGTTACCTTAAAATAAGCTGTTTGTATCTACAGACACCGTGGGGTGCAGAGTGTCCCATGTTGAACCGCCAAGTTTCAACAATAGCCCAGAAGGGAAGTACAAAAACTGTCTTCAGATAGGCCATTCAGCTAATTGCACGTTTTGCAGCGACTAGTTTCTCCTTTGTGCTTGGAAGGAGAGGGTAAAGCGAGGGAGTTGCTGTCTGCAACTACAGATTCAACTCAACCCTACACACTAGACCTTTAAATATGAATTCTACATGTCATTTTCTCTTTTACAATAGTGCTCATGTTTTCTTAACTTGAGCGTAGAGATTCTCTAGACCGTCAGCAGTGTGTGTTGATCTGTTTGCTGGCTCAGATACTTTGACCTGTGCATACAGCGTTTCCTGCTGCTGTCCACTGTCGTGCACTGAGTCTGAGGACAATTCAGGTCGTCTCCTGGAGAAGTCGACCTCTCCATAATGGATGTTTTCTTCCTCTTCTCCTTCTCTTGTTTTTCTTGCTGGCTCTGCAACAGTCAGCTCTTCACCTGTTGGACTCTGCAAAAACACAAAACAAAAAAACATGGATCATTCTATATTAAATAATTACAGACCAATCCTAAATTAATTAAGTGGAGTTTGATTTGGACAAAATCATACAGCACAGAGACTGCTCTGATAAAGACATTACAGTAAATCATTGTTTGAACAGTGAGTCTACACAGCCAGTGTGAACAGATGTAAAACATTCAAAACACATAGTGCAGTACTGTACAGCTAAAGTTCTGTAGTGTTTTCACACCTCAGTCTGTTGTGGAGTTGGGCGTGTTGACTTCATACGCCTGGAAGAAATGAGAGGTTGTTATTAATTATAACGTGTTAAATATACAGTGTGTCCATAAAGTGTCAAGACTGATGGGAAACAGATATTACTACATGTGTAGATAAAATGTCAGTGTCATTGACTGAGCCGAGTCAATCTGCTTTTATTTGTGATACTTACCAAACACAGACAACCAGGCAGATGAGCATGATGATCCCAATAATTCCTCCAAGAACTTTTCCCCATTGTGGAGAGCTAACAGGAGAATCTGGTAGAAAACAAGACCAATATGAAATACTGAGTGATGAAAAGAAGACATGGTTTAATGTGGAAATGTTAAGTTAACATTAATTTATGTTCAAATGCTCAACGGGGAACAGGAAACACAAAGTAGAGCATACAGCAGAAAATAAGAGAAAAAGAGAAAAGAGCAGATAAGATGTACATTCAACAGTCAGACGAATCACTGATGATTCATTGCCGA
>NW_023339650.1:7173714-7174183 GCF_004916995.1 Morone saxatilis
AGTGATTATGGAGTGAGGCATGTCATGTGTGTATATCAGCACAGCTCGAGTTGACTGCCTGAACTAGCTCGCAGGCTTCGCTCCATTAATGAATCATTTTCAAAAATGTTAACTAAAACATAACTTTATGTGTTGTTGCTGACTTGTGTGCTGTCACTGTGATCACACTGACCTTTATCTATCTAGCTGTTCTGCATTGCTGCACTGATGAAAGATGAGTGATGAAAATAAATGAAAATGATTTATATTTTCACTTCCAGCGCCTTTCTTTTGTATATTACACCATCATCATTAAATGACATAATGAGTCAATGTATATACTGACACAAATGATAGAATAAGTGATAAACTGCTAATTTCCTTCATGGGAAACAATGAAAAAATACTGTAGTAAACTGGCTGTAGCTGTCTTCAGAGGCTATGACAGCTAATTAAAAACTAACAGGTTTCACCTGATCTGAACTGTTGC
>NW_023339650.1:7174224-7175038 GCF_004916995.1 Morone saxatilis
GAGCGAGTGGCAGTGCATGCTGGGGAGTGGATGTTCAAGGTCCAGTGTGTAACTTTTAAGAGAATCGATTTGCAGAAATGTAACATAATATTCAGAGGTATGTTTTCATTAGTGTTTAATCACCTGGAAATAAGAATTGCTGTGTTTGTGTACCCTTAGAATGAGCTGTTTTTATTTTCAGAGGGAACAGGGTGCAGGTCCTCTTCCATGGAGGCTGCCATTTTGAACCAGCATGTAGCCCAGAACGGACAAAACAAACACTGGCTCTAGATAGGGCCTACCACGTTTTTTAATGTTTTTTGTGAGTTTCACAGCCACTGTAGTTCCCCCGTTCAACCACGTGTATCAGGAGGGTGAGGCAAATGTGTTAAAATCAGCAACTACACCGCTAAATGCCATGAAATCCTACACAGTGGTCCTTTTACAAGAGCGAGGTAACTGCAGTCAATGCTGGTATAAAACAGAGGAATAAACAAAAACTTGGGGAATCATCGCAACATCAAGGGGAACATGAGCATACAATCATAAATTTTCACACAAAAAATGTTAGACTGATTTGTCCAGTAGTATGCGAGATTAGCTGCAGAAAGATACACACAGGGACACACGACCAAAGATATGGAGAGATAGTACACATTTCACTGCACAGTGTAGAAAGATGTAATACAAGCTTGAAACTACAGCAGGGACATCCACAACCAAAATATATGAGAGATAGTAACATTCACTGCACAGTGTAGAACGATGTAATACAGTTGAAACTGAGAAACTGAAGCGCTGTTACAGAAGGGTCATGAAACTGTCTACGAAAGAA
>NW_023339650.1:7175063-7185210 GCF_004916995.1 Morone saxatilis
AAGACATTTGTCTTATAATAATAACTTTTTGAATCAAAGATTTTAAGTGAGGGATTTTGGGCAGCTTTTTAGAACAAATAAAGTGTTTGCACTTAATGCTTGAGAATTGGAACAGTGGCCTACAGTGCAGCCTGGTGGTCATATTTTGTGTAACCAGTTATCAACAATTGTCATATCCAACATGAAATAAAATTAAAATAAAATAAATCCATGAAGGTGAGAGAAGAATGTTTAACTGGTGTAAAACGTATACACACAAGAAAAGAAGGAGGTATAACCTAATCAAATTACTGGTAAGGTTTGCATTAAGAAAATATATTTTAAATAAAGAAATTACACATTTATAGTCACAATAATGACATGACACACTGGCTTGATCGGCATAAATTGAGGATAGCTCACTTGTACCACAGTGTTACTGTCTGCAGGGGGCAGAATTAATGTGTCAATAACAGAAGTGCTTCTTGAATTTGAACCCACACAAAAAAGATACCTCTCTCATTATTTATTATGTGCAAATATATTGTGGATACATTTATTGACTATTGTTCAAGTTTAAAAATGATTATTAGCATTTTTATAAGGTGGTTACTGTTTAAATCCAGGAACAATGTTTTTTTCAGTAATTAAAATACAAACAAATTTATGAAAAAAACAATGTGTAGAAACTGAGATTCATTTTGACATTGCCTCATCAGATAAAAAAACATTTTAAACAAAAAAATACTCTTGTACTAAAAATGTTTACTGCACTGTTAATGTGTGTGTGTGTGTGTGTGTGTGTGTGTGTGTGTGTGTAGAAATGGCGCTGGTGTCATTTAGAGTCGTTTCCAATTTTAAAACTAAAGAATGAATTCTATTCAAATGTAATCTGTATCTTTGGAACAAACAAAACAACTCATTTTTTCTTCACTTAAGCGTAGATATCCTCTGGACCGTCTGCAGTCTGTGTTAATCTGTTGGCTGGGTTTGACACTTTGACCTGTGCATACAGCGGTTCCTGCTTCTGTCACGACCGTGTCCTTGCACTGAGTGCAGAGAGGACGGTTATCAGGTCTCCTTCTTGAGAAGTCGATCTCTCCATAGATGGAGTTTTCCGTTCCGTCCTCCATTGCTGGTTTTTCTGGACTGATCTGGCAGACAGTCAGCTCTTTTACCTTGTTGGACTCCTGCAAGAACATGACAATGTTGGTGAGTAGTCTGGGATGTGGACTTTCACTCTGGATTGTTGGAGTTGTGATCCCAGCTTTTACTTGGGACAGGCGCAGGCAGACATCCGTTATATTGTATCAAAAAAAGAGCTTAAAACCCACTTGGTGACTCTTTGTGTGGGTTTTTTCAATCAAATTCACCAGGTGGGTTGCCAAACAGGATGATGTTTGTCCCACGCAACTTGTTTCTTCCAGCACTTTTTTTTACGTTCTTAAAAGACATTTAAATTTGTCCCATTTAATTTGGTTCAGTCCTATATGTTGTCCGTATAATGCCTGCATAGCCCAGCGCCAGTCCACTGTGGAGGCAGATGCAACACATTTATTAGTTTGCAGTGCTGGTAACCAGAGGTTTAGGCATTTTTCCCAACCCCTTGATTTTCTTGTTTTGCTGAGTTTGGGAATCTGTGGGGACTTCAACCCCCCGCCTCCCCGCCACAAGAATGCTGTAAAATAACCCGAATAAAGAGAAATCTAGATAAGGATAGGTAAAACTGAAGTAGAAAGAATTGTAAGACGGACTGAAGAAGTTGGATACAGAGAAGTAAAAATCATTGTAATTCAATCTGTCCTTTCTATTTTCCATGAATGTGACTGTAAGCTGAAATTACTGAGTCAAGATCTAGGACTGCTTTTGAATTTTTTGTGGTACCTTAACCCAAACACAGACAACCAGGCAGATGAGGCATTGATGATCCCAATAATTCCCTCCAAGAACTGCCCCACTTGTTTTTATGAGATTGCCATTGGGTTGTTTCAGCTCCTAGAAAACAACTCAAAATTTAATTTACAACTTAAAAAAAAACCAAAGGCATGGCAACAAAACTTGTAAGCCCACTGCAACAACATTTTCACCTTTCAAAGAATAAAGTGTTAAATTCAGTCTAGTTCAGTATTACCTTTTACTTATTAAAGACGGGAATTCAACTGATGATGTTTCATTTTGCCCAATATCAATTTTCTTGTGGGCCACGACCAGTAATAAAAAACTCCTCCCATCTGTCCACATTTGAAGCTGTTAAAACGCGTCCTTTCCCCAAGATTAACATTTTCATGGTCCATTTTTGCTTTTGCTTGTTTCTTGGAACCGCAGGGTGAAAAAAAAAAGCGGGGCCTGACGCGGGAGCGCCTTTGGGCTTCTTTTTGCTGGGAAGCAAGGTTTTCGAGGTTCCCACCCCCCAGCTACCTGGGCGGACAAACCAAACCTTGATGACTGATGGACCACCTGAGGTGGTTCTTTTTAGGAAGCATTTCTGAGGAACAATTGGTGGAGATTAAACTTTTATTTTATTAAAACAGATATCCGCTGACACGATTCGGCGCCATGGAATGATGCATATTTCCTGACAGATCCAGATAACAAAACTCTGTTGTCCTGTCACGCGCGCACTGAAGAGAACACGCGTAGGAATGCCTTTTCTCCTCCCTGCTGTGTTCGCTTCGTTGTTAGTCCTTTTTTCTTGCGCTTGCATTGTGCCAAGAAGCAGATAACCGTTGAGCAGAAAAGCAACAGCGTTGAGTGTTGTACCATTTCATCGTCTGGGTCTGGCAACAGAGTGATGTTTCTCCGGATTTTTAGTTGTGGAAGGGCTTCGAGTCTGGTGTTTTCTTCGTATTTGGCTTGGAGAGTCCTTGTTGGAGGATTCCCAGGCTGTAGACTTAAGACTGTCTGACCAGAGTGAAAGCTTTGAGCCAGGTCTATTTGAGTGGGACAGACTGGGGGCTTTCTCCTTTCAAGGATCCCACCTTTGGGATCTTCAGATTCTGGGGGGCTTCGGAGGAGACTTTTCTGTGGGTTGATGGAAAAACATAATTACTATACATTGTTTGGTTTTTTTAATGGTAAAACTGGCGCCTATTTTTTTGTTTTAGTGTCTTAAAGAATTAACATTATAGGGACTGACTGAAAGGCGAAACAAAACTTCTCTTACCTTTAACTGTTATTTTGGGAAAGAGGGAATCACCCAAGCAGCTGGTTGTCTTGTATGGCAGCGTTCCATGATCTGAAAAGTAGTATGTGTCTGGTATAACTTGTTGATTAAACTGGGGGAAAAAAACCAGAGTGGTTGCAGTTTTGTGTTGTTTCTGGACCTTCCCAGGGGGTTTTCCAGTTAATACTCCATTGGATACGTGGGTTTTAACTGGTTTCCCCCACTACTGTTTGAAAAATGTCACCATGTGTTTGGATGTGTGTTAAAGGCCCAAAAGCCTGGGGGCGGATGAGCTGGTTTTGGAAGGGTCTCGCACCCGAGCTCCCGGAACACGGCCCCTCCTCGTGTCCTGTGCCTTGCTGGTGCTGTTTGAAACTCTTGTTTCTGGTTGCCACGCGGTCTGTCACAACATTATCCATGGGAATTTGGCAAACACACAGAGAGTTCACTTCAGTTGCTTCCATTCTTTCTTTGGTGCAGGTTTGAGTTGAAGGAGGTTTGGGAGTCTTGAGGGACAATCAAGGGCCAAAACAACCCTGTTAAAATTTTTTCCAGGGACTCCATTGGACTGAACCAAAAATGTGGGAAAAAATTCAGCATGAAGAGAAAAGTTTCATGAATTAAAAACAAATCAGGGCAGTTGTGGTTGCATGGCTGGTTTTTCTTTTTCCCTGTCTGTTAACAAAATTTCCTATAGAAGAACATTTTTTCACTTTTTGCCAGTTACAGGGATACATGAAAACAGTTGGGAAAAAGTAACTCTAATTCTGCACTTGGTCTGTTTTCTGCTTTTGCTTTCTAAATTGAAAGTTCCCAAACTGTAATTATTTAACGTCTCCACAATAAACATGGACTTGAACCCAAACAGCCGTCAACGCTTTTTGAAAAGAAAGGGAGAAGACACTCAGTAACATGTTGGCTGTCACCATATTCACAGACAGGACTGCAATCACACTCATCACCTGGATTTACAAACACAATAGTGCAGTTTAGTTTAAAATATGTTTGTGGAGGTTTTATAAATAATTTGTGTACTTGTAACAATATCTTAAAGTGCACCCACTCACACCAGAAAATTCCACCATAAAACCAGGATTCACAGTGTTATAAATAGGATCATTTAACCTCTTCAAAACTGCAGTTTCAAACACAACATTTAAAGTAAATTCTGAATAATACCACACTGGTGGATTTATGCTTTTTCATGCTCAAGTAACTTCACACTTCTTACATCTGAAGTCTTCTAAAGAAGACCTCATCAAATAAGATATTTAAATTGTATATTCATTTTTCTGTAGAATTTGTAAAGAGTAACAAACTAATCTTGTCTTACCAGACAAACACACAACAGAGAGAGAGAGAGCAGCAAGGAAATCCTTTGGTGGTGATTATGATTTTAAAGTGGAAATACTTCAGTTTTTGAAATTGAGTTGAAGTGCAGCACACCAAATAACCAACACCCCTTTTTATCTGTTGTAATTTAAAACCAAGTTGACTTCCCATGTTTCAAAACTACAGAGTCAGTGTCGGACCTGGCACATGCAGCGCCCTAAGCAAGCTTCCCCTGGCAAAAGAAACATTTTTGAATTAAAATATAATTCACAGTTACAGCATACTTTGAAAAACTCTCATACACTCTTTAAAATACTGAAGTACAGTATTCATGTACAAGTATATTCATGACTACCCGGTAATTATTTATTGTACAAAACCTCCCTTTGTTGCAGCTTCCTCCCACATTGCCTGGAGGTCAATGTTGAAGAATGTTTCAGGCACCTGCTTCTTCTTTGATACTTCAATCTCAGGTTCAGAAGGAAGTACAGCATCCAGAAAAAGACTAACATTATTGAATATAACTGAACATATGTAATAAGGCTTCTACATCTGCAGTGTTGCACTACCAGTGTGTAGGATTTAGTGGCATCTTGTAGTGTAACACCCTTGCTTCACCCTCCCTGTCCAAGCATGAAGGAGAAACTATGGTGGCTGTGAAACACATAAAACGTGTGAACGGCCCTAGCTAGAACCAGTGTTTGGTTTGTCTCTTCTGGCCTACTGTGGGAATATGGTGGTTTAACATGGTGGTCTCCATGGAAGACCACCTGCAACATCTGTAGATATAAAAGACTCAACAAAAATTATTCTCATTTTCAGGTGATTATGACAATTCATATTTGTTGCATTTCTGGTAACAAATCCTCCTACATGTTACACACTAGACCTTTAAAGGTTCAGTATGAAGTAAATTTAGTTTAAAAGGTTAAAAAAATAACTACAATTATCAATAGATCATGCAGAAATAACAGTTTTGATGTTATCTCAAAGGCGTCTGGTGTTGAAGAGACATCTACCGAAGTTAGCATGCTAACCAGCTAGCCCTGGCTCATAATACCACATTTTAGCTCAAAAGGCTATAGTGAATCACTGTAGTGTCCAGTACGCCCTCAGTCCAAGAACAGCAAGGTGGTCTTCGTGCCACACCAACACTCCTCCAGACCTCCCACAGACTGTATGGGACTGAGCTGTATTCTTACAGCAGCTGCACATAGTGGTTACTCTGGTGATGTGCTGCTCCCTATTTCTTTGGAGTATGAATTCAACAGGTGGTCAATTCTTACATATTACATCTTTAATATTAAAACAACAAAGAAGTGAGTTTGCAGTATTTCAACAAAATTTCAACTTAATTGTTGCTAATTAAACTCCAGTTGGTTTAGATTGTAAATGAGCTAGATAGCACATGAACTTTAGACAGACAGTCTGCAGAAAAAACACCAATTTCTCAGTTACTGATTGTATCTTGAGACAGGAAGAAGAGGAGGGGGATGTAAACTCAACCAAATTAGATTGTGCAAATATTTGACTAATTTATTTGTCATCATCTTATTTATACAGGAAATGTCACATTTGTTTGTACGGTATTTATTGTTGCTATCAATTTAAGCTTGATATAAAAAACATTTGTCATAAGTCAAGTAACTATTCCTCTTAGTTATTTAAAATTTCTTGTCATCAAATGGTATGATTTTGATCATGTTTACTCACAAATGTGGGTCACAATGACTCCACTTGATCATTGATCAAAACACAAATCTATGAATAAATAAATAAGATGCATGTTTTGAGCAAATCATACTACGTGTGATGAATTAGAATTAGCATTATTGATTTCCTTGTATTAATGAACATTATTTGTTTAAAAAAAGATGCGTCCATATTCATTTTTTCTTGACTTGAGCATAGAGAGCCTCTGGGTTGTCAGCAGTCTGTGTTAAGCGGTTTGCTTTTTTGGACACTTTGACCTGTGCATACAGTGTATCCTGCTGCAGTGCATTGTCCTGTACTGAGGCAGAGGATGTTTCAGGTCTCCACTTAGAGAAGTCGATTTCTCCATAATGGATTTCCTCTTTTTCCGCTGATCTGGCTGGTTTTTGAACAGTTGGCTCCTTAGTTGTTAGGCTCTGTGAAAACTGTACCAAAAGAGAAATGTTGAACCTTCATCTACTTCCTTCCTCTCACTTAGCTCCCATTGCTATAACAAAGCGACATCACAATATTCTGCTTTTACTGGGTACGAAAATGTAAAATCTAGTTGCTGCGCCAAAATATACTTGAAAAATAATGTGAAAGTGTATTTGATAGTGGATTGTTAGTGTGGGTTGTTAACAGGATGTTTCATCACATTTCCTGTATTTCTCTATTTTTACTCACTGAAGAGGAACATCTAGGTCTTATGAGTGCAGTCACTATGAATCATTAGAAACCTATTTATGACAGACAGTTCTGTACTTTACATTTAAGTATTATCTCACCTGTGTCTGTTGTGAACTTGTGTGTTTTGATTTTAACCACCTGGAAAACATAAGAAGGCACTCAGCTTAATTGTTTGTGTAATAATAACAACAACAATAATAATTACAATAATAACATTAAGCCTTTATGTATTTAACAAGTTTCAATACATCAGTTACAAAAACGCTTTAAATACAATTTAAAAATCATCAGTGAAATACATTTGAAGACAGGATCTTTTCTTACTAAACTGAATTGTCAATATTAGTTTGTGAAATATTTTGTGACTTCCAATCATTGACTCAGACACCCATTTATCTCATTGAAGTAAAGTTATGTGTTATTGAGAGACTCAAGATAAAATAATGATGTCATCTACATAAAACTGAATATCTGTGTTCTGTGTATGCTGTGAAATTGTGGCTGCACATTGACACAACAGTAACGACCCAAGTATTGAACCTTGAGGAACTCCACAAATGCACACGTGACGTTGAATTCTAAGTAACTGCAAACACGTATATTGAAGAAATCAAA
The DNA here is from genome assembly GCF_004916995.1 of Morone saxatilis. Lineage (NCBI taxonomy): Eukaryota > Metazoa > Chordata > Actinopteri > Moronidae > Morone > Morone saxatilis. The sequence continues at coordinate 7,182,535 of NW_023339650.1, forward strand.
TTAAAACTGCCTGACCCTGAGTTTTCACCCTTTTTCTAAGACAGTCAGTCAAAATAGAATAATCAGCAGTTTCAAATGCAGATCAGAGCTGTAAAAGAACTAATACCAAGTGTAATTAAGATAATCACACATTAAAAATAATACAATTGTTTTGGATCGATAGATCTGGATATGAAATTCATTTGAGATACTTACCAAATGGCAGCAACCACACAGATGAGTACAATGACCCCAATGATCCCTCCAACAACTGCCCCCAATGGTGAAGAGCTACCAGGCTGTTTTGCTCCTACAGAAACAAAAATATAAAAAAAAAAGTGACTATGTCAAGTTAAGAATTATGGCTGTCACCCAGTTTTCATGTAATAAAGCTTTATAATAAAACTAAATTCATTGTGAAAAATCTTTTATTTAACTTTTCCTCCTTTTTTGGGTTGCTTTCCGCTTGTTTTCCATTATCAGCCTCCTTTTTTATTTTCCCATATTGTCAAGTCTCCTCTCATTCACAAAACTCTGTTTTCATGTCCTATCAACAACACTTTTCTTTGTAAATAGTTTATATTGACTTTATACGTTGTATCAACCTAATTTTTTAGATTATGTTGTTTATTTCACTAGAAGATACAGTAGTTTGTTTAACTTTATTTGTCAGAAGAATCCATGATGAAAACAATTAATGCTCTCCACCCACCACTTCATAATGTGTGTTTCTCTTCAAGTTAAAGTTTATCTGTCTCTCATCTCACAAAAGAGTAACAAAATAATCAGATTCAGTTCTAATTTCTACAATTTCCCTGCACGTTGCAAATTCAATCCAATGATGACGAACTGAATGTACCAAATAATCATTTGTAGCCACAACAGTAATTAATCTCCCCATCTGTCACATCTTGAACCTTGTCAAACGGTTTCAGATACATTCATGGGTCCATTTTGCTGTTCTTGAACCGAGGTGAAGCCGGCTGATGGGAAGGCTTGGCTCTGCTGGAGCAGGTCAGGTCTCACCAAGCTACCTGCTGACACCAAATATACTTGATGGACCTAGATGGAACACTGAGATGTCTTTCAGGAGCAATGCTGAGAAAATGTGACGATCTAACTTTATTGAATTAAAAATGCAGCTGAATTCCATGAATCATCATATTGTGACAGGATCTCAATGAACATTAACACTGGTTGTCTTACATTGTAAACACTGAGAAGTCTTTCTCCTCTCTGCTCTCTGTTATCTTTTCCTTCATTCCACAGGATATCTTGACAGAACAGGTGAGAGTGTTGTATCCAATCATGTTTGGTCTGAGCAGAGTGATGTCTCCTTGGTTTTTAGTTGTGAAGGTTTGATCCTGTGTTTCTCCTAAATTGGGTTTGTGATAGTCTTGTTGGAGAATTCATGTGAGTTAGGAGGAGTTGTGGACAGGGAGTGATAAGCTGAAAGCAGGGTTAGCTAGTTGAAGACTGCTTCCTTCAGATGCTGAAGTGGGTGACTGTTTCACCCTAGATCTCAATTTGGGGGGGGGCCCCGTCCGGAGGAGAATCCTGTGGAATTTAAACTCAAACAGCATTGTTATCGAAAGAATAAGTTTAATTGTACTGGGTTTCCCACCACAGTGAGACCCTTTTAATCTGTAAAGTAAATGAATTTCAAAATCAGCATCAATGTGTAAACAAAATAATTTCTCTCCTATATATGCTGAACCCTTAGTTATCCAAGCAACGCTTAGTCATTATCATGATAGTATCCAAATTCCTGTGGTTGTAAAGAGCTGTATGTAGTTTGGTCTCCCACTGAACGTAAAAGTGAAAAAGTAACAGATGAGAACTAGCTTATGTCCAAGCCGTTGAAAAATGCATGCTTTTTTAATACAAATACTATATAACATGGTTAATAAAATTATGGTTAAGATGTTAACTGTAACAAATTTGATCAACAACTGATACTGATGCATCCTGGCGTGAGATAGTTTGGTTTCAAAATGAAGGTTAGAGTCATGGTGCTTGACAGTTTGACACAACAACGAGTTAAACTGACTAAAACAAGAACTCCTCTTACCTTTAACTGTTATTTTGAAAGAGGATCACAAGAAAGCTGTATAGCCGATGAACGGTTTGTTCTAATTCTGAGTAAGTAATATGGTACCTTTACTCGCACTGTAAAATAATTGTCGATTAACACTGGAAAACAAGAGTATGTGGGGGCATTTTCTTTCTCACCAAGGTTTTCAGTAAATCATGCATCGTGAGAGAGCATCATGCAGACCTGGCCGGTGACGGGGGGCAGCATTTTAGACATAATGCCTTCATGCTGGTCGTCGTGCTGCGCTGGTGCTCCAACTGGGGGCATGGTTGAGCGTACTCTGTGTAGGTGGGAACACTGACGAATGGGTAAGCTACTTGCACAAGCCCCTTCAAAACAAAGCAATGACAACGCCTCAAAGCACGCTGTGCCAAAGTACAGCCTGACGAGAAACCGCTGCGATGGCTGTATTATTCTTAAAAAACAGCTAAAAACATTAAATGACTTCTTCCGTTGTAACTGTTATCTTTGAAATGGATCACAATATGCCTGTTGCCGTCTGTGATGGCAGTTCTGCAATTCTGAAGTCAGATATTGTCGTGTATAACTTGTGATTAAACTGCAAACAGAGTGTGTGCAGTGTTTCCTGACTCAGGTTTCGG
>NW_023339650.1:7185235-7220588 GCF_004916995.1 Morone saxatilis
TCATTGGATTACGTGTTAAAAAAACATGTTCCCAATATGGTTGAAAACACAATGTTTGGATAGAGGCCAAGATCTGTTGTCATTTTTAATCCACAACTCCAAAGGTTTCTCTGTTAGCTGTCAACTGCTGTGTTCTGCATCAACTCTTAAAAGTTACATGGGATTTGCAACAAGATCCCACTCAGTGCTTCCATGCAGTGATGAAGAGGTTTGCTGTCTTAGGACAATCAGCCAAAGCACCTGTAAAAATGTGTGAAATAAAAAAAAAATAATTAAAAAAAAAAAAATATATATATATATAATTATAATATATATTTTATATATATATATAATTATAATATATATATATATATATATATATTAAAAAAAATTAAGAACAAGCCTAAATATACATATACTTCAGCAGTAATAATTAGCATCATAATCTTTTGTAACTGTACAGTTTTTTAATGGTTAATTCTTATTGGTTTACAACAAGCAGATAACAACCTCCCCTTAATCACCCACGAGACCCATTTATACCCACTAAAAGATCTCCAGATAATTACATTAGTATTGTCACAGTTACACAAGAACTCAGGTAGAAAACACAGATTGCACTGAACAAACAGCTCACCTGAAAGAAAGAAGACACTCAGTAACATGTTGGCTGTCACCATATTCACAGACAGGACTGCAATCACACTCATCACCTGGATTTACAAACACAACAGTGCAGTTACTTATCAGTATTCTTAGTTGTGTCAGTTTTGTGGAATTTGCTAAGCATAACTGGTCTCATAAAGCAACTTCCCCACTGTCCTGTAATACTATATAATATAATATTAATATTAATACTAATATTAAGTAATATATACTAATATTTTGACATGTTAAATAAATGAAACCTGAAAGAATTTATATTTCATAATGTCTTTTTTTTAATGCAGACCATAAGACAAATAATCTAATATAACTGCGGCTTAAAAGAATTTGAAATAAAATCTGTAGAAACAGTAAGAAGCCTTACCAAACAAGCCCACAGCAAATAGGAGAAACAATGAAGTAAGTCGTAGTAGTAGTAGTAGTTAATGTCAGGAAATGTATGCGGCAGGCTAACATAACCACCCTGTTGATATGAAATATACACATAGAAACAAGGAAGAACTTCAGTGACCTCTTCTTCTTCTCTCTCGGGCTCATATTGCTTTAACTCAATCACTCTACTGAATTCTGTGGAACAGGAACAAACACATATTTAAATAAAGGCACAAAGTGGCTTTTTAAAACTACTGTAGAGCCATGTACCAGCAGTTGACTGATCAAAAGATCACATAGAAGCCCAAACAAGTAAAGGCAATAGCTCTTTTTGCTGGGATTTTATTCTATTAGAGGTTTAGTTTAGAAAATAAAAGCTTTCAGCTGTTGCTCAGCAGTGTTTTTTACAGCTGATGGTATTGCTACTTGTTTCCTGCCCCTGTAACACAGACGTGATAATGAAATCAACCTTGTTACAACAGATTAATGGATGATGGACAAAGACAAACTGTGTGCTAATAGTTTACGTAAAACAATGTTACAAATTATTACCTGATTTCTATAAGCGACTTAAAACTCATCTTGGTGTCATCCACAGATGCTTGATAACACATTTCTCTTTATTGTGATTTAATAGTCACTGTGCTACAATAATATTACTGTAAAATGTGTACAAGAGAGGCCAGGACCAGTGATTAAACCGGCTGGGAATAAAGCAGATGGAACTTCAGGGGTCCTTTTGTTTATGCTGTGATAATAAACATCGGTTTCACACAATCAAAATTGTAAAATGTCAAAAAGGTACAAATTAGTCAGTATCTGAAAATTAGCACATGATGGAAGTTTCTCACCGCTCAAAGTATTGAAAAATCCTGTGGTCGGGGTCATTGCAAAACAAGCGTGTTATCATTGCTCAGTTTCACCATGTGACTTCCACTTCCTCACTTATCACTGGCTTTATCATTAAGAGTTGTGCATCTCTATCTAGAGGCAGTTTGATTTGCCCTTTCTGTGCTACTGTAGAAACATGGAGGTTCAACAAGCTGGCATCCATGGTAGACGCTGGTAGATAAAAACAACTTGAAAACACAGCTTTCTATATTCAGTAAAAACACACCAATATTATATTCCATTTCTGCTGATAGAGCCTCCTAAATGTTACACACTGGACCTTTAAACAAATGTGCACTTTAATTCCAAACAAAACACAAAGTCCTTTTGAGGAACACAGTATTTGTATTTGTCTTTATAGTAATGTCTGCCATATAAAAGGAAATACTTTCTGATATTAAGTGGAAAGAAAACATGCTGTGGGCTATGTTCTCTCTATAAACGCAGGCTGTCCACATTATGATGACCTCAAACGAGTAAATGAAAAGGCAAATGACAAATTTCTCTACAAAAAGACTTTTATTCCAAAACAAAAACAATGTTTTTGCATCAGCAAAACCATGTTTGGTCATGTATACACACAGTTATTCAGCAGAACTAATCCTCACCCTTGTTGTGTTACAGCTTCCTCCTGCCTCACCTGGAGTTTTTTTTAATACTCTATTCAGTAATGGTTATCCATTACAATATTTACTTCCCAAATGAATCAAAGGAGCTCTGTGTTCATTCTATTTTCCCTTCTTAAATTTGCCCGGCGTGGCTCCAGTCTTCTGCTTCTTTTTTGCTGATCCTTTAATCTCGGGTTCCTAAATAAAGGTGAAATAAATAGAACAAATGAGTCCAACATTCAAAACATAACTGAACATGTACAACAGAAACTTACAGTTAGAAAAGAAAACAGGGATAGTAAAAACCCATAATATAGATTAGCAGTACAATAAAGCAGTCAGCAAGACTAGACAAAGATGAAAGATCAGTACAATATAAACCTTTTTCACAGCATGTACTAAGATAAACAGGTGTTACCAATGATACTAATTAAGGTTCTGTTACAGTCAGGTCAGAGTCACGGTGCTGCTAGTTTGCATGTTAGCTCACTGAAGAGGCTCCGCTACACTAAATGGAACGAAACCTTAATCAGTGCATTGGTAACACTTGTGTTTACCCTACTGTTTCATGTCAAAATGGCTGCTGTGTAAAAAGGTCTATTCTAATCATTTTGGAAACACACTGTACCTTCCGTTTGGAGGACAGAGATCCAGTGATAGTGAAGAAAGAGTCCAGTCGGCCCTGCGTGCTGCCCTGTCGGCTCTTCATAATCTTCTTACAGCCGTTACGCATCCTGTCCTCGCTGCACATACAGACGCACATTGATCAATGAAGTTGATTGTTATCCTATGCAGTGTGTCTATTTCCAGATGAACTTTCCGTCACGTTGTCTCAATAAAAACAAACATGCAAAACAGCACTTAGGTAACAAAAAAGTAACAAAACTGTGTGTGATTAAAGTAGATCTTAAAGTAAAGTCGTGTATGACTGGTGAGCAAAAGCATTCACTATAAAGAGGAGCACTATACCTCATATATGTAAAAAAGGTTGTGTGCTAAATAAATGCTAGAACCATAAACTCCACATCTACATCTACATGGGCAGCAGTGCAGCCTAGTGGTCAGATGATGTATAACCAGCTGGTGTGGTCCTGGAATAACTGCAACAACCAGTGTCATGAACCCCATCGTCCAGCATTAGTGCAAATAAACTCATTAACCAAGCAAAGAAGATGAACCCGACATGCAGCACAGTGCTGGAGAGAGTCTGCTGATGGTTCACCTGAATTGTTTCTCGTTACACATGAACTGGATCAGTGCATCCTCATCCGGCTCACTCCACTTCAACTCCACTGTGGAACAATCCACCACTTCTGGCTTCAGAAACAACCTCCTGGCCTCTTTGTACAGCCAGTCCTCTGGGGAAGGGTGCTTCTGCATGAAGGCAAGCCAGACACACGCAACGAATCAGAACCAAACTCCCTTTGTTTAACTGCCTGTACTTTTGAACTGTAGCAGAAATCTACTTACGTTGGGGTCAATGTTTTCTAGGATCTCCTCAATGCAGCCATGCTGTCTGATCAGGTCGATGGCTCTCTTGGGGCCAATCCCCTTGATGGTGGCGCAGTAGTCACAGCCCAGCAGAATACACAGGTCTATGAACTAGCATGGACAACAAAAAGAAGGAGTTAATAGACTGATACATCCCTCACACACGGCACCTGGTCCAACTGTGTTTACAGTTCCACAATACATAGTTACATGGAGAGTAGTGTGACACTTCTGTGAAGAATTTGCACAGCATTTGGTTTGCAGAGTGCATGGTTAAAGGCAGAGGATGTGGTTTTTGAACTTCATCAGATGGAAAATAGCACTCTTGATCATATAATGTGCTACACCTTTCTCAAAGTCAGAAAACATTTTTACCTGTTCGTTGGTCAGGCCGATGTCCTGCAGAATGCGACTGAAGTGGAACTCTTGGATAGGAAGTTTCCTAAAACAAATAAAATCCGTGATGCATGACCAAGTGCATGGACCCCAGGAAGACTAGCTGATGTGGCTTTAGCTAATGAGGATGGTGATAAACTAAACTAAACATGAAGGAATAAATTGTCATTAATTTAATGACACGGCATGTTAGCCTGTAGTATGGTTTTTCTCCTGAATTATTCAGAGCAGGTAAGACAATCCAACAACACTGCAAGAAATAGAACATGTGAACTGTGATAAGTAATGTGACTCCTCATTTCACCCCCATAACAATAATGGATAAGTAAATAAAATAGAATTGATTGCAGGTCAGATGATATCATTATTAAGTATAGAAATAAGATTAGTTTGCAGGTTACATCAAAAGTTGTGCTAGAAACAAAACAGGGACATTCATCAAGTCAACAGCTGAACATGTCTACTACAGAGCCGAACAGCTGAAATCACTGATGCCATAACAATGAGATTCAGGTAGAACATTACTTTGCTTCACTGGCTGTGAGGTGTCTGAGTAGGACATTTGTCCCAAAGGTCAGCCCGTCCATATCCTCTGTTGCTGTGGCGAAGACCTTTCCTGCTTTAACCAGAGCAGCACAGGTGGCCTCTGCCTCACATGGAGCCTACAATACAACAACACATTACATTTCACAGTATTATTCACCCACCTGTGCTGCTGAAACGGCTTTCTCTGACATGGTGAACAAACACTTCAACTGCCTGGCATACAGGACTACAGCAGCAGGCATTTCACTGTACATTAACTTCAGCTTTATTTCTCCAGATTTATTTAAGGGTGCAATTGTTCCTGTGTCCAAGCACAAGAAATATCTACTTTTTATGCCTTTTTGCAAATTGTAATCTAAGGACATCCCATACCTTATGGAGCAATGTTAAGAACAATATTTGCTTTAAGTTTCAACATTACAGTTTCTGTCTTTCACTGCCTTTAAAGAATATTCTGACAATAAACATACAATTGTAGAAATAATGAGAATAATATAAGAAAGAGCACTTAAGATTCCTCAAAACTGTTACCAAAATCACTGTGCATATAAATGTGGACATATTCTTAAAGCCAGCGAGGGTTGATCTAACCTCAATGTAAGGCACTCCCATCAGGGTCAGCAGCTTCTTGCAGTCATCGTTATGCTGCTTGGTCACTTTTACTAGACGCTTGCTGAATTTGTCAATATTCTCTTGTTCCCCTGGGTTGAGACAAAAAAAATGCTGACATTTTAATACAGAACAAAAGTACAACATTTTTACAATCTCTACCATGGAAATACATTTTATTATATTAAAAATACACAGACTGATCACACTGGTTTACACAGCGGCTAATTGACCAAAAACACCAAATGCAAAAAGCATTAACTGTACCCATTTCCTGGGCTTGAGCCAACAGCTTCTCAGCTTCTGCCCTCCTCTCCCCTCTCTTCTCAAGCTGGGGGTGAAGAGAAGAGCAAAGAGAAAGGTGAAACAGGTGATGTCATTATTTAAAAGAGCGAGAGGGTGAGAGCAAATGTAAGTTGGTAAAAATGCTCATGTAACATATTCTGCCCTTTTCTATCGCCAAATAGCAACAACAGCAATGAAAACTACTAAGTAAGACCAATCCAATTGAATCTTTCACAATGACACAACGCAGGGGGAAAAGCACCAGAGGAGAGGAGGAGGTTACGAGCCCATACTAACCTCTGCTGACTTGAGCTGTGGGGGTTTTCCGTCAAACACATACACAGGTTTGATGCCGTGTTCCAGCATGCGGATTGTCCGGTAGAACATTCCCATCAGGTGGCTGACAAAAAAGAACAAGCAGGGACAAAAACCTTAGACTTGTGCCCAGACTTGAGCTACCTGGTGTAGGATCAATCCAAAAAGGTACTGTATCTCTAATGTGTCTCCTATTATGACTTTGAGCTTTAAGGTGAGGATGCAGTGTGTGTGTGTGTGTGTGTGTGTGTGTGTGGTTGTACCTTGTCGTCTCGCCATCCTCATTCTGCAGAACGTTCCCGTCCTGACGCACAGCAATCAGGAACTGGTAGATACACATGGAGGCATCTATAGCAATTTTCCTGCCTGCAGAAGTACAAGAAAGCAGTAGCAGGGGTTATCACAGTGGACACAGCTGGAGATCTGTGTTACCCCATAATAAAATGATCGTATGACAGACTTAGTGAAGAGAAACTACCCCTGTGTAATACAAGGTAACTCAAGAATAAAGTTTCACTCCATTTCAAACTATTACTACACCACTATGACAAAGAAACTGCTAACTAACTACAGACCGTGAATCTGACATGGCTGTCATTTTTAGAAGTGATTATGGTCTGATTTGTGTCTATATTTGTTGTATCCCCAGTCCATCACCCAAGGGAGACCTCGTAATCAGTGTGTGGGGAAGGGGACCTGTAACAGTTACCAAAATAGTTCTTGATGTCTTGCTCTTTTATGGCACCAGGGGCCTGGTCAGCAATCAGCTTAGCGAGTCCGTGTATTCCCATTGCGTTGTCTCAAACTGAAATCACCAAAGTCTGAAAAACAATGACATAATGTTTATTAATTACACATACACACTGGCTACATGTCCCAGGGTCCCCAGTAACTGGCAGATAAGGCGTTGTTAAAAAAAAAAAACGTGAGAGCAATAACGTTACACAACCGGGATTAACACGTTTGCCTTTTATTTACACTAGTGCTGCCTCGTCGGATGCACGCCGAAGGAAAGAACAGCTACTGGTTGTAGTTAACACACACCGTAAGCTACGTTTTATGAGTGTGGGTTTACAGTGCAAGACGGCCGCATTAAATGTACATGTTTCTGAATGAGGTTTGGTTTGCGGCGCTAGAACGTATGTTGTACGTGCAGCTACCGAGCTGGGGGGCTAAAACATAAACAATGCCCCATTTATTCTGAATGCACAAGCTATTAGCGGGTAGCAACGAGTGGCCCCGCCATAATAAACATACTGAATAATGTTAAACCGTGTTATTGTTTATAATGGACTCACCAGGTGGATGTTACCCTCGAGTTTGAGCACTTTTCCCGGCGTCTCCGGCGCGAGGATTTGCGTTTCTTTCGCGGGAAATCAAATAACAGGCATCACCTATCGATCCGTCGAGCACGGCGCGTCGAACTGGCGTCAAAGACGTCGAAGAACTGCGCATCGACAGTGCGGGTTCGATTAAACGGGTCTGAGTTCTAACAAGGAAGTACCGTAAGAGCATCCCATTGGTTCGCTGAGGTTGAAGGAAATCCGGTCAATGGAGCAAAATACCAGAGTGGGTCAGGTAGAGGTACGAGCGGTCCAGTGTTGGTTCTGGTGGCGTCAAAGCCCGACATAAATCACGTTCATTTCAGATGGCTTGAGAGGGGGGGATATATTAGTGGCTACGAATAACCGGTAACGTCTCCGGTGTCTTCTTATTTCTCCGCCCACTCCGGAAAACTCAACCGAGTCGTCGTTATTTCTGTTTTTTAAGGTGACGTGGAGTCGGACCCCCTGTTCTCCTCTGTCTGTTGTGTCAGTGAAAGTACTGGATGTGCCCGGGTATGACTGTATAATGAATGCATGATACGTCGGCACGTTGCATCGAGGATTTCCAAAGATGTTTCGCTGTAAATCTTTACCTTGAGCTCCAGTAGCGGCGCACACCGGAGCAGAGAGGAGGCTGTCGGGGCCTGGACTCCGAGGAATCCGGCGGACAGACAGGTTTTGTTGGATCTGCAGCATCGGCACTGACGTGACATAACAGTGATACTGGTAAATCCGATTTGGCGAACTTCTCGTCTGTAGCCCATTGCTTTCCTCCAGTGTCGTGTCCCAAAAAAAAAAATGCAGTGTAAATCTGTGGAATAACTGTTGGTGTTCATGAAGTTGTTTGTTTTACATGCATCAGCGAGGCCCCTCACTATAGTCACTTTTATTTATACAGAATCTGCTAGATTATTAGGACCCGCCTTGCTTTTTGACTGCACTTTGATGCTCGACCTTGCTTTTTCTATTAGTGCAATAACTTAAGGTATTAGTTAGTACAAAGATTTTATAATAAAACTCTATTGTTTTGGCTGTTGTTGTTTGTCCAGCTGATAGAAGTATGTGTATGTATATATAATCCTATGTTAGAAACTGCAGGTTTTTATTTGCTGGCACTGAAAAGTTGAGGTTGTTGCTGTGATGCTACTGTGGAAAGGAGCATTATTGATAACAGATCAGCACGGCCATATAACTGTTCTATCAGCAGCTCTGGCCAGAAACCACTTAATCCATATTTCAGTGTGTTCAAAAAAAGACCATGATTATCAAGAGCACACATTATGCTTCAGGGGCAGTCGCATTTAAAGTGAAATCTGTTGTCACCAGAGCATCCTAACTTTTCTTCAAGGTTAACGCTGAAAATCATCATGATGGTGCTCAACACATAATGGAACTTGTCATCAAATAGATTCAAAGTGCAATTAAAACTGCAATATACTCACAACTCATTTGACCAGTGTTGCTTCATCTTCAAGTTTGCCTCCTTGCTGCTATTACATGGTAAAAAAAAAAAGAGACCATGGCACTGTAGCATCATACTCTATCATGAATTCACTTTCAAAATGTGGTGTGACTGCATAGTGGCACGCACGTTTAGTGTGTAGCAGTGTACAAAATATCTTTGCAATCCTTTTTGAAGTAACGTCATACACATGAATTCTGGTAGAATAGCATCTGTGGGCAACGTCACAAACTCATAACAGACATATAAAAAGTGGCCGAGCTCATGTATTTCCCACCAAAAAGCCCCACTCGACTGCTGAAGTGATATATATTGTGATTAATAGTGGTTGCACAGTGTGTCACAGCTCTGTCTGAGTGTTTTTCAATTGTCTGTGTTTGTTAGACCGTTAAGGGAGTGATGTTGCATAAAATTCTCCAGTTATACCACTTGGTATAAATCATTAGGTATCAGCTCATTTGGTGACTTGAAAAAGAGACATTCTGTAAGTGTCAGTCTAGTTTAAATCACACCTGTCCCCAGTGAACTGATGAACTGTACATCTTTGCGACAGGGGTTATGCAGTGTGGAATAGGACACCTGCCAGGTGGCTGCCAGAGGACGATGGGCCTGCACTGCGTCTTGATCCTGTGCTTGTTCTCAGGCTGGGCAGTGGGCTACAAGCAGGGGGACAACGTGACTCTCTATGTCAACAAAGTGGGCCCTTATCACAACCCCCAGGAGACGTATCACTACTACACCCTGCCTGTTTGCAGGCCGGAGAAGGTCAGTCTTTGTTCTGTTTCACTGTGTATTAATGGGATGCTGTACCTCTCAGAAGGGAACTGGAGATTATTTTGTCATGCTAATGTAAGGATAACAAGCCATAATATTTTCTGTTCTGTTTTTCTTGCTCTGAAAATGTTGTCATATAAGATTATAAAAATGGATTGTCACACATTCTATGAATACAGATTGAAAAATTGATGCTATTTTGTTATGAAAATGTGTTTGAAAAGTAGTTTTGACCCTGTGTAAAACTTTAATATGCCCAGAGACACAAGTTAAGAACAGAGACATTTTCATTTTCTGTGACTTATTTATCCACCTATTTGCTGTTAAGAGTTTAAACCTGCCGACAGCTGAGTTTTGTCCCTTTGTTTAATGTTTAATTCCTCATTTATGGCTTTTAAGAAAAGTCAACACTGCAAGCATGCAGTTTTGATGTGTGACTGTAGCCGGCAGCATTTTTTTGGTTCCAGCTTTTCTTGCTCTAGCTAGCTCATAGCTATATGTGCTGCCTTGCTCACAGAATTATAACCAACTAAAGCTTTGTTACTCATAATGTAACACTTGTCCTTCAGGTGCATCACAAGTCCCTGAGCCTGGGAGAAGTGCTGGATGGAGACAGGATGGCAGAGTCGTTGTATCACATCCGTTTCAGAGAGAACGTGGAGAAAAAAACTCTTTGCCAGCTGACTCTTTCGGAGAAACAGGTATTTATCTACACAAGAACAGGATAGGATGAACTTAATATTTTGTATACTACTACCCATCTTGGGTTAAGTTTTAATACTCTGGACTTAAAGGTGATTTAAAATATGTTATTAAATAATAGTCTAATAATTTATTAACTTGATTTTGAATTTAATCTTGAAAATGATGAAGTATGAACATTTCCTACTGTTTCCTAGTAAATGGTTCTCTTTTATATGCCAGTCTATTGTAATGTTGTTAAAAAACCTTTTTATGATATAATTCAAAAGTGAAATTTCCCTCTTGCTCAATAATAATACAAATAATATGATAATAAAACTTATGTTATGTCTTATGTTCTTAAGGTGTGCTAACACCACTTCTTAACATGATATGTATCAGTATCAGGATCTGATGCCATCGAATGGATGCGCCCTGCTATGTCAATATGGATTCTAGAGAAAAGGGTGATATAGCAGAGCAAGCTCCTCACAGACGTTCCATTGAATTAGGGCCAGAATACAACACCAGGCTGAGTGATAAATACAACCTTTTTTTATGTGTTGTCACTAACAAAGTTGATTAGATAAACACCTCAAATAGAGGCTGAACTAAGCTGTTGAGACATAGGATGTGATCATGCATATGTTTTGTGTGTGTCAGGTGGACGAGCTTCGTGAAGCCATCGAGGAGCTGTTCTACTTTGAATTTGTCCTGGATGATATTCCAATCTGGGGGTTTGTGGGGTACATAGAGGAGAGCGGCTTCCTGCCTCACAGCCACAAGGTAAAACTATAGTTTGGATTGTATGAGGGAGAAAGACTGAGTTTATTAAAAGTGTTATCAAAGTTCCTGTTTTAGCTCCACCACACTCATTATTCTTATCTCTCACTTCCTCCTCCTCTCTTTCTTTTTTGTCTTTGTCTCTCTTCCTGCCCTCCTCCCTCACCTTCAACAGGTGGGTTTGTGGACTCACCTAGACTTCAACATCGAGTACAACGGCGCCTCAGTGATCTTCGCCAACGTCTCAGTAAAAGACGTCAAACCTGTTCCCCTGGAGGAGGGGGCGGGTGCAGCGGTGGGCGGAGTCGGGGTGGGTGGAGGCAGCCTGACGGTCACCCATACCTACAGCGTGCGCTGGTTTGAGTCACCTCTTCCTCACGCCCGGAGAGCCGAGCGCCTCCGAGACTACTCCTTCTTCCCCAAAACACTTGAGATCCACTGGCTGTCGATCATCAACTCACTGGTGCTGGTGGTGCTGCTGCTGGGCTTCGTCATCATCATTCTCATGCGGGTTCTTAAGAATGATTTTGCCAGGTTAGTCAGTGAAGGAGCTCAAGTGTTTATGGGCCAGAGAATATGAAAGTTTTAATGTCTTTAATATGAAATTATGAAATCATCAACCAACAGAAAGTACATCTATAGCAATTTTGACAAATGTCACTTAAGCAAATATATTTCCAGCTTCTGAAATGTAAGGATTTGCAGATTTTCTCCGTTTTATATAGATTGAATTGATATTCAATGATATTCATAACTATGTTTCATTAGTGTATTATCACCTGAAAATATGCATTATGTTGTTGTTACCTTAGAATGTGCTGTGTTGAACTGGCATGTTTCTACAGTAGCCCAGAATGGACAAACCATTCACAGCCACCGTAGTTTCTCGCTAGCATTTGGAAAGAGGGGTGCACTATTTTCCTTGCGACAAATCACTGTGGCCCAAACGAGCCTTAATTCTAATAGACCATCTTTTGTCTCCGATTAAGGTGAAACTTGTGAACCACTCCTGCTGGTCAGGTTCATGATAAGATCCCAGGTGAAAGCATTTTTCCCTCCCCTGCAGGTACAATGTGGAGGAGGAAGGCGGCTGTGATGATCTGGACCAGGGAGACAACGGCTGGAAGATCATACACACTGACGTCTTCAGGTTTCCCCCTTACAAAAGCCTGCTGTGCGCCGTGCTGGGAGTGGGGGCTCAGTTCCTTACCCTTGCCACAGGCGAGTGTTCATTCTCACATATACCCAAACACAGCGACACATGGCAGAACATGGTCCGTTAAATAATCTTTGTTCAGCACTGACCAACAGTCTTTGTACTGAAAAGCAGAGTAACATAACAACTAGAAAACCTGACAATGGTAGTTCAGACCTGCAGTAGTCTAATCACTCTAACGTCTCCTCATTGCGATAGGAATCATTTTCATGGCATTGCTGGGAATGTTCAACGTGCACCGCCATGGTGCCATCAACTCTGCAGCCATTGTCCTGTACGCTCTGACCAGCTGCGTGTCGGGCTACATGTCGTGCAGCTTCTACACACAGATCAACGGCCAGCGCTGGGTGTGGAACATCATCCTCACCTCGTCACTTTTCTCCGGTGAGTCCCATAAGGAGGGTCTGAGATCACGTCACGCTTTGGCCGTAAGAACAGAGTGCAGTTCAAAGATGTCCAGATCCTCGTGTCTTTAAGCAAGGTGGAACCTGTAAAGTACAGAAATATGAGGTTTAACTTTCACATTTTAAAACTGTAGTTACAATGATTTTGTCATTTGTCAATATAAAAATTAATGAGCCTATTGTTGTTCACACTTTCTTTTAACATTTAGTAGAGAAAGTGGAATGATTTCACCTAGTGGACGACTGATTTTCATAGTGCCATTTCTAAAGAATAAAGCTGAGCAGGTCTGGGGCACCTGTAGTGTATTATGTAATTAGTGTTGTGTACAATGTGGCAATGCTACTCTACTCGGTTAATGAATTACTCATCTATCCTTAATGTATTCACAGCGTTTCATTCTTTATTCCGGTTCAGGAAGTTGTTTTTGGGGGAAAAAAAGCCTTCTGGCACATAAAACTTACTGGTGTTATTATTAAGCAGCCTCCTCACCATATTTTCATCATTAAAACACTGATATAATAGCTCAATTTTTACACTTGGTCCTTCGTTCCTACAGCCCCTCTGTTCCTGACGTGGAGCGTAGTGAACTCGATCCACTGGTGGAGCGGCTCCACTCAGGCTCTGCCGGCCACCACTGTGCTCCTCCTGCTGGGTGCCTGGGTGCTGGTGGGCTTCCCGCTCACCGTCATCGGCGGCATTGTGGGAAAGAACCGAGCCGGCAGCTTCCAGGCACCCTGCCGCACTCGCAACATCGCCAGGCAGATCCCTACACAGCCCTGGTACAAACACACAGCTGTACACATGGCCATCGGCGGCTTCCTGCCGTTCAGGTGAGATTTCTTTAGCTTTAACGCGGGAGGTTGAAGAGCAACATGCTGAGGATTTCACTGCAAAATGAGAATTTTTGGTAGCAGTTAAGAGATGAGATTTTATTTTTATGTCAAGAATGTATTTCTACACGTTTTCGGTGGTCTGTTATTTAGACTTTGCATTTCTGTTTATTATTTAAGCCCAGGATGGTTTGAAAAAAAGATAGATACTTTTGCATCATCTTGACTGATAAGTCAGTAGTCATTAGTACTATTCTAAAGATTTATGGAAAAAGTACTGAAACACCCTTTTGACTTTCATTTCTCATTCCTCTGTTCTATAAATTGTCTCCCTCAGTGCCATCTCAGTGGAGCTGTATTACATCTTTGCCACCGTTTGGGGCCGAGAGCACTACACCCTGTATGGCATCCTGCTGTGCGTCTTCGCCATCCTCCTCTCAGTGGGCGCCTGCATCTCTGTGGCACTCACCTACTTCCTGCTATCTGGCGAGGACTACCGATGGTGGTGGCGGAGCGTGCTCAGCACCGGCTCCACCGGCCTCTTTATCTTCGTCTACTCTGTTTTCTACTACCGGAACCGGTCCTCTATGAGCGGCCTGGTGCAGAGCACAGAGTTCTTTGGCTACTCTCTGCTCACAGCGATGGTCTTCTCACTGATGCTGGGCAGCGTGTCGTTCTGGGCGTCACTGGCATTTATTCGCTACATCTACCGTAGCCTTAAGATGGACTAGACATTGAAATGTGTATATGCAGACACACAGCTATAAACACACATTACCACATAGCACACATGGACAACCCTCATCCTCCTTTCTTGCTTTCAGTCTTACACAACACACACAAACACACACCTCCTATGGGGTCAATGGGAGGAGAAACAGGGGCCTTGATATGACAGGAGCTAGAGAATGAACTAGAGCTGTCATTGTTGGAATAAGGGATAGTAGGCTGGATAAATGGACAGTTGAAGGTAGAGCTGGGGGGGTGGGTCATGTATTTAAGGATAAAATGGAATATTTCGGTACAAAGGGATGAGTGTGTACCATCAAGAGTAAATGGGTAAAATGTATGATACGTGTGTGAATGATTTAATCATTGTATGTATGGCATCATCTGCTCTGGTTCCTACTTCATGGTCCGTCATGGCAGGGTAGGATCTACACATAGTTTTCCCTGCATTACATTGGTTACGCAGTGAGACAGCTGATAGTTTTAGTTAATTGCAATTATACTCTTCCCCCACACGTACAGTTGTGGCAGCCTATTCAAAATATAATAGAAACATTGTTTTGCACTGGCCCTGTTGAGCTCCACATGGCCCTGCAGTGGATAAGAGGAACGATTGAAGAGCTGTTGCAAAATGTTGGTTATGGGAGCAATATTGTCATTGTATTCTATGGTCATCATTGACTGATCTTGGTTCTGATGTAAATATAGTCTTTTCAATAAAATGCTTTTTAATACAATATTGCCATTAAACAACTCTGGGCTAATTTTTATATTAAATATATAATCTGTATTTTTTTCCCTTTGCTTACTTTATAAAAAAAAGTTTGTACTACACAGAATTATTTTCACTTTTGTCTACAGCTATATCAGTAAGGCCACCACAGATGTTTCCAATTACCTGCAAGTAGTCACATCACATGCAAGTGTATGTATTATCGCACGCTCAGTAAAAAAAAACTGAAACCAAGACATTATTTCAAGTTGCCAAAGTGAACCTGTATTTATAGAAAAAAAAAAAAACTCATTGAAATGTGTGCACATTAGATCTGTATCAGCACTTTGCCTTAAAACAGTTCCAAAAAACAATGTAATCCCAAGAATGAATCCAACTTGGACACATCTAGTATCACCAAGCGCAAAGAACACACCAACATACATTAAATAGTTGCATATAAAAATAAAACTGAGATAAAAAGGTAAAATACTTTTGAACAGAAGAAATGAACAAAGCATATGTACACCCAGCCTGACAAAAAGCACCCCAAGTTAATTACAAACTACAGTCAGGAAACTTGAATAGAAGAATATTAACATGGCTTATGGGTCACATTTACAGAAACGCTTGTCAGCTCCAACATAGACTACTGGCTGGCGTTATGCACTATGGCTGTGTTTAAGGAGCCGCGGCTGTTCACAGACTCCACATCTTTGCTTTCAAAGCTCGTGTCGTGCCCGGTGTTATTTGCAGAGGCAACGTTGGCCGAGTTGAATGCACCGGGGTTGTATTCATAATGGCCGATGCCTGGGGGCATGGACCAGCCAGCCGCCTGGGGCCTCGTGGGGACTGCGGTCTGGGGCGGACCAGAGGACCAGGAGGGATATCCAGCAGATCCAGCAGCAGAGCCCATAGCAGCCAGGTAGAAGGCCAGGTTCTGTGGAGCGGTCTTCTTGAAGGCTGACTCCATCATGTGCTGGTTGTAATGCTCCTTGAGCTGGGGCCGGGCTTCTCCCTGATACTGAAAGAAACAAGTGGTAGTTCAAGTTAGAATCAAATTTATATATTAAAAAAAAAATTAAATCCTAACTGTCTATATCCCAGCACATTGCTTTGACTGTTTCGTCTCGCCTTTAAGGTCATAACCGGACTGTGGTTAGACCTCCATTATGGACGTCTTATTCTATGTCCAGGCTGCTGTTTCTCTGTTATCAGTTAACAGGAAAACTGAGCAGGACAATTAGTCTGATCCCACTTTTACGCCATTACCATGTTGAGTTCTTGGTATCACAGAACCC
Organism: Morone saxatilis; assembly: GCF_004916995.1. Lineage (NCBI taxonomy): Eukaryota > Metazoa > Chordata > Actinopteri > Moronidae > Morone > Morone saxatilis. The sequence goes on from NW_023339650.1 coordinate 7,201,612, forward strand.
CCTGACACTGAACTTATATACTGTAAATGATAGAGGCCACTTACAGGTGGGATATGCGAGGGAATATTTGTGAAGACTGTTCCACGAACTGGGCTGTCTTTGTTGGTGGTGTAGCGCTCAGACACCCAGCTCGTGTCTTTCTGGTGCCTCCTTAGCTTCATCCTTCGGTTCTGGAACCAGGTCTTGATCTTAAAACAAGATTAAGAAATTCCAATTGATAAGAACGTGTACAGGAAATTCAATTTTGCAGCGCACATGTCCAACAACCCTCTTAAATCCCTCACCTGTTTGTAAGTCAGCCCCGTCATTTCCGCCAGGTTCTTCATTTCAGCTGGGGTGAGATACCTCTGCACACTAAAGCGCTGGACAAGAGCATTCATCTGACTCTCCGAGAAGGCTGCCCGGGCCTTTGCTTTGGGGTTATTTCCGGAAGTAGTGCTTGGTTTCTTTGGGGCAGTTAAGGGCACATGTACAGAGGTGGCGGTGCTGTCGGTTCCCTCGTTCCCTGTGACCATAAAGGGCATTGGCTCTTCCTTGAGAGAGCTGGGAACGTCCTCGCCTGCGTCAGGGCTTCTGCTGGTTGCCTCATCGTCGAGATCTTGCTTCGCCCAAGTAGCCGGGTCGGCCTGGGGGAGATTACCTTCTCTGCTGCTGCCAGAGCTCCATGAATCTAAGTGAGGGGGGACACAAACAGTGAGCAGAGTGAGCACTAGTATAGTGAGTGGGGCCTTTATATAGGGCTAGTATATTCCAGTATGGATATAATGGGGGTCTGCCCCTAGTAGAATAGAGTCAACACTACAATGCATTTTATTTCATGTTACCTCAAAGAACACGAGTCTTTTACATTAATGTAAATATTATGTAGCGATTTTTCCGATATTCTCGACTTCTGTCGCCAGATGTCGCTAGTTTGCCCTTTTCCAGAAACACTCAGTAAAAATCAGTGGCGGGAATTTTTGGAGGCCCTTTTTAAACCAAGATGGATCTCAATTGGACTTCATGGTCAGTTCTGGAGAATGAAATCACAGCTTTTCACAGCCAACGGGGAGATGTAAGCACTGACACACATTGTATGTTAAGCTTTAACTGCGCCAGGTCAACTCTTGTAGAAAACGCTAACTGGGGGTCACACGGACGTACCGGGGGAGGTGTGCGCCTCGGAGTCGCTGGTTGAGTCGCTCCCGGCCCGCCTCGCCTCGTGTGTCCGTGCGTCGTAGGCAGCCCGGTGTTGTCCGGACAGCAGCAGACGGCCGGCCTGGGTGTCACCGAGGTAGACCACCCCGGAGCCCTGGTAGTGACAGTGACCGGGAGCGGCATGCTGCTCCGGGCTGCCCGGCGGGGACTCCTCTCGGGCCCTGGCGGTGGTGGCGTAGTAGGCCTGTGTCACCCCGGCGTTGTAGTTGCTCAAATCCGTGACTCCGGTTTCGCCCCAGCTGCTCAGGTTCCCGTGGTTTTGCTCGGGCCCGGGTTGGTACACGAGGCCGTAGGCGTAGGCGTGATAAGAGGGGTTGTAGTTGTAACTTATCTGCGACTTCCAGTCTGCCATTTCTGCAGCAGGTTTGATTAAAAAGTGTAAAAAAACAAAACAAACAAACGCAGCACAAGAAAAGCTCAAGTAGTGGTGGAAAATAGCTTTGAATCCAGCAAGCACTATATCAGAAGAGGCGACTAAAAGCAGGACCTGTCCAGTTAAAACAAGCGGGGGCCAATTAACGTCCAAACATTGCGCGCAGCTTCCTACAGGCTGTTTATAAAGTCGTGTGTGGGTGTGGGCAGGGATGTAGATTAAGTGGGTGTTTTGATTTGGACCAATTGATTCACCTTTCACGGGAGACAGTGATGCCCTTTCATTGGCTACCCAGGTTCAGTCTTTGCTTTTAAATTGTATTTGACCGGTTTGGAGACAAAAACTATGTAAAGTTTGGAGAGTTACTAAGTACCAACCATTTTTAATTAGTTCACTTCTTTAACGCTATCACCAAGCTCTTAAACATGTATGTACATACACTGAATTTCTTTTAGGTGGTGATAGTATAATGCAAACCCTGAACATGGACATACACTCAAACATATCAGTGTGAATGATAAATCCCTTAATGTGGATCCTAATGACCTAATCTTGTGTTAAAAAAGCATTTGGGTGTCAAAATCCAGTTTTAAGACCTTCATTAATTTAGCTGATATTGTTCTCAAGGCAAGGAAATGTATTCATGGTTATACAACACAAGGTTGTATAATGAAATGAAAGTTTGTTGCATATTTCATATGAACTTGTGTTTAATCAAATGATCACAGTATTCCAGCATAGTAATATGGTATGTAATCCAAAGTTTGTTCATTTCCCCCACCCCACATAAAGTTAATCCAACATGGGCTTTTCCTAGTTTTTCTCAAGTTTGTTTGGTATTTTAGATCTGTTGATATCCTGTTCTTAGGAGGTCAGAAATCTCTGTGGGTTTTGGTGAAAGAAATAAGTAGTAAAACACCAAGTAGACATCCTCATTAGAGAAATTACTGAGCTATACGGAGAAATTACACGTATACAAAACACATAGACCATTCTAAACATTCTAGTTATGTAGTAAAAAAACAAAACTGAGTGTTTGCTCAGTGTTTCATTCCTTTGTCCTATCGAATGTGAGGCTTTTGAGGCTCAGATGGTTACCATCGGTAGTGTTTGTTTAAGGAGCACACCTTCAGCATCGTTTATATCCCCAATAAGGAAATGGTTGTATTGGAACTCAGTGACAATGAAGCTCAGGCAAACAGCATATTTTTATGGGAAGGGTTTTTATATACCAAACAATTCAGACAGGTAATAAATAAAGTTATATTTTAACCTTAACATGCTGCCTTGTCAGCACATTAGCTTCAGTCATTTTTTAATCTTGCACACATGTAGAGTTTGAGCTTTAGTTCCAGATCAGTAGACTAAATCTAGTATCTGGTACTGAATATTTCTTTAACCACTAATACTTCTTCGTCAGCGTTATTGTTAATGATTGAAAACTGCAAATTTAAATCTAATGCAGTGGACCCACTTACTAAGAGGCATTCGACTGAATGTTGTTCTATGTAAGGACTATGCCTCAAACGTGATTAAAAATGTGTATAATTAGCTGACAGAGACTATAGCTTCAGAGCCCATCCCCCAATCCTGTACAGTGGGTTAGGACATGTTGACGCAACCTCCATAGCCCTATTTGCAATCCTTTTCACAAAGATGAATTAGATTAGCTTGCACGTTACCATCGAGGTTGTTTGTGTTGGCCCTGCTCGGCTGTATTGACGTGGTAATGAGTCAGTTAGTGACGAGACGATGGGAGAACAGTGAGCCTAATGGGCACATTAGCATTTCTACTGATCTCTGCCTGGACACAGTGTGTTTGTCTGATCGTGTACAAGCCAAGACATACATGAAGGGATCGCTGGTTTAGGTGTGTGTAGGGCGTGGGTGAACAGGTGTGCATTGCATTAGCATTGGTATGTGCTGAGCGGGCTACAGATTGGCCTTTGATGACCAGGCACACTGTACTCTAGTGTGTTTGTAAGGCACTGCTACTGGGAAAAAGGTTGATACATTTGAACATCAACATCATTGTAATCACTTATGGTTTGTTGGCATATGTTTTGCTCCTAGATAAACCTTGGGTCATTTTCCCAAGTATGCTGAATTTGACCTCTTGCTCTCCTCAGATGACACATTCCACGCTGGCCCTCTAATGGGTGTTTTGAGTGTGAAGAGCGAGGCCATCAGACTCTCTTTTGTTGTCTGAAATGTGTGCAAATAACCTCTCATGTGGCTACCTATTCCAGTATGGAGTCCCTTTTCCCAAGTGACCTTGGCCTGCAACAACAAGGCACTGTTGATGTAATCCTTTTCTGTGGTGGAAGAAGTACTAATCAATTCCTTTAGTTAAGTAACTTTACTTACTTTCAGTTTTGTATTATTACTGATTGGTGTAAGCATCACCTCAAATGTGGTAGCTGGTCAATTTAAGACGCATTTTAACTTATTTCTAGTGTAGGAAAATGTTGAAGTTGCATCATATTGTTAAGATAATCATAAGAGTAGGACCAATACTGAATTCAGAGTATATAGAGACCAATATTGAATGCTGAGAGCTCAAGAGAACAATTTCTTGAGATTTTACAGCTGAATAAACAATTACATGCTCTGGTGAACAAACTAGAGACTCATAGAGGCTCTGTATCTAAACTACCTCAAAAATACATTTGGTACTTCTATAACAATTTTGATAATCGATGCAAAAAAATATCAGCAGATGAATCAATAGTGAAAAAAATAACTAATAATTGCAGCCCTCCTCTCTACTGCAATTTCTTTCTCATAATACAGCTAATACTGGCAGAAATGTCAGCCTGGCCAATTTATTGGTCTAGCTGATAGGTGTTTCTAATATTTTGTCCACCCCATTCATATCTCTGAGAGTAGGCTAAATAACAAACACCTCTCTGTGTAACACAACGGATCCACAGCACCACAAACTACTCTTCCAAAATGCGTGTATGTTTTGTATGAATAATACAATATAGCTGTTAGATAAATGTGGAATAAGATGTACAATATTTCCCTGTAGTGGAGGAGTAGTATAAGGAAGCGTACAATTCAAACTCTCCACCTAATATCCTAACTTTCCACTGATTTATAATTGTCGCACCGTGCCCTCCTCTCCGGTGGGGGCGCTGTTTGTTTCCACCAGAGAACACTGAGAGCCGCAGGTCCCTTTAACTCAACTCACATGGAACTCCTGGCCGGTTCTGCCCCGCGTGCTGGCAGTTGAAGCATTAACGGACCAGACCGAGCTGGAGGTTCGATTCTGTCAGACTGCCGTTCGGCTCGATAACGTATAACGTATAACGTATAACTAACCGACGTCTTTCAAAGTGGGTTTTCACGACAAAACTCACGCAACTAGCGATTAACTCTGCCACAGAGGCGTTGTTGACATACTTGACAGGTGTAGCATACGTGGGACACCGCCGGTAACCACACCGCTAAACCGGCAACTCGTTCACTCGACTCGAAATATTAACGTCAACGGTTACAGCAGATTGACAGGAGGTGTGTCAGGTCTGAGCTTTCGAGATGACAGAGGAACTTGAGCAGATTCTTTCACAGCTGACACAGCCTGACAATGCAGTTATCCAGCAGGTAACGCCACAAATGACTTTGTTTAAGTTAACTTATCATTCATTTAGACACACACGACAAGTTGGAAAACTAACGGTTAACGGTTATCCAAATAAGAAAGCCAACGTCTGGTAACGTCTGGTAACGTACGGCTACCGTTAGCTAACTGTAAAAAGATCGGTCATGGTTTTTAGCCGTTATTAGCTGCCAACGGTCAGTTAACGCCAAGTAACTATAGTAACTAGCTAATTTAACGATCACCTTTATTTCTAAAAGCAGAAATCCAGCCTTGAGGCATTTGGCTGCACGTTGTAATGTGCACTGGTGCCATGTGACTTCTTACAATGATGTCTAGTTATGTGTGGCAGCCGGCCAACTTAGTGGCATCTCTTTTGTCCCCTTTAGGCCACAGCCCAGCTGAAACAGGCGTTCAAAGACCCAGCCATTATACCAGCCCTGTGTGCTGTGATGAGCGGCTCCCAGAATCCACAGGTATTGTGTCTGTGTGTGTGATTGTTTTATAACTTACTGTGGCGTTAATGTAAAGTTTGTGTATGTGAACTAGAGTGATTCTTGTTGTGTGCGTTCGTCTAAACTCTTAGATTCGTCAGTCAGCTGCAGTGATGCTGCGGTTGAGAGTGAAGAAACACTGGAAGAAAATTAGCCCCAACGACAGAGAGAGGTTTGTGCACTACTTTTTTTCATTGAAGTATTATTAAGTTAAGTGTGTTGTAGTGGTTATAGCCCAAGTGAATTTGAGTAAGTTGTAATCATGTTTGTCTTTATTCATACAGCCTTAAGGCAGTGGTGCTGCAGACCTTCATGCAGGAAGCAGAGTAAGTTATTCCATATATATATATATATATATAGTACGTATTATGTATAGTAACGTATATATAGTATTATATAATATTTATAGTACGAATATATATATATATAAATATATACACTAATAACTTCCTGTGTCTTAGGTGACCCAGATTTTATTTGTTGTAAATGCCGTTGACACAGATGAAATGTTACTTGAGTTCGTGTGGCCATATAAAGCTGTACACACTTCTGAAATGTCAAGTGTGAATGAGCCTGATTTCTGTGCATATATCTCTATATATATATCCACGTATGTGTGTTTTGCAGGCACACTGTGCAGCACTCGCTCTCCCAGCTGTGCGCTGTGATGGTTAAACATGAGACACCAGACCGCTGGCCTGCTCTGCTGCAGCTCCTCAATCAGTCCACAAAGAGCAGCAACCCTCATGATAGACAGGTACAGGATCACCTACAAATGGAGATATACGGTTAATACATCTACTAATTTAACAGTGAACAAATGATGGCTCTCTGGACTGATTAATAAGCTATGGATACGGATTAGTGTTTATTTTCCAGCCCGCATGACCCACAATTAACTTCTCTAAATATGGGCCACAATTCATAAGTGAATGATCAACTTAAGAGTTTGTTTGTTCAGAATTACTTAAACAATGCAGTCTTTAAATCATGTTGTGTTACACGCTCAATAACAGCCTTTGAATATCTGCACTGTTTTGTCCTCACAGATTGGCCTCATGCTGCTGAATAAGGTGATGGAGTCAAACCCGGAGCCCTTCAAGCCTCACTACTGCCAGCTGCTACAGCTGTTTAGTACTGTACTGCAGGACCACAACAACCCAACAGCCTTGTACTACTGCATCCTCACCCTCACAGCCATTACTGCGTACACCGGCACAGAAGAGATGGTGAGGCACTGTTACTGGTTTAACTTTGTCGTGTATAGACATTCAAACTATCACAGATGCCTTTTGATACATCGCAGACTAAGTTGAAGCATTACGGTGTAACTTGTATCTAAACACGGTCCTTTTGAACACGTGATGACGTTTTGCCTCCCTACAGAACCAGATGCGTTCTATCATCCCAAGTCTGATTGTGGCGCTGAAACACCTCATCAAGGCAGATCAGGTGATGGGTTAAAGATATTTTTTACTCATATTGTTGTTTCTGTTGCCAGTTACTTATATGAAAGGGTTTGAATAAATCAGACCTGTTAAGTGATGTGGTTTGTCTGTCTGCACAGACCCAAGCCAGCGAGGCCATGGAGGTGTTTAATGAGCTCATGGAGAGTGAGGTGTCCATCGTCGTCCCTCATATTGCTGACATTGTCCGCTTCTGCTTGGAGGTGGGAGCTGAACGTCTGAACTGTCTTTACTGTCCAGTTTTGTGTTCTGAATTTCACATTTCTAACAACCTTCAATATCAATGTTTGTGTCAGGTGGGCAGTGACACCGCACTGAGTGACTCTCTGCGGGTGAAAGCACTCTCTTGTATTGCCTTCCTCATCAAACTGAAGAGCAAGGTAAAGTCACTCATCGGCTGCTATAATTAATATATAATTATTTTTTTATATGCAGATAGTTGTAGCAGATCTTGAGCAGATGTTTGTCTTTGACTGTTCACTGGCTACAAATGAGCTCCTTTCCCCTGTTTTGGGACAACTGCAAAACTAACCTTCACTTCTCTGGGAAATTTCTCTACATCTACATTTGAGGAAGAAACATTTGCTGAGCTAATTACACACAGTGTCCAGAAACAAAGTGCTTGACTATGAACATTACATGGACTAAATGATGAAACAAAATCCTCCTTTTCCTTCTTTGTAGGCGGTGCTGAAGCAGAAGTTGCTGAACCCCATCCTGCAGGCCATTTTCCCTGTGCTGGTTGCAGCGCCCCCTCCTGGTGAGCAGGACCCAGAGGATGAAGAGGATGACAGCGGAGATGGCTCAGACAATGACAATCCCAAACACTGCGCTGCTCAGGTGCTTGTTTGTGTTGATATACGTATAAGTATTCTTATGTTGTATAACACAATGTACGTTGCAGTCATTTAGTAGATTCTTTGTGAAATTGCAACTCCATTAAATCTTGTTGTTGTATTTCCAGATTATCGACACGATGGCACTCCATATGCCCCCCGAGAAACTGTTTCAACAGCTGGTAGGTCAACTAGAAGTAGATGTTAACAATAACAGATTTGTCGTGTTTTTGTTTGTGTTGATTAATCTTTAAAACTGCAGTGTGCATTTAAATACCCCTGACTCTGTTACTGCCCCCTGACAATGTGCTCTCTCGTGTTTTAGATGCCCCTCACTCAGGCCTGCCTTACCAGTGAAAACCCCTATCAGAGGAAGGGGGCTCTTATGTGTCTTGCTGTGCTGGCTGAAGGTTGTGCTGACCACATCCGCACCAAGTATGTCCAGTTAACATGGAAAAAGCTTCCTATGCTTTTTTAAAATTCATTTATTTTGCTGTGAGCTGCATATCCTCTGTGAGGGGGGGTCTGTTAGCTGACTAATAACAATCAGCAGAGTTTGAGTACATTCATCTTTTTGTGTGCGTCTGTGATAGGATGTTGTCATCAGTGCTGCAGACAGTGTGCCAGAGTCTTTCTGACAGTAATCAGGTGGTGCGCAGTGCCGGCCTTTTTGCCCTCGGACAGTTCTCTGAGCATTTACAGGTGAGTTCACACATCACATCACATCACAGCAACATTTTTTGAGAGTATAGTTTGAATGAAAAGTGTATTTATTATTTATATTTATTACTCAGCGTTCAGTGAGGGCTTCAGTTCAGTTCAATGAGTTCAGTGGGTGGATACCAATGACAGTACAATATCACGTCTCTTGGCATCAGCTCACTTTGAGTATTGATTGATTTTCTAAATATAAGTGCACCTGTAAATCTGTGGTTTTACAGAATATAAGAATATAGAATATAATATGTTCACTCTGTTTTCCACCTTTTCTTCCAGCCTGAAGTGAGCAAGTATTGTACAGAAATAATGCCTCTGCTGCTGGGATACCTGTCATCCTTGAACCAGGCCAAGGTCGGCCATGTTACTAAGGCCTTTTATGCCCTAGAGAACTTCATGGAGAACCTAGGTAACTTGAAAATAGGTTAATGCAGTGACTGACACACTGCACACTGCACAATGAAACATTAAACTTCCACAAACATGAACCTAACTTTGAAACTTCTACTCAGTTTAAAAAACAACAACATACTTTTCAATGAACCAGTAAAAAAACAGTCAGTTATTCAGTATGTTCAGTATTATTCATTAGTTTCATTTGTTCCATCATACAGTGTAACTTTATTATTACCAATGATTTATCTTTTTGTTTTGTTTTTGTAACAGGATTTACTTTATTTGCTCTTTCTGTTTTGCTGAACAGGAGCAGATATTGAGCCGTACCTGCCCACCCTGATGGAGACTATGTTGTCTGCCCTCAACAACACTGAAAACCTCAAGATAAAAGAGCTGGCTGTGTCTGCCATAGGTGCTATAGGTAAGAAGCTGTCAAAGACCTTCAGTGTAAGTTAAAGGTTTAACACATTATGTCTCACTGTGTTCAGTTTTCTTCCAAATTCAAACACAAAAACACACAAGAAGATTTTTATTAGAAACGTAATGGTACTTTTTGAGCACTTTCAAGTCTATAGGGTCATTTAGTTTAAAATGGCTTTTTCTGATGCTGATGAGCCAAACAACACAGCAGGTCTTTAGTGGCTGAAGGTGCTATTCATGTCACGCTACTCTTGTAAGATGTCAACCTGTAAACACTTGTGAAATGACCGTGGTCCCCTTTAACCACTGTCTTATCAGCCAATGCTGCCAAGGAGCTGCTGGTGCCCTACTTCCCTCCAGTTATTGAAAGTCTGAAGGCCTTCCTGACTGCCACCACGGAGGAAATGAGGTCTCTGCAAACTCAGTCCTTAGGTAGGTAAACCCCAGAGGTATGCAAAGGAAAAGGAAGACGTTTTGATGTTGGTACATTTAGAACAAAAACATTTTCTACCACTTAACCCCGGTGACATCTTGGCGCCGCTGCTCGGTGACAAGATGTTTTCTTTTGGAAGGTTAAAACTGAACCTTAATGGTGGGCTGCGGGCCAAAAGCAAAGACCTATTGTATTGTTCAGATGCAAAATGGTACTGTGATCCCAGGTTTCCTTTAGGAAGCCCTGTCATTGAGCCGCTGTAGTTTCAGTTTACTCCGTTATGGGAACAAAACATTGCATCAACACAGCAAACAGCGTGAATGAATGAATCCGTGTTGATTATATTCTGCTGCTGTTGTTAGATACTCTCTCTGTGCTGGCGCGTACCATCGGCAAAGATGTCTTCAGTCCCCTTGCTGCGGAGTGTGTCCGGCTGGGCCTCAACCTCACTGACACCATTGACGACCCTGACTTGAGACGCTGCACGTATGTCATTTAGTGTGTGTGTGAATGTTTCGGGGCTTTTTGCCCGTCCACACACAGAGGCTGTTAGCATACACATAATTGTTATTATCTAAATAATATTCTACAATAACATAAACCCACTTTGTTTTCTTACTTTTACTTGACCTCTCTCTGTGTTCCTCTGTCAGGTACAGTCTTTACTCTGCTGTATCCACAGTCAGTCCAGAGTGCCTGACTCCCCACCTCACTGCCATTACAACAGTCATGCTGCTCGCCCTCAAGTCCAATGAAGGCATTACGGTATAAAGCACACAGACAACACTCCTAAACCTACAGGCTGTTCACAATATAAATAATTCATCATTTCACTTCTTATCCTCCTCACTCCTCTCTTCAGGCTCACCTTGAGGAGGACAAGACTTTTGTCCTGCTGGACGATGACGACGATGATGACAATGAGGGAGAAAAAGATGTGGATGATTTTCTGGAAGATGACGCTGAGACGGATATCCATGATGTTGCAGGGTTAGGGATCATAAACGTTCCCATGCAGGTGGATGTTTATTCACTACCCCTGCTCTCACTCTGTGTGACACCACGTCTATTCATGTGTCTCTCAGGTTCAGTGTGGAAAACGCCTACATCGATGAGAAGGAGGACGCCTGTGATGCACTGGGAGAGATTGCCTTCAGCACGGGGTAATGAAGACCTTTACAGAGGATCCAGTCTCATAGAGTCTCATAAATTACAGTCTGTCTTATATTTCTTGTGTGTGTGTGTGTGTCTATATTTGAACTTGTTGGTGTTTCCCCTGACAGTGTTGCCTTCCAGCCCTTCCTGGAGTCCAGCTTCCAGCAGGTTTATGAGCTGAGAGATGTAAGTCACTGTGGCTGGTGAGCCCCAGTCATCCCTCTCTGTCTAATGTGCTGTAAAGGACACTGCGGTCTGTGTTTGTGCATACATTGTGTCTCTGTGGGTTTGCCTCTGTCTATAAATAGAAGTGTCTGTAGGTAGATGGATAATGTTAGTCTTGAACTCCGAGCATGTCTTCTATCATCATATAAAAGTAATGTATTTTTGTGGGACGTTTCTCTTTTTGTGTCTGCGCCGGTTTCCTCCCACCTCAAAAGAGATGTTTGTTGGATGAATACTCCTCCAATCGACATTGACCAAGACACCTCAGAGCTGGAGTTGGTCCCTGAGAACTGCACGCAACGCATTGTTGGCATTGTTAATGTTAATTAAGAAGAGACACATTTTCCCCAAGAGCTAAGGATATCAAATAATAATTTAGTAATAATCCTGTCTTGATTATTTACCTTCCTCTGTCCAGTGGGCAGCTGTTATTCTTCAAGAAAGAAACCTTTAGATTATCTGTTAATTGTTTTGTTTAACACTTCTGAGTGGCAGGTGCTTGGTCTTTTAGTCGTGACCCCATAAATCACTGCTCTATGCAACACTACCCATTGTGCTGTAACTTGATACATTTTTGTACCTTCCCTCACTAGTTTCCCCACGAGGACGTCCGCAGGGCAGCATTTGGAGCCATGGGCCAGTTTTGTCGAGCTCAGCACCAAGTGTGGAAGGAGACTCCCACTGAGGCTAACCATCAGGGTAAAGCCTCAGGAACTCTGCACTGCTGTCACTATTGTTTAGGAAATACAGAAATTGGCAGCACTGCTTTCTGCTGCAGTGAATATTATGAATGAACGTCATCAATCGTGGAAAGCAGGCTCTAAACAGATCTATACTTTACTCTATCATTAGCTAGGTAACCAGTTTTTTAAGAGCATGTTACCAGACAGGTTATTGCGGAGTGCAGATCATACTTATTTTTGTAAGTTCTTGAATCCTATTTCCTTCCGATCTCTGGGTGATTTCGCTGTGCGATGTATTCCCTATTGCTGGATTTATGGTGAGCGTAGTAGCACTGGGTTGGCTAGTCCGTTGCTTTGGTGGAAGATCCGGGGAGTGCAGATACAGCAGCGCATGATCTAGCTGGGAGAGGGTTGTTTTGGTAGAGACGAGGTCAGGGTATAGTGATGCAGGTAGCTGAGCGCTAGCGGATATAACGTTTTGCACAGAGTATTCGATCCACTTAACACAGAGCGCGCCTCACCACCATAGAGAGGAAGTCTATGCAAGGATCCGAGATGTTTCTATATATAAGCCCTATCACAGACTACTAGACAATGATATGGTCATCATCAGACAATGCTGCATTCCGTGATTGTAACTCAAGAAAAAGTGGGTAGATGAGAGGAGGTACTGATCATATAGTAGATAGATGCAGGTGGTAGGGGCCATTTATTCTATGTGAGAAGCTAAGTTCTATATGTATTTTCTGGAGGATAGGTCGATCATGCGCAGTAGTGTTGTCTCTGGGTACGTTCAGTGTTTACTGTTCATGATCAGGGCGGTGGTGGTGTGGTGTGGTGATGAGCCTCAGTGCCAAGAACTAACAGATTGTGCGTTATCCTGTCTATCATATTTCAATAGGTTCATCTCAGCAGTTGATAGATTCAATGTGATACAATGTGGTTCACTATCAATTTGATGTTTTTCTTACGACGCAACACATGTGTATCCGTCGAGGTAATTCGATTCATGTCTATGTGTTTTGGTTCATTCTACACATGTACCATGCAGGGTCATCAATCTCGATGGTGTGGAACACATATAGTTTCTTAAAGTTCAAGGTAGGTGTCTTTGTTTGTATTACTTATAATGAGATTAACATATTTATAGTTGAATTGGTAACACTGAAGCAGCCGTGTCAGTTTTAAACTTTCGTCCACGTCACTGTCCGTTCACTCCGTGTGCTTCCTGTCGCTATGCTTTCTGGTTCAGGCGGAGTATGACGCTATGCTCCAGGAGTTTGCCGGGGAGGGAATTCCCCTGCTGGCTTCCTCTGTGCCTGCGGACCACTTCGCCCCTTTCCTCAACGACCTGCTGCCTCTCATCATGAGCAAAGCTGTGAGTCCCGACGTCCTAACAGGCACAGCAGTTCAGCAGAAGTCTTACATGTCCGATAGTGATGCTGTAACTCCAGAAACTGCTGCTGATTTCTTACAAAGTGCAGCAGAGAGGGAGTTACTCTAAACTCTTTGCAACTACAAGAGATCAGACTTTGACTTTAAGATTGGTTGATTATATACAAGAGACATTTGTATGTTTAAAAAGACCTGACTGGAAACAAGGACACTGTGGCAAAACAGTAGCTCACTCTCTGTATCCATGGAGTTATTTATATCTATAAAACGAGCTCATTAGCTTACTGCAAGCTTATTGAATTTTTAACTACAAGCAAGGACCTTTTTTTGGAGCCATTAAAGGATTGGGGTAGAAACACTGTCATAATGGTACAAAACGTTTCTATTTAGACGAGCTTTATCGCCACAAAGTAATGCTTGGTCAGTATCGCACTCATTCATTTTCTTTCTCCCTCAAAAGAAATCCTCGTGCACGGTGGCAGACCGGTCCTTCTCTGTGGGAACAATTGGAGAAATCCTGCACGCCCTTGTGAGCGTGTCCGGGGGCCGGGGCGTGGCAGGCCGACTGTCCAATCGTCTGCTTCCCGTGCTGGTAGCTGGAGTGAGGGACAGCGATCCTGAGGTCCGCAACAACAGCGTGTTCGGACTGGGCTGTCTGGCCCAGGCTGCTGGACCCATCATTGTGTCGTATCCTTCTCACTTGTGTGTGTTTCTGTGAGAGCGGACGTGTTGTGTAACAATGCACGGTTTAAAACATCAACCTCACACACAGCTGTTCCTTAGTGAAGTGTGTCGCAGAGACTATCCCATGATGCTGTCTGTGTTCTCCAACATGCTGACCAAAGAGTCAGACCTCAGGGTGATTGACAACCTGTGCGCTGCCCTCTGCAGGATGATCATGAGCAATGTAGACGCTGTCCCTCTGGAGCAGGTATATTTGCTGTGTGCACCTCTACTGCCAAGATCGTTTCTATTTCAGCCACCACAAGTGATCTTTACTCCTGACAGCACATTTTCACACGCAGGAAATTCAGTGAAACTTAGGTAGCTCAGTCCAATCACACGGTGTGCTCAACAGGTGGTTCCTGCACTGGTGGCTCGTCTTCCCCTCAAAGAAGACATGGAGGAGAACAAGACGGTGTTCAGCTGCCTGGCTATGCTCTACACCAACAGTCCTGCTCTGGTACAGCACAAGCACCATTAACACGCTGTTACAGTCTGTGTAGAAGGTATATGTGTTGAGATCGAGTGTTGAAAGCACTACAGGTACAATTGGTAACCAGTTCTGTTTCAGTGCTTTACCTCACGCCTGAAAGGGGTCGTTTTTAGATTTTCTTCTGACAACGAAGATGTTAGAAAGTGAGGGAAAGTACGTTATTCCTTCTGCAGCAGCTGTACACATGTAGAAACCACGATCAGGCAAATCTTTCGCTTATTTTTTTAATGACATTTTGTTATGTTTTATACAGTATTAACACACTACTGTGTATTTAAACTCTCTACATCATGCAATCTTAAAGAATTTAGACAAATGTTTAGCAATTTAACAAGACAGAGAGATGAACACAGGATGCACAAAGCTAAACATTCAATTCAAAAGTGTCCGTTTTAATAAACTGCCTTGATGACAGTCCTGAAATAACATATTCCTTCTAATCTTTTTCAAATGATTCTATTTCTTTTCTTTTTTAGATTGTGAAGCTGATGAAGCCCATAGTCGCAGCTTCCAGTCATGTCTTTGGCAACAAGAGCGTTGACACAGGTGAATAATTCTTCAGTAACAGGCAGCCTGTTTATATAAACTGCACTGACTCATCCAAACTAAACTCAAAGCTCAAACTCTCTTTAAAGCTATGTGAACATCTTATGTGACTGAAAAATACAGAGACCCTCGTACAGCCTCCACTGATCATCCTCCCTCAGTCCCTGCAGGGTTCTCATCAGCATGCTGCTGGAACGTTCCTCATCTGTCTTCACTGTCTTTCTGTCATCCCTCAACTCTTCTTTTGTCTTTCCTCCACAGAGACCCAGAACACTTTGGCCGTGCTGATGAAAGAATTTGCCCAGCACCACTCTGCAGACTTCCAAGCAGCGGTGACCTCACTTCCTGGAGAGCAGAAGGCCAAACTTAGCGCGGCCATCTCTGCCTCGTAGCGCGCACACACATTCTTCCACTCTTAGTGAAAGCCAGCCAAAACTATGAATTTTTATACTGTAGGTGGACAATGGGGCAGTTATTTGAGACGTTTCCCCAAAGTGATTTAATACAGCACTTCAACCATTCTAGTAGTTATTATCACATTCAGCAGCTATGCTTCAGAGTACTAACTTTTAATTTATTTGCTCACATGCATGCTATGTTGAAGTTTTATTATTTTAAGAGTTAGGGTTTACCATCCTGTGTTGTTACATTGTATTTTGTTTCCCTGTTATTCCTGTAAAGTGCTACTATTAATTGCTGCTGTCCCCTCTCTGCCTGTTTGGACAGACATCTGGCTTTCCTATCTGAGTGTGAAACAATGAATTTGATCTCCTGATAAATGTCATTTTTCATTCCCATCTCCCAGTGTAAGTCAGTGGACTGTAAACCTCTGATCCCTATGTGATCTCTTCTAGCGTTGCCTTACTCAGAGAGTTATCAGCTGCTTACGAAGGGGTTTCTCTAATGGGCTGTGTGAAACACTGCAGCGAGAACCCCCAGAGCTCACTGACTAATACGGAGCTGATAGGCCACACTCAGTTGTTATATAAAAACAAACAAACCACTTACTGTTAGCGCTAATAGCAGCTCAGCCTGTGACTGTATGCAACACATCCTGCAACACATATTTAACATATTTAAGTGCAAGAGATTTTTACAAATGCTACAAAGACTTTACCCCATGCTACAATGCATCCAACCTCCGCTCACTGTAGAAAGAGAAACTGTGGACACTTTGAAACCTCTAAATAAATGCAAACTAGCAACTTGAAATCAAAATGGAGTTTTTAAAAATTGCTTTGCCGTGGACTCTGCTGCTCCTCAGATCTCCCGCTGTCCCTGGGCCTCCGTAATGACCGGCTGCTGCTTTTCCAACGCCATAGTCATCTGCACCGGTGTCAGTCCGTCCTCCCCTGCCACAAACAAACAGGCTTATTTGAAATGCGTGCGCAGATATATCCGCCTGCGCTAACGCTGAAAGGGACAAATACCACACCTCCGTAGCAGCTGTGGAAACACGAGCTAACACACAACACCACAGGAGATACATCAAACAGGTTTAATAATTCCTGTTGAGGTCCGAGGCTTTATCTGGACGCTGATGTAATGTTTACAGTGATCTCATTGCAGTGCCAGCCTGACAGTTCACCGTTATCGGAGAGGGCGCCGCAGACTGGCAGGGCTCAGGTCACATACAGAAATAAACCCTCCATTATAACATCAACCATGAATCAAACCCCGAGAGAGCTGACATAACGGCACTATGTTACATTTTAAACTCGACAGGTGTTAAATTGCAGCGTTTTGCAGCTGGACTGATGGAAACGGCTTCCCCACCTGTAGATGTGTGTTTCCAGGGCAGGATGTTCATTCCTGTGCGACAGAAGGAGCGGTCGGTGTGGGCCTCTGTGCTGTACAGGACTTCCTGGAGCTGCTTGTCTCCAGGCTTCTGGGCTTTCACTCTCACCTGCAGGAGGACACACAGTGCTCGTCATCTTACCGCCCTGCCTCAGACCAAAACACGAGCTCTAAATGGATCTGGAGCTTCAGTGGCCGTACCTCGAGGATGGTGATCTCTTTCTCCTTCAGCTTCCCTGCTTTGTTCTTAACCTGGGTCTTCTTGGTGTCCACCCACACCACCCTCTCCTTCACCTCGGACCTGAACGCACACAAGCACACAAACTTGTTAAGCAATGCATATCAGAGTGCTCTTTTAACCCCCCTCCTCCCCTCACTCACTCTTGGATGCCCAGGTCGGCCAGTGTCGTGTCCAGAAAGGGGAACGGTTGGTGCGCCGGGTCGGGCTGCACCTGGACGGGCAGGGTCACCGACATGGGGATCTCCCACTCCAGCTCAACGCGCACCATCTTGCCACGTGGCCCGGGGGAGTCCCTGCCTGCCGGGCTGTCCTGTCCCCCGTCGGCCCGCTCCACATCGGCCTCCTCCAACAAGCTTTTTGTCTCGTCCGCTGCCAGCTTGACTTTCTGATCGGTATCTCAAACAGAATAAGGCGCCGTGTCTCTCGCCTTCAGCCCGCTTTATCTCTGACTGATGCTCGCCGTCTGCACCTCTTTGTCTCCAGCGGCCGTGTTGTTGCAGATACCGACTGGCCCTGCTCTCCTCCTGCTCTCCTCCTGCTCTCCTCCTGCTCTCGGGGGCCGATGATTCAGAGCTCTGCCTCTTCTGATGATAAAGGCTTCTGGAAAGTGTGAGAGAGAGTGTGTGTGTGTGTCTGATGCCAGCACACTTGTGTTCGGCCCCCCTGGCTGATATAAGCAGCCGGTATGAATGTGTGTTATGTGTCACTCAGATGTTAGGTTTATTAGACTGTCAGGGGGGTGATGGACGGATGGTGGTGTTTGTACTGCCAGGTGTGTGTGTGTGTGTGTGTGTTATCTCTGAGCAGGCGTGGGTGAAGTGTTTATTTGTGTATGTTCGGACTGTAAATGGAGAAGGTGTGTGATTCTTTATGACTTCTCTTTTGTTCAAACCTTTTAAATGTATACATTTAGTTACATAAGACGTGACAACATGCTAAGAGGTCACTAGAGGTTCAGCGTGGACAGATTTATGACTGTAATGAGATGATCCACCATATCTACACCTCCACTTATCATTTGTTCCTCCTCCGTTCTCATTTCTCTGACAGCTGAGGTGAGCGGGAGGTTGATATATGGGCCGTTCACAACGCCTCGTCACATATTCAACTTTTGAAAAATCCCTGCTCCGTTTTACAAAGGGGGACACAAACATGGGACACGTGTCGTCCCCGTGGCCGTGGAGCAGGTATACGTTGTCCTGTACGGCAGAGATCTTTTTCCAACCAGTCCATGAGCAACCACAATAAACCCTCTGGCACTGATCGCCGCCTCCCGTCAGCACTGCGGGACACAGATGATGTAAAGGCCCGGGAATGTATGGAGCATAAAGGGAGGCTGAGTGTTTAATCAGCAGCTTATGGGAGCACATGTTGGATTTCCAGTGGATCACGTGACTACTTGTGCGTGAAAAGGGTCGTTGTTGGTGAACGCAGAGAGTTGTCACTTGAATGTATCCACACAGTGAAGTCCCACTTAGATTTAGCAGCAGGAGTGGAGTGGGACGCCCACTGTAACCTCTGTTTGTGCCAGAGGCGACTAACCGTCAAGCTGCTTTTGAGCTGTATTTTTGGATCAAAACATTACGTGGCAGTGGAAAGGACATTTCCTGGCACAGCACCGCAACCTGAATGCATCACAAGTGGTATCAACAAAAGGACCATTCTTCTGTGTTGATGTGAAGGAGGATTTCTGTTCTGTGACTGCAGCACTGACCTCAGCTCAGGCCTCTCAGTCACAGCGAGGTGCCACATGAGGATGTTACTCCTACACACACACACACAC
>NW_023339650.1:7220613-7221927 GCF_004916995.1 Morone saxatilis
ACAGCAGAGAGAATTTTCTTTATCCTCTGCTGCTGATTGTACGAAGTGCTTTATTTATAGACCCTTTGTATAGCAGTGTAGTATATTCTATATCCCTTGTTATAATAAATTTTTTACATCAATAGACGCCCGCCATAAATGGAGTAGCTCCTTCTGACCTAAGTAACACACGTGAGAGCATACACCCCGCCTCTAACATACTCAGAGCCTGATCATCACACCCCCGCGCTGTTGCACTATACCAAAATTGACACACAACTGTTTATTCACACCAATATCTTAACAACAGCTGCCCGATTCACCTGGCCTAGAAACGACCACGCATATCTCTACCACGAACTGACGCCCTTCAACGTTCTGATTGTTCTGGCTCCAAAACAACGGCCAGCCAACAATCCAACAGTATCGTTTTAATGACTTCATGCATTTGAGCTCCGTGGTGCGCGAAAGGGTGTGCCAAGCGCCGAGAGCATACACCTGGAACAACGTCCTCACGTGCAAAGAGAGCACAATCTGCTGCTGCTACTGGGCAGAAACTCCGCTGTCTGCACCTAACTGGCCTCATACATCCCAGAGCACATTTAAAGTAGCTTTGACTAGTCTAAAGTGCACTGGACCGCGGAGCGTGGCTGATGTGTGTGTGTGAATGTGCTGCCTTCGATGTCCACACACACACACACACCGGTCCCCAGTGCATTTAACGAGCAAACACTTTAATTGTGTGGAGTTATTGAAGCATGAGGTCAGACAGGAGGTTTCTGCCAGTGAGGCACAATGTGCTCCTGTTGCAGTGAGGGAAGTGCTGATTGCTTTCTGCTCATACCTTTCCCTGCACCACGAGCTCAAATCAGAATATTTAAACTAACTGTTGGATTTGTTGGCTGCTGTTTGTTTTGGACCAGAACAACAAACTTGAAGCTTCATGTTGCGTGTAAATATTCTGGGTTTTCAGTGCCAGGTAAGGGCAGCTGGTGTTAAGATATTTGTAAGTAAACATTTGTTAATGTGTTATACAAAGTGTATCAGGCCTGAGTATGTTAATGGTATGTATGGTGTTAATTAGAGATAATATGCGGTTCTATTGAGTAAAAAACTTTATTAAAAGGGATATAAATACACACTGCTGATACAAAGTCTATAAAAAGCTCTACAATCATCACAGAGGATAAAAAACTGTACAGAAGATATAAACTGTATAACCAAAACTACTGGATCCAGATGTTTACAACTTCAATAACAGTATGTGAAATTCATATAAATATTTAAAATTACAACAATATGAAGAAATTAGAACCAGATTAAAAAGGGTAAAAA
>NW_023339650.1:7222107-7240333 GCF_004916995.1 Morone saxatilis
AAGTGTGTGTGTGTGTGTTCAGGCTGTCATCCTGAGCGCTGCAGGGGTTATGCTGATGACACTGTAGGGTTCAGTCTGTCGCACACTCACACGTCCAGCAGACAGCAGCTCTGAGGAAGAGAAACAGCCCTGATTAATACATCACAATGTTTCACTCTGTGTTACTGTGGGGGTCAGTGAATGACTCACTGTATTCTGTGTGTGTTCACAGGACAGAGCAAACATTTGAGTCTATCGCTGTTCCTGGTTATCAATGCTAGTCAATGAGGAACACAAACATTATGTTTTAGAGAGCAGCAGATTTCCTCACCCAGCAGTTTGTAGAGTGTGTGAGCTACAGCGGTGCGGTCGGCCTCTGGGGGCACCAGAGAGCCGAAGCTGGCTTCTCCGAACCTCTGCAGGCTGGAGGAGATCCAGCTGGAAAAGAAGAAGCAGTGTGAACCTGGAGGACTGATATGGACACATTTGGAATTAAGCTTCCAATGTTTAACTGTTTCAATAGTAATACAACAGATCTATGAAAAGTACACTTCAGTGTGTAGTCTTGGTAGGGGAGAGAATAGGGAAATGTGTTTGTGGCTCAGGTTCGTCCCTCAGGCCTCCTGGTTGCTCTGCATTTTGAATTTCACAGCAGATGTCAGACAGCTTGGTGTGTAGATCAACCTGTGACGCTGGAGGAAACGACTGTTTCCAAACTTAAATAAAATCACCATAAACCTCAACAAACCCTTTATGTAAATGTTGTGTCTGCATTTTCATTCACACAGCGTCTCAGGAACAGTTTGAGTTGACATTAGAATGTGTTTTACCACCTCACATATATATATACAGTACTAGATAGAACTGACACTGAACATGTTCTGATTAAACAGGAGGAGCATCAGTGAAACCACTAACACTGGCCACAGTCCACCTTTATTCACTCAGTGGAGGGTGACGGGCCATGCCACAAAACACTCATCGGGATGATTCTGGCAACAAAGCAGGAATGTGGAGCATCCACACTCAACTCAAGGAAGTAGCGGTGCGTTACACGGAGAAAACAATCAAACTCAGAGTCAGAAAGGACAAAAATCTCCCAGAAAGGTTTCAAACATATTCTTCAATCTAAAACTCAAACCTTTGACCCATAGATGATCTTTTACCATCCATATCTAAAGCATAAATAACCACAGGGGCAGTGGTCAAGCTTGTTCACGTGATGTCTTACATGAAGCGGTGCATCTCTAAAGGGCCATTTCATGAATTTCTTGGAGTCATGATGAGAAAAGTCATGGTCAGTGTGTGTCTGAGGGTGTGTGTGTGTATATTGTATTAAGTACCTCAGCATGTCCTTGCTTACTGCGTCAGTCTGAGCCTCGGGCATCTCAATGGTCTCCTCTGCTATTGGCTCCATTGATAGCTGGGCCTCCTCTTGTGGAGACCTACACACACACACACATAAACACAGTGATCTGTTTCTTTATCCTTCTAGCTGTCCGTCTGTCTATCCGTCTAAGACTCACCATCTGCTTACAGGAGTGATCACATCGCTCACAGATTTGTCCTCTTTGGACATGTCCAGGATAATGTCCAATGCAGCTGTTGACACACACAAACATAAAGGAACAAGACTGTTTATTGTGCTGCCACAACATGCCCTGAATGTAATGTGTGTGATAGAGAGGAGGGATTCTTACATGAGCCCTCTGCGGGTTGCAGTCCTGACTCACTGGATATCTGAGAGAGAGGCAGTTTCATGAAATAGAAATGAGGTTTATAATCTAATTTGTCTCACCAGTGAACTGAACAGTGGGTCGGCAGGCTATGACTGCAGGCTAGCAGGCTAATGGATAACCTTTATTATTAGAACCACACTTTCACAAATACTTTTTAACACGACCTGAAAGTGGAGACTGGTAAGAGTATCAATCCTTTCCCCCACAGATACTACTGGACTTTAGATCCATATATGGAAGCAGGAGGAAAGCTGTAAAAAAACAAGACGTAAAAGAGTCAAAATGTACTTCACACAGACGCACCTCTCTCATGCTTGAGTGCCTCCTCTTCCTCTCTGCCCTCAGTATCTCTCTGTCCTGCTCTGACTCCCCTCTCGCCGCCTCCTCCTCCTCTTCTTCCTCCTCCTCCCCTTTCGGTTTCTCCCCATGTCCAGACAGGACAGTGAGCGAGGCCCGCTGTTTCCATAGTGACTGGAGGTCAGCATGGAGGAGGCCTGTGGAGGGGTTAAAGGGCACGTTTTGGTCAGTAATTTGTATTTTCCTCACCAGAGCTGCTGTTAGGAGTTTGTGGAAAGCTAGTGCAACTCACAGGCTGCTGTAAAGTGCTGCAATCAATACTGATAAAATGTTTCAGAGGCTTTACAACACACACAAAGTTTATGATGCTTCATACTCTAGGGAAGTGGTGGCCAAACTATTTGGACTGTGGGCCATATACAAAAACTAACATTATTAAAATTAAAGAATGATCAGTCAATGGGGCCAGGGTGAAAGTGTAGCACTTGGCACTGACATCCACAGGGGGCGCTGAAGAGCTGAGCAGGAGTGGCACGCTTAGTCAAGGAGGGCAAGTCCAGCAACACCTGGGACTGAGAGGAAGAACAAAATATTAGCTTGATGGTACAGTTTCAAATAGGGTTTTTGTTTTTATAGGAGAGAGAGAGAGAGAGAGAGAGAGAGAGGGGAGGAGGAGTAAAAGCCAGTGATAGTGTCTCAAAGGAAATTAAAGAACTAAGGAAAGAATGGGGGAAGAAGCAAAGAAAGAAGGAAGGAAATAAAACCAGTGAGCACTCTCCCAGTGGGCTTAGACAGCAGGAAGAGAACCGGAGAGCTGCAGTTTAATTAACCCACACCCTGGTGAATAGACACTTTGGTTACAGAACGGCAACGACTGAAAATTCAATTGGTCAGCGTTACAGCTGAAACAATGTGTATTTAAGTGTGTGCATACCGTATACACAGCTTTTAGCGTGGTGTGTGTGTTCAAGTCATCGTGTGGTGGGAGAGGAAGGGCAGTTTTTAACATGCTGCATGTGTGCGAGATCGCTGAAAAAGCCCAAATAACTCCACTCCACCTCCATTTAAATGACTGGAATATTTTAACAATGTACATATTGCATGTTGAGACCGTGGATCAATTTAAATTGTATCTCGGTGTGTTCCTGTACCAGGTCCAGTGTCTCAGCCAGCGGGTTTCGGATCTGTTCCCCCATTGCTTTGTCAGATATCTGGACCTCAGGGTCTGCAAAGACCAGTTGACGCCTGCGACCTCCACGGGTCTTCCTAAGAGGAAGGACAATCCCCTGATGGCAGAGTGAGAAACACACAGCTTTAATGTTTACAGTACTGGATCTATAAAAAGGACTCCACACTCCAGCACACAAAGTGGAAATGATGAATCTATGTGCTGACACACCCACATTTGCTTTCCATTACATGTTTCCAAAACGAAACAAGCTGCTCATGAGTCACTTGGTGGAATGTAAATTAAAGTTGATGACAACTGTCACAACAGAAAATGCTTTTTCTCTGTCATCTCTGTGTTTACTACATGTCAGAATTTAGACAGCAGGTTTGTTTTAGACCAAACTTTATTGTTTGTGTTTTCCATTTCAATAATGAATTAACTAAAGTTAGAGAAAGTGTATGCCTCTGGTAATGACAGGGCATCTCCAAAACATGTTTAGTGGCTCTAAATTACTTGTTCACACACAGACACACACACTGTAAATCTCTCATTTACATACACAATACAAGCTACTACTGAACAAACAAGTCACTATGCAGCGTCAGCCATGTCTCAC
This sequence comes from Morone saxatilis, assembly GCF_004916995.1. NCBI lineage: Eukaryota > Metazoa > Chordata > Actinopteri > Moronidae > Morone > Morone saxatilis. The sequence goes on from NW_023339650.1 coordinate 7,225,910, forward strand.
CTCTTCATAGGGACTTTCTGTTGCTCGGTCCCCCTTTTTCCCAGATGCCCCTGAGGGTGTAGTTGGCATGGAAACCTGCAGTGGGGTCATCTCTAGGGCAACAGCTGCCAGAGGCACCTCCACGGGCAGACCTGACTCTTCGTCTAGCAGCCACACACTGTCCCGCTCTGCTCCTAGCACCGTCTCCTTCAGCCTGGAAACAATAACACACACACACACACACACACACACACGCTTACTGTACACAAAATGTTTCAACTCACACCAAATATATTTATCTGTCATGTTACATGGTTTGTCCTCACAGGTCTGAGCTAAATATCCTGTCTGCCTGACTGATGATACAATATTTAGTCAGCTGTCAATGTTTTAAGTCTTTCTTGAAACTAAGGACTTGACAGTTCTTTTGTCAATATTTGCTTGTTTGTTAACAGGCTGTAACACATGCAGATGCAGAAGGGTAGTATCACTGTGACGTTTATATCATTGCCCTGAAAGTGCTCACTGAGCTGTGTAGTGACAATCATTTGTCAGTGTAAAGTTTCAAGACTCACCGGTCAATAGAGGACATGGCTCCTTCAAGTTTCCTGGTCCTCCCCTCTGTGAGCTGCTCCTCCACTTCTGTTTAACACACACATACACAATGCACAGAGAAATCATTTTGACACAAATAAACACATAAACCCCAGTCTGTGTAAAGCTTATTAACAATCAAATGATATTATTAAAGAAACCGGTGTCCTAGTCGCACCAAACCTCTTGACAAATTCCCTTTTCTACTCTCTCGCTGCAGTTTTAATGCAGGAGGTAAAGTGGAAACAAACTCTACCTAACTAAACCTTTGTCGAGTGGTGCACTCCCAGAGATTTTAAAGCTTTATTATGTGATGTATTTTGTGATTCTGCCAACTGCTTTTTATCATTTCCTTATTTATTGTGTTGTTCCTGCTTGTGGGGTGTTTTTGGGAATGTTTCTTGTTCTCAGGTCTCTGTTGGAAAATCGATCCTTTTTATAAATACATTCTTTGGAGCTTTTTGCCTTTATTAGATCGGACAACTCAAGATGAACAGGAAGAGAGAGAGAGAGAGGGGATGGCACACAGCAAAGGGCCACAGGTCGGACTCTCTACCAGCTCTACCAGGTGAGCAACCAGAGAACCTTAGAAAAGACATCTTACTCTCGTGAGACTGCCTGATTAAATAAAGATTAATAAACACGTGCCACTGACATGTTGTCTTCGCACTAGTGTTAGTCTGGTATTCTTTCTTAGTTTCTGTGAAAGCAAGGCAGGGTCGAGATGTTCCCACTCTGTTCTCCCCTGAAATGAAACAGCCTCCTGAAAATAAACCTTTTCTTTCTGGCAACAAAAGCACTCAGAGTGAGAACAGTTGTTTTTTTTTTTTTCAATTACAGCAGTGGCACAAAGAATTTGATCTGGTTGACTGGTGCAGACACATTACAAGAGAGGAACACACTGAGGGTCTGAGACTCTAGGCACTGCCTAGATCCTTGAATTTAGTACAAACCGACAGTATGACATCAGACGAAACAACTAACACACAAAGAAACATATGCAATGCTCATCATACACAAAGATAAATGTTAAAGGCAGAGGCACACACCTCCACGGAACTGGTCTGGTTGATCCATCAACAAGTCAATCTCTCTGGCTGTGGCTTCAGGAAGGTCATCTCCCTCAAAATGATACTGATACAGAAATAGGGGGACAATTACAGAGTGACAGCTATTAAAAAACAAAGAGATGGGGATAAGTAACAAACGGAAGCTAGATTTGGTCTGTTTTGTGTCCACAGTGATGAATAATGTAACTAAAGTGATATAAAACGTAGCAGTAAAATGCACCAACAACAAAAACTGAAGGACAAATAAAGAAATGACAAAATGTTTGCATGCAAAGCAAAAATAAACCCAAAGGGCAGATGAGTGGGGGGCAGAGGACAACAGATATGTAAGCCACGTATCTCTGTAAACAAACTGAGTGCAGGCTGATGCAATTAAGTCAGTTCTTATCAAGCCAAAATTGACTTCATCAGCTGAGCAGGCTTGAGGAGGAGCATTATTAGCCCCTCAGTGAAAAGAATGAGGAGGCTAATAGTGTGTGGAGGTGCTGCCACAGCGGCGTTTTATGACTAAGATGATATAACTCTGTCTTCTTTTAAGCGCCATAGACATTGAGAGGTGAATTCAGGACAGTCAGCTAGGCATCAGGTATTTCCCTACACCATTACCTTCACTGCATGATACACACCATTTAGAAAATGAACAGAAAAAGAAACCAGAAAAAAGAAAAGAAAACATCATTGTCACACACAGGACAATATAGTCTGTACCTGCTTTAATGCTACTTCATCACCACAGAGAATGGAGCCAAGACTTACAGGTAAGACCAACAAGCGAGCAGCTGAACTGTGACAAAGACCTTAACTAAAGCTGCTGTGGCCACATGGTCTACATCCCAGCTCAATGATTCACCAGGACGCCTGCTGTACCAAAGAATGATGACTGGGGTCTTTCCTGTCCCTGTATTCTGACAGAGAGTTTACCTCAGCAGTGGTGATGAGCTCCTTCTCTCTCAGGGTGATGGCAGCTGGAGGTGACCTGAAACCTGGTGTAACACAGTATGAGGGATTAGGAGCCGGGTGGGGTTGTAGCACAAGAAGGACGTGAGACTGGCTGAGATTGATCTGTGTTTGTGGGGGAAAACCAGCCAGGACAATGACATCTGGACCTGGGCTTAGCATGGGGCCGTTGGGTTTGAGATGAGCTTTTATTCACAATTTTCCTAACAGGAGTGGAAATAGCCTTTCTGTGCCAAAGGTTTAAATTTAGAAGAAAATCCACTTAAGGAATTTAAGCAAATGAACTGACCCATTTATAAAACCTCTGAAGATAGATTATCTTGGAAACATGCAAAATGTCGCCACAACCACTATTACAAATTCTGTGTCCATTTCAGGTTTACAAAGGTGTAGCTTTTAGAGGACTGTATCCCAGTATGCTAAACCTGCACACCCTCCCCAAATCATAAATACAAAAAAGAACCATGTACTTCAAAGCTTCTTGAACCCATTATCACATTTGGTCCAGAAATGCTGGCTTAAAAAGGCACCCCTGAAATGAGACACAGCCAGTCTTTCAAATGTTAAAATATCAGCCTCACCCTCTTTGTCGAGTGTGGTGTGGGGACTGGGCACCAGGGAGTGCTGTGAACCTGCCTCTTCAATCACCAACACTGGCTAGAAATACACATTGCAAATATTACATTACAAGACAGAATACTGAAACAGATTTATTTTCATTTCCTGGATGACTCCAGAGCGTGAACTCAAGCTGATGAAAAACAACCTTTTCATGAGCAAAACGTGTTCAAACATGAGGTTAGGGAACTCATTCAGAAGTAATATTTTTTCTTCATTTGCCTTTGTGTACCAAAGGGATGAAACTGCTTTGCTTTGATTTCACACGGACTAGTGGTGATGAAACAAAAATAAAAAATAGATCTAAATACACAGCAGTTTCTAATTTGGATTCTGAAAGCCACAGTCCAGTTTAGTTTAGTTTAAATTCCATGATAGTACCCAATAAAATATTTTCATATTATTGCCTCCAGTGCTGTCGTCTCACGTGTTGGCTCAGTTCGTGATTTAACTGGTAACATGGTATTTCCACAGGGAAATATTCCAAGGAGGACAAAGTTCAGCCGAGACTACCAGATTTACAGCGCAGAGAGTGAGAATGAGTTATCTACTGTGATTTACTCTATCTGAGGATACCAACAGATTGTATGGAGGGATATTGCACGTATGCTATGTGAGAATGGGAGTGACCTGCACTGTGACCTGTATGTAAGGCCATGAAACAATGATTCACCTGTATGTTCTTGACTGTGATGGTAAAAAGCTTGTAATTTATGAGGTGTGTGTAAAAGAAAACATACCATGTGGGAAAACCCAGAAAAGAGCATATTTTATCACATCAACCTACTGCATGTGGCCACGTACAGGGTACATCCACACGTGTGTGTTAGCTCTATATTTGGATTGCGGTCAGACAGTGCTGAATGTGGTCTGAGGAACCTACTTACTATTGTGGAATTTTAACTGCTGTTTTGGACATCAAACATTAAGGCATTACAGAAGGGAAGAGCCAAAGTCCCAGATAGTCTTACATAAGATGCCTTGTCTTATTAATTAACTGTTCCTCAGCGTGAGAATATTTCCTCTGGAAACTGCAGTTTGTCTGAGACATTAAGAGTTATAAATATATTATATTTTGGGTACAGGTTTGATGTATTATTAATATTGAGTGCCTCGGGTCATGTATGTTAGATAATGTATAGTTTATTTGGCTGCCTAAATCTACTACTATTACGAGTCATGGTAAATAACTATCATTATAATAATACAACTACATCCATCCAGGCAGAGGGAGTGTTTGATATCCAGTGCAGGTTACCTGGGAATGGTTACTGTGTACACATTTCATTCATTTGTTGAGTTTTGTTGTGCTACACTACAGAGACAGACATTAAGTTACAACCCTTGGCTGCACTGGTGTGTGTATCGTATACGCACCTGGTGTATTTTATAGGGGCTGGGCAGTTGGTGTGATTCCATGAGACCGAAGAACGGGTCCTGAGCTCCCTCGGCCTCCTCCATATTGTACAGGTTGTCAGGCACATCCAAGGCCAGCCTGCCAGGTAAAGAGAGAGCAATGTTACTACTCAAAATATTAAAACATCACACACATTCAGTGCTGTACTAGCTAATGCGACACTGTGCATACTTTAATCTACGCTGTTGGTTTCATGGATTTATAAAATGATTTAAACTGATATTACTGGAATAAGATTAGCATTAGCAAAGATATACTGCATATGCAGAAACAAGAGCTCACACATTACCACTGTTCCATAACATGGCTTATTAAACATTTACAAAGTCATTCACACGAAAGTAGCTCCATTTGTCCTCCACTCACTCAATAAAACAATATCATCTCCTTTCCAGTCTTTATTCCCCCAAACAATCTCACTCATAAATATTCCACCAGATGCTTTTGAGCTCAGACTTCCCCAAACACGTCCAACTGCTGCACGATTCAGCTTAAAATGTTAGGTGCCCCAGGATACAAAACACTCTTCCACTGCGCATGATCAAATTGTGTGTGTGTGTGTGTGTGCGTGCGTGTGTGCAGACCTGTCACACTCAGCCATGTCAATACGTATGCATCTTTTAGAGCGCAGCAGGCGGTCAATGGTCTGTTGAACCTCCTCTAGAAAACAGAAAAGGGGTTAAACATTTTAACACACAACTCTGTTGTCTTCTCTAAACAAGAGGAGGAAGCAATGAACAAGACATCCAAGTAATTGCATTTTTTTTTATGGTAATTTCTTTTGCATAAACTCTGGGTTTATTGAAATTCACATCCTAGTCTGGACTAATGAACAAAAAATAGTGGAAAGTCATGTAGGGTGCATTTGTCTTAACTTCTGTATGAAGCTTTAGAGATAATTTATTGCATTATCGAAGCTTCCACAGGAAGATATTTGTATCACATTTTTAAAAGATCATAATATGAAACCGAGAGGACAAACTCCACCATGCAGTGCTTATGAAATACAACTTAAACAGTATGCACTCTCGATTGTATGTGGCAGCTTTGGGATTCAATTCTACTGATAGATGAAATGAAATGCCATTGCTAAATCCAAGAGCCACTATAGAAAACAGAACAGACAGTGATTGCTTTCTTGGCTTCTCCTCCTGCTTCTCATCCTGCATTGTATTTCCCCATTTTCATCAACCATGACTACGGCATGATTGTGAATCTGTCGGATGCAATATCAGTGTCAGGGTGTAATTTAAGACCAGATGAATAGAGACTGTTGAGCTGTGTTTGATGATATTGCATTCATCAGCTCTATATTGGCCTCTAAATCAGACTTGCCAGGGTGATTTGCAGACGTGTGACGACAGCACTGTTTTGGCTTTACACCAAAACCGCATTTCTGCGACTTCTACATTTTGTAACTGACAGAGACAACTGATCTGCTATGTTTTGCATAAGTTGAACAAACAGCGTTTTCATATTTCACCTGAGTTCACCCTGAAACGCTGACCATCACACCATAATGTTTTCTTATTAAACTGAAAATAATCCTGCTCACCGACTGCATTTCCTACAGATCCTTTGTAAGTAAGCAGCTGGAAAATGATTCCCTTGTTTTAATCCAACATAATTCACTCTACTCTGACTTCTGACAGACTATAAATTAAGACTGCTGCGGGACTGCTGCCACAGGAAATGAACCAGCATTATGTAGGTTTTATATAGCATAAAGTTATAAATTCTCTCTTTCTTCTCTCTCACCTCGCAGGAAGTTACAGTACATTGTGTGTAGACAATGTAGCTTGGAGGAGAGTTACGACTTATTGTAATTTTCTGCTTCTGTTCTCTCTACTCTTTCTTGCTCCATCTTGTACGTTCCCCTTACCAAGCAGGAAGCCACACTGCCTGTGGTAGACTACAACCACTCCATACTGCAGCTGGGACGACAGGTAGAGAGAGAACCGAGGCTTCGGTAGGTCGGACTGCGGTGGAGGAACCTGAGCTGTCACATAGTCCACAATGTCCCCGCTGTGTGTTTAACAAAATACATAAAAAACATTTACATTATATTTCACCTTAAACAAGTCAGACTTTGGGTGCCTAAAAATAACATACAAAATGTTTAAATTCAAAGAGAACATAACACTTAGATGCTATTTTATACTATTTTAGACGGTAATGCAAGTTTGACCAACTCTTTATCTCCAGCTTTAATTACTAGTTTGAGGGTTTCCAAACTTTTTCATGTCAAGGACCCACACAATAGACCACTGACTCTCAATTCTGTCCTGAATCCCCACTGGGTACATTTCTTATTTTTAGGTTTAAATATTATCTTCATAGTCAATCAATGATCAACAAACAAACCTGCCTACAGATTGAGAGGAAGCTGCTAAAGATGCACATCTCAGCGCATTACCAAGAAATATGAGGTTGTCTAAGTGATAAATATTGGTAGCTGATGCTTAAAAAACCAAATACAAAAACTATAAACATAAAACAAGAACATTAAACAGGTTTTTTATCTGGCCTAACCGACTTTAATCGATCACGTTTGCTAGTAGCAAAACCAGACAGCTAACATAAAGTCACATTATCATTCTGTGGAAATCCTTACCATGTTCGCTTGACATTGACTTTGAGAAGCTCTCTGCGAGTGACCCTGATACCTCTGGTGGCTGCTAACCTGAAAAACAAAACAACTTCATAACATTTAGAAATAAAGCTTAGCTGACACTACAGGCTAATCTGTAGTAGCTAATGTAACTTAATGCTATTTATTGGCACAAGTTAATGAGCTAGCTTTTTTAAAAACTCACCAAATTGTGGAAAAACATCCAGAATGGCGTTGGAGGACATTTGGGTAGTAAAACATGTTTACCGTTTCTATATATAACAGATATCTTGAGGGAAAAGTGATGGGCTTTAGGAATTTCAACTAAATTTGACAGTGACACTTAGAGAGTCGTGCCACGGGTTTCCCGCGTCGAATCACGCTGGACCAATCAGGTTGCGAGATTCCTCACATTGAACGTAAACACTCATGATGCATTCATGTTAAATTGGAAAACTGAGGTAGTGGTGTTGTAGTAAGTTAGGGAGACCTGTGGATACAGAAAACAAGTACACTACAGGATTACTCTGTTTTATTTTAAAGTTAAGTCAGTGAGTGGAAGTATTACTGTAGTAATTAGCAGTGGTGGGAAGTACTCAAGTACTGTTACAGTCTAAGTAAGTAGGCTGCAAGTTTGTGGTCAGAATCACTGTTATTGGCTAGGTATGTGCACACATACAAGGAATCTGACTGTGGTTTAATGTTGCTGTCATTGACAGTTTATATAAGGTTCACACTTGGTTGCTCTCAATGTACAAACACAGACTAACAGCATAAATAAACAGGACAACTAGCTCAACAAAATAGACAGATGTACATATAAACAAACAAAAACAATAACATTTGTAGACAGTAGACAATAGTGCAAAGGATGCTGAAATAAATATTTATGTGCAGGTTTCTTTATGTATATGAGGTAGGTGGATATGACAGCATAGGTAGAGTTTTTAAAAAAGAAATTTCAACAATGGAAAAATAAATAATAAATAGTTTTCTGGTTCAGTGGATGTTTGAGTCCCAGGGTTTCGTGAGTGATTACATTTTATGCTACTTCATTCTTACATAAATACAGTAAATTGTACTTTTTGCTCCGCCACATTCACAACATTAACCACATCACAGCTATAGTTAGTTAGTTTCCAGTCATTATTACAGATAAAATCACCCAGCAGTATAATAAATAAATTAAAATTAGCTCCATACGAACCAAGATAAGTAATATAGGTAAGACTTTATTGATCCCACATTTGGGAAATTCGCTACAATAACAACTTCCAAGAACTGCTTACATGTGAATGCATCAATAATAATGATTCAATAGTATAACCTTTATGAGTAACATTTTACTTTTAACACTTTCAGTGCATCGTGTTGCTAATACTTCTGTAGTAAGTAAGTACTACACTACTACAAATCAGCTTTACAAAAAGTGCGAATATTACATTGAATATTACATCCCAGTTCAAGTTTAATTCAATGTTATAAAAAGTTTTAATAGAAAAGTGCTCCATACATGAATAATTAGACACAGGACTGGAACATGGACTAATTATTTGTAGTTTAACTATCTTTAAAGTTATGTTAAAGAGTTCATTTCATAGCTACTTATTTCTCAGTTATTTCAAAATGTTGTTTCTTTTCGGAGAAGAGGAAATGTAACTTAATTTCTCCAATCTTAAAATCAGGTTTATTAGCCTAAAAACATTACAACTTCTACACTCAGAGAGAGGAAAGTGTGACGTCACCCTCCTTATGGGAAGCGGTGAATGATTGGCCACGCCCTCTGTGCGCGAGGAGGAGGCGGGCGGTAACGTGACAGTCCGTCGGGGTGGAGGAGTCTGATTGAAGCCGCGTTCAGAGCAGAAACTAACGCAGCGGCCGCAGCAAACACAGTCCGTCGGTGTTACTGCTCAATTCTCACAGAGCATTCCCTTTAAGATGGCGTACCACAGTCCGTACAAAGCCCCCCCGCACATCAACGCTCCCCCGGACCAGGGCTTTCTGTGGAATATCTTCCAGAGGTGAGTGGGGAAAGGCGGTGGGGTTGTTCCGTCTGTCTGTCTGTCTGTCTGCCTGCCTGTCTGCCTGTCTCTCACTCCGCTCCGCAGTGGAAACTGCTGTCGTTTGTGGCGCGGAGAGAAAGAGAGAAAGAGAGAGGTTCACACACTTAGTGTTTCATTGACAGCCCGGTTCTTGTCTTTAATCTTGTGTCCTTTAGTTTGTCTGACGGCGGTGCCCCGGTAGTGAAATGAGTGATTTGTATAGCTCTCAGTTGTGGAGCTTCCTGGAAAATACTACTGCACAACACATAGCTGTTACACGTCACTAACACTCACATTACAGTGCATTACATTACTGTACCCCAGCTGTGTCACACACTTTATTATTATCGTTATTATTAAGTGTCTAATTGGCCTTTTAAATGAAGTCACAGGCAATCAGCTGACTCAACCGGTGAACTGTCTTAACACAGCAGGAAGAGTTTACAAACTGGGGTCCAAGGACCTCCAGGAGTCCTTGAAGGCTTTGGTTCTGTGTTATCTCACCAAAATAAAGTCATTTCAATTCAGGATCGTTTTCATTTAAAAACCAGAGATGTGAGAGAATATTGAATGAATGAATCTCTCGGTCTGTATCTGCTTCGAGGCAGCAGTGAGAGATCATCTCTGAGGATGGGCTTTCCTAAGTAATTCAGACAGTAGTGAGTCCATATGTCGCAGGGTGTAGTGTCCATAACCAACATAAACTGTTATTATTCGGCCCTGAGCTGATGTTACAGGATCAGTGGCGGCTTTCAACCACTGATAGTCATCAATATCACCAAAAGCCTGAGTCAAAAGTGTGTCAGCAGCTAAGAAGGTCACAGTAGTAGGCAGAGAGGGACATAGTTGATATGCTTTGGCCCCTGGTTGTAGTAAGCTATAGAGTTATGTAATACTGCAGAGGATTTTTTTTCCCCCCCGCTGCTTTGCTTTCTCATAACATTGAGATGCTGCACGCATTGCAAGGGTTGAAACACCCTTAACGAATTATTTATGTATGGTGCAAAACCCCTTTAGAAATCAGGCCGGATGTACAAATCTCCGCTCACATGCGTCTTTCTTTGTCTTTATCTCTCACACATTCCTGGTCTCTCATTCCCAGCGCCTCTCATGACCATCACGACTAATGTACATCCCTTGATAGACGTCATACAAATGCGAGGAATCTGGCTTTCATTGAACTCTCTCTTGAGCGTTGTGCCGCCTCATCTGCTGCCTCTTGGTGAACCGCTAGCAGAGCGGTGCTGGAATCCCCTCGGTCATGTGATCAGAGTCAGTAGAGCATAGTTTAGGCGGTAGGCCTCTCAATCTGTGTGTGACTTGTACACGGTATGACTCACCGTCCCACTGTTGCACAGTCTTCGGTAATCCGTTCAGTTTAAGTCACCCTTAACTCTCTTTATCCCGTCTAATCACGCCAGGGGAAGAAATGAAGTCACTCATTGTCAAGGTGTTTCACACAGCGAGTCGTCAACGTGGATTCCATCAGTTGTGTCTGTTTTTTTTTAACACACATTCAATTCCTTGACTTGACAATGAATGAATAACGGTAGTGAGTCCCTCTTGTTTTGCCGCCTTTTTAAAGAACAAACGTTGGCATGACAAAAATGTTTGCGCCCAACCCTTCGAGACTGAAAACAACATGGGGTTGGATTCAGATCAACAATGCCGATCTGTTGCTAAGCGAGTGCAACAACATGTTCCCTGAACTGTGCCGAGCATTTTAAGAGACGACGTATTCAAACTCGTCGGTAACAAAGTAGAACTTGTGGGGAGGCCGTTTGGTTCGCGTAGAATCAATGAGCAGGAGTGAGTGAGGTTTTAGCAGTCAGTTCATTTTACATGTGGTAAAAGTTGAGACATCTACATAGAAAAAGGAGCAACTGAAAGCAGCTGTTGGACACCAGGATTTCCTTGGGAGGTTTTGTGAATGCAGCTTTAATTTGGAGCTTTGTGTTTTCCGCTATGGGAGCCACAGTGACATTTGTCTTACTTTTGGAGCGTTTATGTGGAAAGTAGGGCGGCCATTATTCCGCAAGCCATATTCCAACCTGATTGCTCAATGGGAAACAGTGAAACATGGGAAAATCTGAGCCGAATAACCGACTCGGCCGTGGTGTTTTTCTGTGGTCCGCCTGTTTTCAGATACGAGCTCCGTGTTCGACAGGGCGAAGATGAAAACGCCAGATGCTTAACCGTCAGTGCTGCAGGCACGAGGGACTTTTAATGATGTTCTCCCTTTTTTTCAGCTCGCTTTACGTAAAAAAAGTCTGGTGAGGTAACTTTACCTGAGGCTGAGTGAGTGAGAGTTAGTGAGAGGAGGGGAGGAGGGGAGGGCCCTGACTGTATACACACACTTCTTTGAGTTAATCTATCAGTGTTTGGTAAAGGTTGGGTCCCCCCACCGCCTGCACTGACAGAGCTCTCATTTATGGAGGCATGCTGAGAGCGGTTTTTCTCCCCAGGGAGAGCGGGAAGATTTTTCTTTACTTAGGCGGGAGGGGGGAAGGCACGTCGACATATAGCTGAGGATCGCTGTGCGGAGAGCCACGAAGGCAGCACACATGGGCATGTGAGCGTCACAGCTGGGAGCGCTAACCCAGCCCACATAGTCAGCGCTTGGCCGGTGCTGTGGGGGGGGGTTCCCCGTCTCCTCCCCTCCCTCTTCTGCTCTGCTGGTATTCAGACTGTGTTTGTGGAGCGGGCTCCGTGTCGACAGGTTGGGCCGGCCAGGTTGCTTAGGAACAACTGAGTCACTGGATGTTTGACTAAGCTTCATGTCAAACTGTGAGGTCCGTTATGTGTGTCACCGTCCAGCCTGTTTTTATGGCTCTGCATCTTAGAGAAAAGACTCTTTAGCTGGGTTTTGGAAGCATATCTGAGCTGCCTTGTGTTTAGGGAGGTGCTTTGACAATCAAAAGGATGTCCTTACAGCTTTCTATCTGGGCAGGGGGGTTCCCTCATTCCAAACCACCAGGATGGGCTTTTTTCACAACCTAAAACTGCTGGAGGTTAGCCAGGAGATGATGACATGTCCTTAAAGTATTTCTAAGCTCTTCTTTGACGAAACAGAAGAAGAAAAGTTCTTCAAGTTTTCTAAAAGTAAAAAAAAAAAGAAATCTCCCCTCACTTTTTTCCCGTGAGCTTGTTGGCAATTATTCCACCTATTCATTCAGGGGGTGTTTAAAGATCCTTTTGAAAAGATAAAGCCAAGACACAGACACACTGTATTTTTCCATAATAGCTTGACAGCCTATTCATATCTTCTTACCTTTAGACACTTAAGTGTGGCTTTCTCTTTCTTTCTTTGATGTCAGCCAAGGAGCTGGCACCTCCCTAGCATGTGTGCGCACTTTTCTCAGTTCTAGCTTTAAATAATAAAAATAAACGCTTCACTTAAAGAAAGGACACCCAAACCATTGCCATGTCATTAACCTCAGTGCCTTGTCTCTGTTTTAAATCCCTGTGAACTGAATATCTGTGGATATTATAGTCTAATGGTTGGGGAATCTATCACAGTGAATGTTTCATTTCAGTCTATCAATAATTATTGATACTTTTTAATGACCTGTTCCTCCTCATGTGGATTTGTTGGAAGCTGCTTTTGATGCATTTGGTCTTGACTTGAGTAAACAGGATACAGACGGGACATGCAGAGAGAGTGGGGTGTGGGGCGCTTCATGTAAAGCTTCAGGTTTCTCTTCTCTGAAGCATCAGGCTGTTTTTAGTTTTGGTTTCACTTATCACTTCAAAAAAATCTGTCTGAGCTCCTTGCAAGCTGACACTATGCCGGTCGCACGACAAGTTACTTGTGCGGTTGCCAGCCTTCACTTTCCCTTCGCTGTCTCGGGATCAACGCACACACATTCCCGCAGTCTCAGTCCGGCCAGTCTCAGGGGAGCTGCGAGCATACAAGCTGCCTTGTGTGTTCTGATCACAGGACTCCATTCATTCTCAGTGAACTGTTGAAATACGAACACGAGCCCGGGGGGATAAAGTTTCAGCTGGCGAGTGCTGATGCCCTGCTCCCATTGTGTGCGGTGTGTGAAGTGGTTAACGCAGGCGCTATCTAATCTGTGTTTCCTTCCCCAGGGTCGACAAGGACCGGAGTGGCGTGATATCAGACTCAGAGCTTCAGCAGGCCTTATCGAATGGTATGTATATGTCAGACTGTTCTGCCACTCCCTCTTTTTGTTTCTTGCTCCTTCTATCTCCTTATTTCTGCCCATTTGTGCTCTGTTCCCATCTCTCTCTCTCCTCTCCCACCGTCTTCATTTCTTATTCTCCATTTCATTTTTATTACTCCCTCCCTGCCTCTTTTTTTGATCCTTTCCGTCTCCCTCCCGTCTCCTCCTCGTTACACACCATTGCTCTCAGCCACTCTTTGATTTAAGCAACTGTCAGGCCTTAGCAGGAAATGGATTGTGATTTTATTTTTATCCCTGAGTGGCAGGTGAACTGAGTAAAAATGAATGGAGTTTTATTTTTGTCCCAGGACAACAGAGGAGCAGGTGAAGAGTTTACCAGTGTAGCTTCAAAGAGAAAGCGCCAATGTGTCCCTGTGATAACAGCCCACTCAACACTGCAACGGCTGCTGGTTGAAATTGTGGGTGGGGACGTTGTCACTGCTTCTGGAGGGTGTGAGGGGGGGGCAAGATCAGAAAGTGTTTTTTTTTCATGGAGAAATATAAAGTTATACCCAGAGATCCAGCAAGAGGTATCACAAAAGTAGCTTCATTGAATGCAGTCAGTAAGAGCGACACTGGGATGGTGGCTTTTATTTATGTTCAAAAAGTGTAAGGACAGTAACATGTCTGCCTAACTAGTTCACTATCTACAGTAGTTAGCTAGCTTACTAGCATACGTTGTTCGTATTCACCCAAACCCCACCCAAACCCGCCCCCATCCTAAAGCCTTTTGTCTTCTTATGTTAAAAGTGAAACATAATGTTTGTTTTTTTGGCCCCCGATCTCCATCTGCCAATACAATAGAGCGTCTGATCTGATACTTGCTCAATGGTCCAGTGTGTAACATTTAGGAAGCTCTATTGGCAGAATAGAGCTCAGGGACTATTTCAATAGATTCGGAGTGGTCACAGAGGTGGTAATGATCTATGATGCGGAGAAGCAGAGGCCC
>NW_023339650.1:7240433-7264947 GCF_004916995.1 Morone saxatilis
AGGTTTTGGATTTATTACTTTCGAGGCCGAACAATCAGTGGACCAGGCTGTCAACATGCATTTTCACGACATACGAATATGATAAATATGATATTTATAGATATGTTTTCATTAGTTTTCATTACAATCATCTGAAAACAGTCTGTCATGTTTAACCGCCATGTTTCTACAGTAGTTTTCTACAGTAGCCCAGAACAGACACACCAAACACTGGCTCTAGGAGTTTTGTGCGCTTTCACTTGGTTGCAGTCTGCTATTTCCGTGCGTGAGATACATATATCATTAACATTAAAGGGACCAAACAGCTGTGGAATACAAAATGTGATGCACTTTTTTTTATTTTTCACCAGCTACTTGATCCAAACACCGAAGCTCCTGATTCAGCACTATTAAGTTTATAAGCTTAAATTATTGATAAAACATAAATAAAAGATAAATTGCGAGAATGTGACTGATGCACATTTTGAAGTTTTAGAAATACAGTCCACTTACGTTACGTCACGTCACAGAGTCGAGGTTCTTCCCTCACAAACTACCGTTGTACAGTACATACTACGGCTTGCGGAGTAGCAGTAGCGTTCAATACAAGAAAGGATTGGATTTTCTTTAGCTCTATTTCAGCCAATACCAATCCAGCTCCCCTGATGCCAACTATCAGGATCAGGTTGCGATTTCTCTGCTTTATTACGTGTCGATTGTAGCCAAAGCGTAACAATTACAAGTCAATCTGTCCACAATATCATTGTAAACTGCATACACACTGTGCGGGAATGGGAAGCCTGACGGGGGTAGCAACAGTAACTAAGGGAATAACAAAATTGTAATCCAGCAAGGAGTGTCTTCTGTGCTTGAGAAAGGCTGGAGACTGAGAGGAAGTACCTAAAAGAAATCAGCATGGAAAGGACCCAGGGATGGAACATGAGAACTACAGCTGCTAGTGATGGAAGTTTAATCACTCTTGGTCCTGTGTCGCTCAGGAGGAGGAGGAGGATTCAAACAGGATTAATGGTTCACCTCCCACTGGCCTTCTAACCCAAAAAAAAACAAAAAAACAAAAAACCCCACAACTTGTGATTCTGCAGGGCAGTTTGGGGAGCGGTGTTGAATAAATGATGCAGGTCATCTTCTCTGCTCAACACCTGCCAAGTGAAGTCAGTTTTACTCTGGCTCGCACCGACGAGAGCGGCAAGCTGGTAACATACCGGGTTCAACACGGCACCAGCATCCATTCTTGACCTTGCTCGCAACGAGACGGCGGGGTCGAAATACGCTAATGATTAATGAGACGTGCATTTCGCAGCGCTGGGTGCCCAGAAACTGTAGCACAGGTTGACGTTTGTCTTCTCATTAAAATATAATATGTTCCCCATCAAGTTTATGGCTGAATTACTCAGGCAAAGACTTTTGAACAGATTACTCTCCTCAGAAACAAATTTTTTTTTCTGGGCACTTCAGAGAGAGAGAGAGAGAGAGAGAAAAAAAAAAAAAGAAGCGTCGAAGCCAGCAGCAGCAGTGAAAGAAGCTGTTATCAGGCTGCGCAGTGGCTCTGGCTCAGCATACTGATTAGTGTGTGAGTGTGTCTTTGTGCATGCATGCATGAGCGCGTGTGTTTATCTTCAGTACGTATGAGTGTTGTTCATTTTGCCTGCTTTAATTCCAAGGGGTCAGCAAGTAGCCTTTTTGTTTTCACAGACAGGGCGTACATATGTGTGTTTTCTACAGTGCTGTGTATGTTCATGTAGCGAACGGCAGGTTTCCCCGGTCCACTCTCCTCCAGTTCATTAGGGCTCACTGTGATATGAAACAGAGCCAGTGAGTCTGTGTGAACACACACTGCACTGCATCCTGTCCTGCAGTTAAAGCTAAAGCCACCAACCCTGCCCCTGTCTGTCTGTCTGTCTGTCTGTCTGTCTGTCTGTCTGTCTGTCTGTCGTGGCTCTGCTGACCCTGCAAATGCTGCTTTGCTGCCGTCGTCCCGCTGTAGCGCTTTCTTTGTCATCTACCTTGTTTTCCTCCTCTCTTCCTCTCTCCTTTTACTCCTCCTCCCTCAGGGCAGCCGCGTGTATCAAAGCCCCGGAGGCTGGGGAGCAGGCCTTGGGTTGTTGGGCTTCGCTGTTTGCTGTTTACACTCCTCCATCCTCTGCTGTGTCTGCGCCACATGCTCTCTTCTTCTTATCTCTCTCCGTTCAGCACTCAGCCTTCAATACCTGTCTTTTTGAATTTCTGAAATGTGTCAGTGAATTCAAAGGGAGAAAATCTGCCGACAGGGCAGGATATTTTCAATTGTTTCTGTCCCAGGTTCCTTTTATCAAGTGTTCTGATGCTTGTGGGGCTCTATGCTCACTGAAGATGATGCCACTTTTTTCTAGTGT
Source organism: Morone saxatilis (assembly GCF_004916995.1). Lineage (NCBI taxonomy): Eukaryota > Metazoa > Chordata > Actinopteri > Moronidae > Morone > Morone saxatilis. The sequence continues at coordinate 7,242,806 of NW_023339650.1, forward strand.
TACTAACAGCATCACAAGCGTGACATTGTGTCCTCCTACTGACAGCTAATTCTCTTGCTCATGTTAATTAGACTCAAAACATTACAAGTATACATGAGGCTGGATTACGTTTCAAGATGGGCTTGTTTTGCAGCATCCCTCCGTCCTCTCCTCTCCTGTTTAAATCATCCTTTTTGATCTTCCCTCCTCTTTTATCTCCTCTCCTCTCCTCTTTTCTGTCCTCTCCTCTCCTGTTTCGCCTCCATTCCTCAGGAGGCACAGGCTCAGTGCCTGCTGTGTCCTCTGTCTGTTTGTCCTCTCTCGCTCTAACTTTCTCTCTTTGTCTCTCGCCCATGCTCCCTTACTTAGTCCCCACTTTTTCTTCTCTTTCGCCACTCGCCTCCCTCCTCCCTCTCTCCACCCCTCTGTCGGCCCTGGGTGTGAGAATGTATCACCCCTGACGAGGCGCCGATTGGCTCTGTGTGCACTGTGCCCGTGTCGTGCGTACGCCTCGTAGCTGCGCCATTTGCTATAAATATGCAATTTTTTGGCCTCCCTTTGCTCAGCATGAGTAGACCTCATACCAACTTGCCATCATGTTCCCCCACCCTCCTGCGCACACAGATTTATACTCCTCCTTGAGTTATTTATTTAAGTGTGTAGGAGCAGTAATAGGCTCTAAAATTGCTGATACGATTGAGAGAGCAGGAGGCTTGCTGCGCAGATTGCAGAGTTGGCTGAATGGCAGGACTCACTGAGCTCCTTCAGCAACTCTTACCTTTGTACCTCTTTTTTGTAGCGTTTTGTACAACTCGGTTGCACTGGAGTCGAGTTTGAAGGCAGTGAGTTTAGATTTTTGTTAGCCGCTGTTGAGCTTTTTTTAAATTCGTTTCTCCTTTTATCACTCTTCAGTCCTACTCAGCCATCATTTCTGGCTTCGACGGCGGCAGAATAGTGGAGGAGATGCTTCATGCTCTGACTGTGTTAACACGCTGTAGTTTTCAGCTCGGTGGTCTTAAGTGCCGCTGCTGTTTATGAGTGCCTAGATTCCTTTAGCCTGCCGGTGTGTGTGTCTCACACATCATGACTATTGTCTGGCATAAAGCACCAAAACAAACTGAAACTGAGAATGTCTTGCTGACTGACCCGTTGGCTATTTCTAATGTTTTCTGACACATAAGTGATGATTTGGTCCTGGGGGGTTTAAATGTGGTGTATACATGCTTCACAATCTCAGCTGTTAGAAAGAGGAATGTCAAAACTGAAAATACAAGCTTTCAGCAAATACAACCGATAATTCTGATCATGATGAGGCTCTTTTTTTCGCCTGGTCATCCTGCCTTAATGTTTAATGAGAACTCTCTTTAATGAGTTCATACTTTCACATCTCTGGGCTTTGTGTGTAACAGTTCATGTCCATGTGTGCCTGCATATGTCAAGTGTGTATGTCCAAGGGTTTCACTGAGCTCCAGCACTGCCGATATATGTACATGTGTACACAATGCGGTCAGTTCATTCTGTTTTTCCACCCGCCCGCCTCTCTCCTCACCTCCTATATTCCCCTCCTCCCCACTTTCTCTCTCTCTCCACCTCACCACTGGCAGGGCTCACCAGTGAGAGAGCCCAGTGTGTTGGACCGGACAGAGGGTGCATTGTACCGGTTGGCCATCGGACGCACACACAGACGCACACAAACAACCCAACCGTACTGACCGCCTCACACTGGGCAGCCGCAGTCTGTCTGGCATACATCGGTGACCTCACAGCTAGCTGCTGGTGCGAAAAGCGTGTGTGACGTGTGTGAGTAGAGGAATCAGTGTAGCTGGAAAGGTCACAGCTTGTTCTTGTTTTCTCTGCCTTTAGTCATTTTTGTGAAGGGTCTAACGCTGGAGCAACATTTACACAGATGTTAGAAAAGGATTGCGGGTGTCTCTCTGTCTTTGTCTGATGAGTCATCTCCCAGGATTTAACTACAAATGTAAGATTTTGAGATGCATAGTTCAGACAGAATACCACGTTCCTATTGCAAATTATGTGAGACGTGGTCATGATCTCTAAGACAACAGCTGTGGATACATTTGACTTTGACAGCTGAGGCTGATGGGAATGTCATTAGCTTTGCAGTTTATTAGTCACAAATCAACGTATTGGACAAATTATGTACAGTGTAATTATTACAATGATGGGGACATGATTGTCGGTAGCAAATTTGATAGCAATCCATCCAATAGCTGTTGAAATATTTCACTAAAAACAAAACCTCAACCTCATGGTGGCACTAGAAGAACAAAGTCAGTAGGATTCTTTCCCTGGGAAACATGAAATTAATTTGAGTCTGGACCAAAGTGATGGACTGACATTGCAGTCCCCTAGAGCACGACAGAGCCCCATTTTGTTTTGGTTTCCAAAAAAAATGTCAGGAGAGAGCAGGCCTAACCAGTGGATAGTTGTACCGTTCATTAGTTTTTGTCAGGGCTCCTGTTGAGAGGGGGGTCTGGGCTCAAGAGTGCTGCATTAGTGGAAGTGTCTGACCGGGTTTATCTCAATTAATCAGCGTTTTTTGTTTTTACAGATTTGACTGTGAATGCACCCTGGTATGATTGGATGTCAAATATCTCATTAAGAAGACGTACAACATTCGTAGTGAGACACATTCCGTAGCTACTGCATAGTTTCTACAATGCTGTCATCAGTTAAGAGCATAGTTTTGTGTGAATGAAAAAACAACTTGTGGGTGTGTTGAGGTTGTCATCGGGCCGCACTGCAGAAAAACAACACAGCAGTTACTCTGACTGGGTTCTACAAATTGGTCTCACATCAGTACGTTTATGGTACTTTATGTCTGTTGCTTTAGATCAGCACTCCAGTAGACAGTATAAAGAATATGGATTCTGGCCCAAACCCCAGCTCCAGTTAGAGCCTCAGGCCAGGTCCCAGAACAGCTCTGCCCAGAGTCCCAGACAGCCTCACCCATCAATAAAACAAACCAAAGAAAGAGGGATGAAATGTCGAGTGTCTTCTTTAAACACTCGAGTCAAATCTGGAGTACATATTTGGCGTCCAAAAATCTTGAGGTCTTGAAGTCCCAAACTAATTCATGTAGAGACTTTTATGGACTTTTTCAAATATGAAAACAAATCAAAAGTTCTATTTTGCTTGCAACCTTTTTATTTAAATGAGATTCTCTAGTTCAAAGAGCCCACTATCTACGCTCTTATTGCTCCCGCTGCAAACCTGCTTACTCCTGGCGAAGCTAAACCGTAGGGGGGTGGGATCAAAAACAAGCAGGAACAGCACAGTGTGAAAAGGCTCCACGCTACACCGACGAGATGTTAAAATCCTGCAGATGCTGTTTTATGGTCTGCAGATAGAGTTTCAGGGAGGGCTCTTAGGTCAGCAAAAGTGGGCGAGAGAGTTCAGGTTACTGCAACAAAAAGTAAAGCGCATATGTTTTTTTCCTTCCTTCACCAATCTTTTCTTGTCTCTTCTCTTTTGTTGCCTTTGCTCATCTGGTTATCTCTCCTCTTCTCTTTCTTCTCTTTTAAGTGTTCTTCTTCTCTGCATCCTCCCACACTCACTCCTCTTCATTTCTGGTCCTGAACTGTCGGGCCTCTCTGTAATAAAGTGAGTGGTGAGTCAGCAAGGATCCAGGGACCCTGATAAATCTCAGCGTCTTGAGAGTTGAGAGTGTGAAGCAGGCTATAAAGCATAAACACCCTGCTGAACTCAAGCCCCATCAGTCTTTTTCTGACCATATAAATGACAGGTATATTCACATATGATTGAAGAGTCTGTCCTGTAGATGAAAAATAACTGTTTTGTGTGTTTGGGGGGCGGGGGGGGGCTATAAAATGTCACAAACCTCAACTGCTTTCAAGTGATTTAAAAAAAAAAAAAAAAAAGCAAACTACAACTTACTTTTATTCCTGCTGTGATGAAATGTTATGATGCGTTCATGTGTCATCCACTCCTTCCTTAATGTTATTTTTTCTGGCGAATGCTTTTATCCTCCTCTCCTGTGAGTGCATTATCAGTGTGGGTGGCTCCCGTGGGAGCTAAACATTACCCCTGTCCATCATTTCTACACACAGATCGTTACTACGTCTCTAACAAAATGTCAGCCAATACAACGGGAGGGATCTGGATACATTACGGTGTCGTCCTTTTGTCCTTGAAAGAAAGAGCCGTCCCACAAGCCAACAGCATAGTCTGCAAAAAGAGAATAACATACATTACCCCACATATTATAGAACTATATTTATCTTGAGACAAAGATTAACATTGACCTAATTTGTTATGTCAAGATGATGTGATTAAGTAAAAGAGAAAACAAAACTCTGGTGATACAGTAGTATATTTATCATGAGAAAATCAGTTTATTATTTTATTATTCCATATTCATGATGCCATTAAATGCTCTCAGTGTCTGAACTTACCTGAAAACCTATGTTCTATTACAGAGCCCTACACTACCCTATACATCATGTTTAGTTCAGTCTTTCCGGCAGTAGATACTAAAATATCCCACTAGTCTCACTGGGCTGGTATTTTTTTAACCGGTATTCTTCTGTCTCACAGGCACATGGACTCCTTTCAACCCAGTGACGGTGCGCTCCATCATATGTAAGTAGCTGCTGACAAAGACATTCTCTCACACAACTGCCTGTTGTTCTCAGACTATGCAAGTTGTTTATTTGCCTCCTTTCCATGACAACCGGATAAATTCATTATGCTTTGAGCACTGCGAGGGCGGAAACAAACTTATCTTTGGCTTCAGTATGTGCTGCTTTAGTGGAAACCTGCAGCCATCAATAAAAGAGAGGAGGAGAAAGCATCTGGAGGAAATAGGAAATTTAGTCTCAAAAGGCTCTCCGATTGCCTCAGACTCCAAGTATCGATCTGTTTACACTCTACACTAGCTGTAATGTGCAGGGCAGGTGAGGTTAAAAACTTTAAACTCTGCAGTGTAGTCGAGGACCAGGTTATACTATTAGGTAGGTCAGACTGTACCTGGACACAAATGAAACCAAATATGTTCTTGTACTTAAAGTTATTATCGTATCTCTCCTTTTGAATCTCAAAGAATGTGGCTGATTTATCAACCTCAAACTCCCTTCACATTTTATACTACTGCTTCCAGACACAAAGACGTTAAAAATATCTTTACCCGGGTCTAATGTGTACTTCCCTTTTTGTTGTGTGACTTGCAGAGTAAATCCCTATAATTCCATGGCCTCCCCTTCCCACTGTACCATACTCAGTAAATCCATTGTTTAATAGTCCCCCAGCAAGAAGCATATCCTGTGATAACGCTCCCTTTGTTGGGAGGTAATTGGATTGAACCGCACGGGGGTGAGGAGTAGAGTATTGGTGGTGGGGGGGGATCAAGCAGTTTGCTTTCTCTGTTAGAATGCAGGAGTTAGTCAAGTGTGACACCCATAGTTTACACTTTTCTGTCCCCCGACAGCCCTTTATGGGGTACCATTTTTGCTTTCATGACGTCCAGCTCCGATTAAAGGCGTGTCTCTCTCTCCTTCAGCCATGTTCGACAGGGAAAATAAAGGCGGGGTGAACTTCAACGAGTTCGCCGGCGTGTGGAAGTACATCACAGACTGGCAGAACATCTTCAGGACCTACGACAGGGACAACTCTGGCTTTATCGACAAGAACGAGCTCAGACAGGCGCTGACTGGATTCGGTGAGCAGCAAAGTATGACTGTGTATTTCAATTTGATGGATGTGGTGGAGGGCTTCATGGCTGTCTGTAGGAATGTCCTATTTCTGGATCAAAAGGTCAGATTTTGTCTTTTCATTAGCTCTGTGTGTGATTGGACAGACTTGCATGTCAATGGAAATTGCTAATTAAAGGAATAGTTTGGAAGTCTATCCTTTTACAGTCACTGTCATGCTATAAATACTTATGTTCACAGTCATTGTTATTTAAAGACACATTCGTGTTTCAGATAAAGCTAACATGATTCCACTGAACTGCTGTAACTGTCGTGTCTTAGTGATTCTGTGTTTGTACCGCCTAAAAATGTCCAAGGGTTTCAATGTGTTTTTTAAATTTTTGCTGACAAGATACTTCAGTAATGCCTCAGTGAAAAGAGCATATCATACTGATGGTGGCAGTTCGGTGAAGAATACCTTTAATTTGAACGTATCATGCCTCAAATACTACTACTACCCCTCAGCTCTGCAGCAGTCAGTTTTAAAACGTTATCCTTCGCTATAGAGTCATGATAGCCAGGCTTTTTTTGTACTCACCAGCCCAGTACATTGTTAATGTCTTGTTTGCTGTGTTGTTTACTGTGTTGTGTACAGGCTATCGTTTATCAGATCAGTTCTACGGCACGCTGATAGACAAGTTCGACCGCCAGAGGAAGGGACAGGTTGCCTTTGATGACTTCATCCAGTGCTGCATTGTACTACAGGTAACCGAGACACACTAAATCAAAACAAACTGTATAATACAATTCATATTTCTCCACACTTATGCACATACATGAATATAGAGTGTCCTTTGGTTTAGCACTTGAATCACAACAAGGCCCCTCGCATTCATAAGATTCAAAGGGGGTTTTAATTATGCAAACACATTACAGTCTTGCCTTTTACATTATTCATCTTCTGTGGAAGTTCCACTTGAGCCTGCCATGTTCTGTTTCAGTAATTTCACACCCATACAATTGAAGCTGCAAAGTATGACTATAACCTTTCATTAATACAGCAGCTCTTGAGATACACTAGGATAGTAATATAACAGTAGCCTTTGAGGTGCCTCGCTCAAGGTATCACAATAGCTCTAGCTCCACTTTATTTGGCACTTTGTCAGACAAAGATTTGATTAAGGGATCTTGTGTTGAATGCCTGTTATAAAAGAAAAGTGTTCAACATCAAATCTGTCTGTATAAATGTATACCATTATAGTTTGGTATTATTATGCTCAAAAAGTTAAATTCATTATCTTCCCTTTCCCTTCCACAGAGGTTGACTGACGTGTTCAGGCGGTACGACACAGACCAGGATGGCTGGATCCAGGTTTCATATGAACAGTATCTATCCATGGTCTTCAATATAGTATAACGCACACGGATCACAAGAGAAGAGCACAACTGGACACAACTGTGCCAAAGCTACCGGCACCTCCCGGATGTCTGCCGCGGTGGACACTACAAGATTTTTTTAAAAACCTAATTTTTAACCCCAGTTGAGCTGTCACACACACATTTATAAATTAATACGACTCAAAGAAACCTTCGGTTGTTTGAGTTTGCTCTACCCTTCAGACGACAGTATCTGGAGGTACAACTACAAAGCTTGATGTATTTAAAAAAAAAAATCTTGTAGTGTTGTGTTCAATGACCAATCTGAGCTAAGTCTGTGTTGGGGTTGGGGAATATTATGGACACATCCTGTCTTTATGTCAGTCAGTTCGTCTGTTATTGTTGACAAACTTTTTAATGTCTTAACTTTAATTGATACAATTAAAAAATAACTCTGTCGAGAGTAAAAATGATGCATTGTAAATATGATTTAAGATGCTTTGCATGCTTTTCAGGGAAATTTAGCCCCATGTTGAAGCATGCTTTCCCTTTCTCTTGTCTTTTCCTCAGCCCTATTTTGCTCAAAGCCATGTTTACAGAAACGGTGAAAGCAGGTCATGTTCTGCTTTGAGATTCACTGACATGCCAGCTTACATGCCATATTTGTACAAACTTATTTTTAACAGCAAATCTTCAAATGTTAGGACATATACTTTTTGGTAGATGGTAAGCATAATGCCTTTAAGTATGGCTTATTTTTTTGTGCATGATGCCTTAAAATGTGTAAAAACAACACGAAAAGAGAAATCTTTTATTAAAAAAACTGAAAATGTGATGGTGGAGTTTGCTTCAATCATTTACAGGAGCACAGAGCCACGTTGCATTGCAGGGGGGACCGGTTGACCTGTAAAGTGGCTCAATGTCGCCCTCTGCTGTACGTTGGCAGTTTTTACCACTGCAATGCACCAACGTGTCCCAGAACCTTGGGCTTTGTCTCTGTTTCTATGGGGGAGTATAAAAGTGTTGCGCCTTATATTAGAGTTGAGTTGAAGGCTGAAGTTAGCGGACCTGGCTGTTGCTAGTTATTGTTTTTTTTAATACGTTTGAATATCATTTTTAAACACCGTACCGCTGAATGTGTTGATTGTTCAGGAGTTTTAGCAATGGCGCTGAAACATTTTCCGACTCTGACACACATTGTAGGGGCTTCCTATAAAAGTAAAACATTTGGACGGTCGACAAAGGCAAGTTTGTTGTTGGGGAAACCCTTCAGCACTCCGACGGGAGGTGAAGACACAGGAGCAGGTATGTGTGTGGAAACATGCAGTAACCTCATACTGACTGTAGGAGGCGGCAGAGGCTGCCATAGTGCCAGCACGGACATTAACACACCTGTACTCCGTCATAACTCTTGATAAATACGAGAACTGTGGGTCTTCAAAGCGAGATACCATCAATAACATCCTTTAGAGGTGAAACAGGCAAAGCTCTCTGAACGAGCCAATAAACATTTCCTCAATTGAATAAAGAATAAAGGTTAATTTCCCAGTACGAGCCCTTTCCACACTCTACTTTAACTCATCATGGGTAATAACAGAACTAACGCAGGTGTAATTAATCATCTTAAATGAGGGCTCAGTTCCAATAAGACATGCCAGTGACTCAGCATTCACAATACAAAGCCCTGGAAAGTATTAAACCTAAATGGTATGCAGCCACTATTAATATTTGTTCAGTGCCAGCTGTAGTTTTTTGCTATGGCATGTTAAAACGTTTCATGAAAAAAGGGCCACCTGTTGCCTCTCTTATTACTTTCCGTTTATGATTAATAATAAGCCGAACATTTCCACCTGTGATCAGCCGAAACCAGACATTTTTGGGGCTTTTTTGCTTCAGTCACTTATTAAAATAGTTGATTATTAATTCTTAATCGACTAATCGTTTCAGATCCACTCATGATTAGTTTTTGCATTAAAATGAAACGATTCAATGCGACCCTAATGTTTAATGTACATTTCCCTGCTGGCTCACTGCATGTGGCTCACAGTCAGTCCTGAAATGTGACATAAAATGGAAACAAACACTACACGTAGGTAGTTAGAACATGGTTCCACTCCCTTACGCACACTGCACTTTGTGATCATTTGTTTGGGGTGTAGCAGAGCAGAAAGGGCGGCCTAAGACAAATTGCCTTTTTTTTTTGTTTTGTTTTTTTCCTCCATCCTGATGTGCCTCACTTCTCTGGGTTTTGTTTAGCAGTCCCTTCTCCAGCCGGTGCGAGTGAGGTTAATGCATCCAGTAGCCTTTGTTTTCCTTGCCGTGCTCTCTGTGGATTGCAGTCGCCTCTGGCTGCGGTTGACAGCTGGATTCCCTGGGATGACCCCAACAATGTCAGGTCAACTGCCTGCTGCAACCTCAAGCCACAATCACTGGCGCACACGCATATAAACACACAGTGAGACGGAGCGACAGCCAAGGCCTTCACCTCAGCCCGGACCATCTCTCTCATTGTTTCTGTTATCACGTCTGTCCACATAAAACCATTTACATTCCATCTCCATCCCTCCTGCCGTGGGGGTTTCAACTTAATGTCTCCGGGTCGGCCTCTTTCTAAGTGTGGAGGTTGATATTGGTTTCTGTGTGTGCATCTTTATCATTCTCTGTCATTAGTTGCGGGACAGACTGTGGTCACGGAGCGCAAGGGGTCTGTGGTTACCGTGGGGATAAACCGCCCAGAGGTGCGTAATGCGGTGAACCAGGAGACGGCGAGGCGTCTGCTGGAAGAGCTGGAGGCCTTCGACCGTGCACCAGATTTGAACGTGGCTGTGCTGCATGGGAAAGGTAAGAGAACTGCAACCTGTAGGACCTGTTTCTACTGTTCCCCCAAACATTAGAAACAGCAGGAAGCTGCTATCCTGGCTCTGTGCGAAGGCCCATCACCTTTAAACCCTAATCTGTACAAAAACTGAAGCGTTAAAAACAACACGTTGTGGTTTTTTAAAGGGATTATGTGCTAGACTATTTCTTTCCTGGGAGAAGTAACTTCCTGAAGTCTCCACTGGTTTCTTGGCAATGTTGCAGTGATGACAAGTCTCATATTTTAGCTTCATATTTGCCATACAGTCATGAGAGTAAAAAAATATCAATGATTTCCTTCTTCTTCTCCTTCTTTGTCTTGGCAATTTTAGGTACTTTTATAAAAGGTTAATTTTATGTCAGAATGTATTTTACAACTTCCTAACTTCATGGTTTAATAAGTTAGGGAAATCAAACCAGAGAGAAACATTATCGGTCATAGAGGGGCTCTGATGCAGGTATGGAACTCGTCATTGAAATGTCTTTATTTTTCACCTCCTTCAGCTCTTCATCTCTTCATGTCCTCTGTCCTCAGCACTCAACCTACTCTCTCTCCCTCACCTCCTTTCTCTGCCTCTTTTTTCCAGCCGTTGCTCCTTGGGCTCCTTAGATCTAGCCGACATACAGAGGTGACCAAGCTACCACACACAGTAAAAAAACAAAAACGCACACCTGTGAGGTGGCCTGCACTGTGTCAGCCAGAATCATGCCAGGGCTCCCAATACCTCTAAAAATAATCATCACACACACTGAATGAACTCCTTCCCTCAGTGGAAATAATGTCTTCAACCTGGATCAACCTGTCTGCTGTATAAAGTGCCCTGTGGCCTCAAGTGACACAAGTATGTACTTTGTTTGGTACTTCAGAGGTTGGAGCCTCTCCAGATGATGGCAGCTGAGTGCCACTAGTCTCAGCTGTGAACGGAAAACTGTGTGTGTGTGTGTGTGTGTGTGTTAGAGAGTAAGAGTAATTAGCTCGTGTTAAATGGGTTCGCAATGAGCGGCACAGTAGGTCGTTCCAGCTAAAGTGGCTCTTGTGTGATTCCCACAATGTCTGTAATGTGCCTTTAATCGTTCCACCACACATTCCTGTCAGCAGGTCGTCCTGTGTTGCTGCTCCACCGTAACAAGAAGACTGACCTTCATCGGCGATTAGCAGTCTGTCTGCGTTATGAGATGACAAGCAGGGAGGTTCTAGTTTGGATGTAGTGTTTCTGAAACACATAAGGAAGCCATTTTGATCAAATTAGCGCCAACACGATAACTCTCTCAGCTCTCGTTTTTCGGTGTCGACGTGTTTTTTTTAAGTCGTAGAATTGAGAGTAATTGCTTTCTGCAGGTTTTGAGTATCCTGGCACATATTTGGAGTGTTTGGGATTTGGATTTCTGTGGACGTTTTGTGGTCAGGTACAATCTAGATGTCAACCCAGCTGTGTCACTACAGCTGAACTGAGATGAAGCCTCACTGGAGCCATAAAAACGCATTGTTCAGTGCTAAATCTTTTTCTTTTTGACAGTGTCTTCAAGTCACAAACGTATTTTCTCACTAACTTCGAGAGTCGTCCATGTAGTTTTGGTTTTATTTCTCCCAAGATTTGAGAAACTGAATGGAATTTGGTTTGTGGTTCTCACAGCAGCAAAACATTAAATTAACAAACTTCAACAGCAGCCTCTCCTCTAAAAGACTGTTCCAGTTCAAAGGTGTTGACTGGGGATGAGGTCGAGGCCTTTTTACACAGCATTTTTTACTCACATTTTGACTTTTCATAATAGGAAACAGCGCAGGTGTCACTGGCTCAGATCTGGAGTTGGTTCCTAGGCGTCGCATACTGCTCCTAGCTCTTAAGAGGCTTCAACTGCAGAATGCATTTCCATATGAGGATCAATAAAGGATATCTGAACTGAACAGAACAGGACAACATTAACTGGGGCTCAGTATTGTTCAAGTGTCATTAATTTAACTATTTACAACTGTATTTTTCCTACTCTGATGTTTCAACATGTCTTAGGTGAAAAAGACAGATTGTCATGGAAGAGGAAAGGGCTTTAAAACGTGGTTTAAACATTTTTGGTTCAGTATGGACCAGATTAACCAAAGACAAACTTTTCCCCCCGTTTTATATACGAAAAGAGGCTTGAAATGGTAAAATTTCCTAGTAATTCACAAAAATATAATACTAATAATATAGTTAGAGGAACACCTGAAGCTCATGTAATTTTGTGTTATTTTCTGCCTTACTACCCACCACACCTCAGATTCATCTCCCGAGCCCTTGACATGACTGTCCACATACCTTTGCTCATATATATATATATATATATATATATATATATATATATATATACACTTTTTACGGAAGAAATAGTCCCTATGAAAGCGTGGACTAAGAATTGTCCTTTTTAATGCTTAAAAAACCCACAAGGCTTCACCTCAGTCTCCCAATCATTGCTCTTCTCTCTTTACAACATCTCCGATATAACTGCACCGCTTACTTTTTAAAGTTCACGTCTAACTGTTAGTCGCTGAAATGATAATTGAATAGAGTTTGTTTGGCCTCTCAGTTAACTAACTAAACCTCCTCTAAGAGTCTAAATAAAGCTTTAAGACCCTCCATGAATGGACCAGCTCTCCATAGCTCCTGCTCTTTTTCTTTTCTTCCTACAGGGACAAAGGGGTTTAGGGAGCTCCGTCACATCGCTGCTCCCATAAACAGCATGACGCACTGTTTTTCTATAATTGCCCTGCGCTGACCCACAGCTGTAATCAAAGCTCCCAGTTGATGGGTGTTGCTGGCACATGTGTTCGTTATAATCATTTTCATTACAGTTACATTAAGGACAGAGGAGGATTTTATGAGTCCCTGTCTGAGCCTGTGACATAGTGTTTGTAGGCCTCTTGGGTAATGTTGTAATTACCACATGAATCCAACGGAAGGGGCCGTGGTCGGAGCGCGTTAGTCTTCCATTAATGGCGATAATGCGTATGTGCATATGTGTGCACATGCGTGATCTGCGAGCATGTATGGGATTTGGGCTCTTTAGGGAAGAGAAGCAATCGTGTGCCAGCCAGCCCAAAGCAAGCTGCTATCCAAATTGCAGCCCTCGGACTCCAGCTCAACTTGTTGTTTTTTTCATCCTCATCATTTTCCCTTCCCCTCTGACTTTCCAGCTGCCATACTTTGTAATTTTGTGGTCTCCTTCAGGAGGGAATTTCTGCGCTGGTTATGATCTGAAAGAGCTGGCCAATCACACAGCCTCCCTCAAATTGGAGCAAGATGTCACCAAGGGTCCCGGTCCGATGGTGAGCGCTGTTCGGGCTGTGTGTGTGTGTGTGTGTGTGCGCGCTGGTGAGGGTTATATCTATATTTCCTTATGATCTTAATAGAAGGCTAAAGGTTTCCACAAAAATATAAAACCAGAAGATGTGGTCTGTAGTGATTGTGAATATTTTGAAGACAGGTAGTGGTGAAAGAATCAGGGAAAGGCCTCAGGAACTACAGTTGCGTATTGTGCACATACAGAAAGTCCTGACTGCGGCTGCCTGACAAAGAATAAGGATCATAACACAAATGAAGTACTGTATGCTATAAAAACTGTAGCCTACATTGGATTGCATGTGAAGTCTTTGGGATTGAGTGGACCTCCTGTGCAGAAAATTATAGCACTGTATCTCTGTCCAGAACGCACAGTGCTTCATTTGTTCAGCGACAGGCTAGACTTGGATCATTTGTTGCTCTTTTCTTTGACCAGCTTGAGGAAGAAATCTGGAAATAAAATCTGGAACAATTATTGGTACATAAACCATAGACATCAAAGAGGCAAAGAGCCTGAAATGCAGAGTGAAAATATACATTCATATAGACATGTTTCAAATATTCACACAGTGGGCCGATTGTACAAGCAGTGTTGTTAACAATGTGTATTCATTCTGTGTTTATTTTACTGTGCTGTGAAAGTCCTACACCTTTGCATGTATAGTGTGTGTGTGTGTGTGTTACTGATGCGGTTGTTTCCTGCAGGGTCCATCCCGTTTGGAGCTGTCGAAGCCGCTGATAGCAGCAGTCAGTGGCTTCGCTGTGGCTGGAGGGCTGGAGCTGGCTCTGCTGGCAGACCTGAGAGTGGTGGAGGAGAGCGCCGTCATGGGGGTGTTCTGTCGCCGGTTTGGTACGTTTGACACCTCATGCTACTGCTACCACAGCTACTGTACTATGCTGTACTGTACTTCTGCCTCTTTGTTCCAAAATGCTACTGGTGCCATTACTGCTGGAGGCTTTGTTACCTTTATTCAAGGTAGTTTCACTGAGACGTTAGGGGTTTAGGGCCTTGCTTGAGGGCAACTCAGTGTTGGTAATGACGGAGATGGAAGCACTGCTCGTTCACTTCCTCCACCCAGGTTTATCCTTGTCGAGAGATTGAAACAGCGACCTTCAGGTCTCAAGCTTGAACAAGACTTTTTCTTCAACTGATTATTTTACTAACTACTGCCTCAGCTTTTATTTCAGCTAATATTACTTCTTAAAGTTTCTCTAATGCTATTATCACTACACAATACCACCACGACAAATAACACCACCATAAGTTCAAATCTAGACTTACTACAGCTACTTAATGGACATATTGTACCACATCTGGACACAAACTGCCACTAGTAGTCGTAGCAAGAATATTGTAGCATTAGCTGTGCTCTTATAGTTGCTGCAACTATTTGAAACAATTCTCTTTACTTGTGCTATTATTACCTCAGCTACTCCCACTACAGCTACTTGCTAATAGTGTATCTTCTGTCAATATTCACACTGCTGCTACGAGTTCAAGTGACTTTTTTCTAGTTGTTCTTCTCATAGTAGTGGTACTAATTGGCACACTCTGTTTCTCTTGTAGTCCTGCTGCTGTTAATATTGCTAAGACAATCCTCTCACTACTGGCAGTGGGTTAGGAATCTTTCTGCTGCCACTGCTAATAATGTGGAATATATTTTCAGCAGACCAGCTCTCTTCCCCCTCATTCTGTTTTGCTGCTCCGTGCTGACTGTATGATTGTGTTTTTCTTTGCATCTAAGCATACATCATCTGTCTCCTAATGCCAGGAAGTCGACACTGTTTCTATTTTTCAACTTCTGTCCTCTGTTATCACCCCAGCCTCCTCTTGTTTGTGTGCGAGGACCGAGTCACAGTGCGATAACACCAGTGACTGTGACCTTTTGGCATCACAGCCAGAGTCTGCTGGGTAGTCTTGATAAGTAGGAGAGGAAGCGACCGACTGCCAGGTTTCCACTGCGGGGCCAAACAGGGCTTACATATTATTTATGTCACACAATTTCCTCATAAACAACATTTTCCTTTTTTGGCGTCTCATAGCTTACTGGCACGGTTTGCCCGCTGACTCGGCTATAGTTTTAAAAGAACAAGTAGTACTTTGGATCTTCTGCTGTAAACACTTTAAGCTAATCCTGATCCCAGCAAGTCATGGTTGGCTTTATTATGTAAAAGTGGCTCGTGTTGGACCATTGCAGCATCTCTCATATAGCCGTCATTGCTTTAGCCATGCTGCTAAAGGGTTTAAAATACGACCATGGTGTTTATAAATACAACTCTTGTACTATAATTTACTGGCAGTACTAGATTTAGAGTGTAAACATGCAGGGCTTATCATCTCAGGCCTGTAATTTCACAGGAGAGCATCCTGGCAGTGCCCTTGTCTTTCAGTCTTTCCCTTCAGACTGTCTGGTGGCAAGTCTTCAGTGGCAGGCCACGCTCGAGTCTCTCTGCAGTGTTACTTTTCACTCACACAGCCATTTTACCATCATTATTGTAGAGGATTCATTCAATATTCATTTAACATCTAAGTTTTTTGGTATTTTTGTTTTTCTAACTCCCTGTCATCAGAAGTTATTAGCTATTGCTAAAATTCTCCTTGTCTGCTCTTAAATGAGTTTAAGGCTATTCTGGTCCTGGTTTGAAATTATTTATATAATATCTAAACATGTTAATGTATTAACTGTATTTAAAAAGCACCACAATTTAATGCTCCATATTAATAGGGAAGGGAAAACAAACCTTGAATACATTCTGACATAAAATTTACCTTTTATAAAAGTACCTAAAATTGCCAAGACAATACCTCAAAAAAAGTGTGTTTATTATTTCAGCCAATTCAATTATTTAATTGCCAGGACATTGTTGCTTTAACACCTTTTTGGTACTTAAACAAAATAAGGGGTAGGGTTAGAGATGGAAAGGTTTGTCATTTAAGATTTTTCCAGTTTTAGAGGCAGAGTTATTGTACGGCTGCTTATATTTAGACAACATTTGAGACATTTGGATTCTTTTGTTATATGAAAAAAACATTTTCTTTGCATATGTCCTTTTGTATGTCATTAATTTGTGCAATTAGAATCAAAAAGTTAAAACATTCACTCAAGTTTTAAAAATACACATCTCAAGGATCATGCTTGCTACTAATTCTGTATGTTATCTGCTGTTAACATTCAAATTCTAGCAGCATCCTTGCTGCCTGCCAGACACAGAAAAGGAGAAGTAGGAAAATGTTAGTATTGAAGATGGAGGTTAAGATTAGCGGAGACACGGGAGAAGACACACAATGCCAGAGTTATAATTTTAACATTGCATTATCTGTGTCATCTGGACACAAACTGACAAACTTCTTTCAACAGAGTACAAAAATCTCAGTCTGCGCTTAGCGTGTCCCATTAGGGATGAAATTAATCTGCACTCAAACCTCTTCCATCAGCTCAAAACTATGTTTGGGAGGCAGAAATGATCATTACTGCGGTTTCGACACATTAAGTTGCACATTTCCTCCCAGTAATTAATTCTCTGCCTCTTGATTGCCACATATCTTCAAGGCTTGTTTGTCAACACATTTGAGTCATTTCCCTCAGCTTAGTCAAAACCACTGTGGTTTTTCATTCAGATGTGCATTTAGCAGAGTGATTATTACTGTGACTGCTGGTTTTCAGCATTTGTATACCCCTCTGTGTAGTTTGATGTCGCACAACTGGCATCTTCACCCCGTCAAGCCTGTAGTTAGTGTAGTTTGAATTGTGGCGTGGGTGAGGCAGCATTAGCTGGATTTAATGGTGCCGCATTCCACAATGAGACATTTCTCATAAGACCGTGAGTTTAGAAAAAAGAAACAGACTTTGCAGTGGAAAAGGACCCAGCAGCATGCATTTAAACTGACTTTATTTTGCTAACTTTAAACAATTGAAAACCAAACTTCCCTGCCCATTTACATCAAATGCAAGCGCTACTCTGTGGGATGCACAGTTTATTTAAAGATCCTGTGTTTCTTACCGATTATTTCCTTTTAATGGTTGAATTCTGTAACCGTTTTGGGGTCGGACACAGATGGCAGCAGCCGGAGGGAATCCCTGGTGGCTTTGGAGTCGAAAAACCCTCAGAGGCTCGCTGCAGTGCTCTGATGTGGGCCAATGGCAACCATAAGGATCTGACAGCTTTCTGGCATGTGATTGGCTGCCGAACCTGTGGCTTCCTGTCTGGGGCCCCTCTGCCCCGCCGAGGAGGAAATGAGAAGGAGGAGATGGTTGCGTCACAGGAGTCTGGTATTAGTGTCTACTGCTCATTGGATTTTTTGAAAGACCTGAATGAAAAAACACTGTGCTTACCTAATTCCCTGATGTTATTTTGGTTCCCTAAACCAGAGGAACATCTCAAAGCAAAAAAAAAAAAAAAAAGGTTGGCAGCGGAAAAGGAAACTTAAAATAGTTCAGTAATACTTCAGTCGAGGGTTTTCCTTTTTAAACGGTGAGGCTAAATCAAGCAAGCACGGATTGTTACGATAGTACCTCTCTGATTTTCCTGTTTGAAATGGAGACCGCTAAATGGAGACCCTTTCTCTCCTTCCCAGTTTTAAGACCTTGTCTCCTACCTGGACGAGCAACAGATAAAGAGTGCCAAAGGAGGAGAAGCCACATGCTGAATCGAAGTCAAACCTCAGTCCAAAGCTGACATAACTTTGGCCAATTCAAACACCCGCTCAGTGAGTTTGAAACTGAGTGACATAGTCCAGTGATTACATCATCTCGCCTCAAAAACCGACACTGTTTTTCAAACTTCAGGTTTCTTTTCCATAAAGAGTGAATGGACACAGCAGTTGTGTGAGATGGAAATCAGACAACATTTTAAGGGCATACACTGATGGCAATATGGGCATTCTTTTACAAATAGCTTTATATTAATCTAAAGGCAAGTAATCACAACTCATTTACTAAATATTTGAATTATTTGAAACTTTGTTCTTGAAATGTAGTGACTTTGGGGCAGATTGGGTTGCTAATAGGATCTGATCATATTTAAACTTTTAATTTTGGTTCCTTTTTACGAGGTGCTACATGTCCATTCTCACGGTTTAAGGCCCCGTTTGCAGCCTTGGTGGTCTCGCATAATGGTGCTCTGCACAGTAAAGAATACACAGCCCTGGTATTAACTCAGTGGGCTAAATATATGAAATCAAGTTAACTGTGTGGCACTCATCTTTGACCTAGCCCAATGGCAGTTATTTTCCTCAATTCCCAGTGAGTATTTCAAAGTGAGCCTCTGATTGAAGGTCTGCTCTTTTCCCTCTGTCCATTTAGTCTGGAGCAGTCCGGAAATCGTTAATCCACATCAAACTTAATCGCATTACCCTCATGGGAGGCCATTGTAGTGGGTTTTACTTTGATGTGGTGAGGACGCCAGCAGCACCAGCAGCAAACCAGAACACCTCAGTTTGTCATGTTTCACACTCTGTTCACAGGTTATTAGCAGCTGTAGATGGTGGATGCGATGTCCCGTGGAGTGTGGTCTCCTCTCGTCACACTTTGGACCAATATCAGGCACAAAAATGATGACTTTTCAGGGGTCAGTTACAGAGCAGCAGTCTCTCAGCTGGTAGGGATTCACTGTCTTCATCTGACATTTCAGCAGGGGGAATCCTTGTTGGGCTTGAAAAAACATTTTTTCTTTCTTAAAAAACTGCTACCGCAAGTTTACATACTGAATAGAAAAGTCATATTAGAGTTCACTTTTATGTCACTCTAGATCAACATTCATCATGCGGGTCACTTCAGGCCCGTCAGCTGGAATCTGTTGTGGGCCACATTCAAAAACTAAAGTGAACAGCCAAGTCTGGCTGTTTTTGTTTTTCCCGTGATGTGAGGATGATGCTGTCCATCTACCGTCTGCCTGAATCCATGTGAATGCAGCACAACATTATGTCATGTCTTACATTGTAAAAATGAAGCCACAGTTCAGGTTTTTAAAAAGCCACTGTGTATTGTAGGTAACTGTCCTTCTAGCCAATCAAAAACCACTTGCACCATTAGTTGATCAGTAAAGTTCATAGCAGTTAAGAACATTGTGTCATTACTAAATGTGACTAGAGGATTATTCAAATATTCTACAAAATGTTTGGTGCTGAAAAATGTAATGAAATACTTTTCTGTTTTCAACAAATGAATGCTGATTGAGGATCAAACAAAATACCTAAGAAGACTTCTAAATGCAAAAACTTTTTCTGATGACTCAAATAGGATTCGGGAAGAGCTGGACTGTGCTGCTATCTCAGGCCAAAACATTATACCAAACTCTGTAGCAACTAGATAAAATACAAGGTTTCTTCTTTCCTGCACACTTCTCCTACACATCATTAGATAAGCCGGGGCCCTGTGATGCAGGAAGAGAAGCACCTCTTATATCTAGTTATTAAACAATGGGCTTTGTTGACTCATGTTCAGCCTTGTTAATAACAAGCCGCAGTCTTGACAATGGGCTTATCTGCTTTGAACAAGAAGGCAGAGGGCTCCTTTGCAGATGTTTAGCTCATTATTGAAGACCAACGATGACAAATCCGCACTTTTGTTTAGCGGATGCTGATTATCTTCTATCAGGATCACTGCCAAACATTTTCCTCTATGAAACTTGGAATAGGGGATCAGAAGCTCCCCAGCCTCAGCCATCTTCTTTCAAGCCAAACATGCCTTTTGAGTTAAAACTTCTTCAAGGACGGGCTCCCAACCCTTCCAGCTCCCATTCATGTGGGTCTGCGTAAATTCCTGCAAACAGGACACATCAGAGACGGGACTATCAGACAGAGGGAGGAGGGTGAGGGTTGGAGGTGCTGGAGACGAGTGCTGTGGATAAGACTGGAGATCCTTCCGGTTGCTGATAGCGATGGTGCCAACAGCAGCACCAAAGACAGACAGACTGGAGGTCAACCTGGAGCTTTATCTATCCTTCTTAGAATCATGGTTTTCCTTCCTCTGCCTCATTCCAGCTCTGCGTACCCCTCTCTGTTTTCTAGCAAGCCTCCTGTCTCTCTCTGTCATTCCTCTTTCTGTCGTTTGCTTTAATCAAAGGTGATTGTTGCCGGACACGAGATAGAGGAGCTCTCAGAAGGTATTTCTGTAGCAGCAGCAAAGGACTGTAGAGTAACAAAAAAGAAATTACGATTTGATTAAAATATTATGAAATATTGAGTCACTCAGCAGAGTATTAGGAAAAAGTTAGCAATCGGGCAGATAAGTGTAAACTGTTAACTAAAAGAAAAATGTAGTTCATTAGACAGGTGCATAGGAGTAGGATGAGTAGATCAGAAAGTTGCAAAGATAAATAACCAAGCTGTCTAACTTACTAATTAATATTTGCGATGTTACATTATGTAGCGAAATGTTGAGTTTAATTGTATGAAAATAATATTAAAGTAATAACCACTTCTGTATTATCAATAGTGGTTAAATACTAGTTTAAACATTTTATTGGTGGTGTTGAGTGATTGAGTTCATCTGATTGGGCTGTGGGTGTAAATCATACAATTCAAAGAGGTTTTATTGGCACTAAAGGAACCACTGGACTGCGCATCTGAGTGTAGTTACATGTGGCGTAGGACAAAGCTCCGCAGAGAGAAACCTTGGCTGAAACACTCAGTTGTTGTCTCAGTCCATGTTGAAAAGACCTTGAACCTCACACACACCTGCGCTGCAAGGCTCCGTGCTATTCTTCTAATTGAATTCCTGCAAAAAGGAATTCAGGCATCATTTATGTAGCGTTTCATCAGCTCGGGGTGCTCAGCTGTGCACTCTGTAATTTCCATTTCAGTAGATTTACATTCCTGTAATGGGGGATGACTGAAAAATTGAGTGAAATCTAGTATTTGCAGACAGTGTAACACCCTCCTCCCCCACCTAATTACAGTCTTCTGTCTGTCAGAGTGCCGTATGTGCCGACTGTCTGAACCCAAACCAGGCCCCTGGATCGGCCGCACGTGCATCGACACTGGTATTCCATGTATTCCAATTTAATTTATTTGAACGACACGGAGGAAGAGAGTAGCTCAAAGAGTATGAATAGAATCACAGTATTTCCACGAGTCCCTACAGAACGAGAGAGGAGGGAGAAAAAAAACAACACCTGAAAGCTAGCATGATGATTTGGGGTTATGAAAACATGTCCGACACATGTGCTCTCAATAAGGGGCGGTCAAATAGAATCAGCGACTTGGAGGAATTAGGGAGTCGGGATTGTGGTGTAGAACTTGGGAGCGCTGAACGGTAGAAAGTATGCCTGTTCCAGCTGGTGCTCTTTAGAAATTAGGACAGATGCCAAAAGCTTGCTGTACCTTGCAGTGTGCTCTTTCTCCTCTTGTTTCTCTCTTCCCTCCTATCCTTCTTTCTCTCTGGTAGACTCCGTAATAATGCAAATGTGTCCGGTGAGACTGAGAGCAAGGAGGAGTTTTGAGTTCTCACATACTGACGGAAAGAAAACAGAGTTACGGTTAAGGAGTGAAATTGTTTCAAAACTTTGCTCCCCTGACAGCTGTAACCTAGATTAATGCCAGCAGTATATTAAGTGTTTCGTTGGCTGTTTTTCACACGGCATAAGTGACCTGAACCCAATACACTGGCCATTGACAGTGGCACAGTGGCCTACACTTCCTTTCACCCTTTACGGTTAAGTGACTCAAATTTCCGTCTAAAGGTAATTTTAGAGGACCCCCGTCCCCTTCCTTCCTATAATAAATATCCTAATGTGATGTAGTTTTCAGCAGTCAGTAATACAGACTACTCTTCAGTGTTTAGGATGAGGCTGCAACTAACAATCATTTTCATTATCTGTCCAATATTATGTATGCTATTTATTGGTTAAGCATTATACTAACTAATAACTAAATACTCAACAGTGACTGATACCTGATACTGACTGACTGATTGATACTAGTTTGAGGCCAAGGACTTTTAGTATA
>NW_023339650.1:7264972-7265166 GCF_004916995.1 Morone saxatilis
ACTAATAACTAATACTAACAGTGACTGATACTGATACTGACTGACTGATTGAATACTAGTTTGAGGCCAAAGGACTTTTAGTATAAATGAATATTTAGGATACTCTGCAGTACACATCAGAGGGTCTGAGAGATGGCACAGAGACATATTTTATACTGAACGTCTCCTCTTCTTTCAGGAGTTCCCCTGATTGA
>NW_023339650.1:7265266-7267857 GCF_004916995.1 Morone saxatilis
TATTATTATTATTATTATTATTATTTATTTTATTATTATTATTATTATTATTTTATTATTATTATTATTATTATATTCAATGCCATTTATCTTGTTAAATAAAAAAAGGCTGAAATATCTTTACACAAACTAAGTATTAAAAAATTCTTCACAGATGTTTTTTTTTCCAGCAAAACACTTAATGTCATCAGTTTTTATGTTTTCAAATAATTGGTTTCTTGATCAGAGGGCCAGAGTAAAAACACAAGTTATTACATCATTTAAAAGTGGTCATCAACCTAAAACATGACGACCACTGCAGTGCTTTTGTGGATTCGTCCTTTAGTCAAATATAGCCACATATTTTCCACTAGCGACATAAAACATGTTGACGAATCGAAGGTAAAAGGAATCCAGGAAACTGGAAATTCAGTCCTGTGCAGCATACAAGATTGTTAATGGTATGTTTACAGTGTATTGTAGTTAGTATTACCTGGCATTAGATGACAAATGGCAAGGGGGGGGGTTGAGTAGAAATCCTTGTGTGAAGACCAGTCATGCCGCAAGAGTAACAGGCCTGTGACCTATTTTCATTCAGGAAACATAGTTTTTAAGAGACTGTCTTGTAGGTAAGATCAGACAAAATCATATATAATCTAAATTTGTTCCAGTGAATCTGTTTTCTTTATTTGGCCCCAGCTCTGCGCCGAAGCCATAACTCAACATTAGCACCGTCCCCTCCGCACTCATTCAAGCAGCAGTCTGAGGATTAAGCTATGCTTTGCAATAAGGCATTTCCCCTATTATATTAATGCATGAACTGATTAGATGTTTTTGTCTTTTAATATTGTTCTGATTTCCATATTTGAATGCACGAACGCTGCCATATCCTTAAATCCCCCCAAAAAAGGCCTCTCCATGTGCGTATCTCTGATTCCCTCCCCTCTCTCTTTAGACGTTCGAAGAAGATTAGCGTAATTCTTTTAGGAAGTTCCTCTTCCCACAGTCGAGCCTCTGCCTAATTGGCCTCTCTGAGGGATGATCACTTAGTGCGGATTTAACATCAGAGAGCAGCGAAGAAGTAGCAGCTCGACAACACATACACACACGCAGGGCATCAAAGTGTGGCATCATGAGGCGTAGTTTTTTCCATAGGATTAAACTGGATGTGGTCCAGTAGTTTCATGTGGGTTAGGGTAAAACTCACTGAGACACAGCAGCAGGGAAATGCAGCGTGGAAGAGCTGGTGATTTTGGCTTTTGTACTAAGAAAAGGGGTTGTTAACACATTAACCTGTAAGCATTTCCTATGTTATAAAAGGCCAGATTTCCAAGTGTGTGTATAATGTACTGTATGTGTTTGTCTGTGTCACTGTGTTGGGCTGACTTCAATGTTGCAACCACAGCTTTACAGGCAGCCCTGCAGTTAGCAGAGCAGATCAGCTCCTTCCCTCAGCAGTGTCTGCGGGCCGACCGCTCCTCAGCCATGTACAGCTGCTACGACGCTCCGTCCTTCACACAGGTATGACTGATGTAGGAATGTTACACTGTCGTACCTTATCCATGATGCCAACATGTCAACTTCCTATGACACAGTACAGAATATAGTATAGAATAGCAAAATATGAATCAATAATTTCTTGTAATTTTCTTCTTTTTTGTTAAAGGTAACAATTATGACCAGAAAGTCTTAAAGACAACGTACTGTGAAAAAACCAAATTGTGCTCAATGTTACTTACTACTTACTACTTACTAAAATGGGATTTTCAGGTTCTTTCATGGCTCAAGTTAATATTTCTTGCTTTCTGTCATATTTCAAATTGTGACCCTCAAACAATTTGCCCTCTTAAATTTATATTTGATCTAATCTTTTCCTCTGTCCAGGCCATGCAGTATGAGATCGACCACGGAGTTCCTGTCATCCAATCAGAAGCTGTCGCTGGGGCAACCAGGTTCACTACTGGAGCTGGAAGAGGAGGAAAATTCTCCTAGGATTTAGTTTGCAGAGGCCTTGTGAAATTGTGATTTTCAGGTGACCTAACACATCTTGCTGCATCCATGTTGGAAGTGAATGGTTACGTTTTCAAACCTACAGTAAAACTTTGACAATACTGAACAGAACTAGTCAATTTTGTATTCTGATAATTCCAGTCCACCACTCAGCCAATCATAATATATAATAATGACAAGTAGTTGGTTCAGATATGAACTAAAGAACTAAGTTGACTTTTTTTTTTTTTAAGTCATGCAACTGCACTGCAAAGGGTATTTGAAAATTTAAATTTATTTTATTTAAAACATATTCACTTTATTCACCTTGTTTGGTCTGGGTTGCAGTTGTGAACAACAAGCATAGTTTTTTGAGAAATAACATCCAAAATACCAAAAAGATGAGACACAGAAGTAAAGTTACTCTAAAGCCACAATTTGCAATTTTTGAACAGCCCAACTGTCAGTCCCCAAGCTCCACACTGCAGCAGCGTGTACACAGCTGTTTTTAAATGAAGGCCGTTTGGACTCTGATGGATGGGAGGGAATGTAGCTCCACATCAAGTATAGACTGAGGCTTTAACTTTCATTTTCTTGGTGCAAATCACACACACACACACACA
>NW_023339650.1:7267899-7268712 GCF_004916995.1 Morone saxatilis
ACACACACACACACAGAGCTGTGTCTTTCTTCACCAAAACTTGGTTCAACCCAAGCTGATTAAACCAAACTGTCCGTTTTTTTTATTTGAATATAAGCCTGTGCTCTGATTTCTTCATTTTTTGAATTATAAATATATATATTGTTTCAAGAAATGGTCTTTTTTTCCCCCCAAAGCAAATCATTAAGGAGAATCACTGGGATGTGGCTATGTGCTGGGCGATGCAGAGCTATAGAAAGCTGTGACTAATGTCTAATGTCTAACACAAAAGACTAAAAAGCCATCAAAAGCACGAAACCTGCAGCAGCTCGCCATTGTTCCTTTGACTTAAAAAACACTTGATTACTGGGATAAGACGTGTGTAGGTGTGCGTGTGAGTGTGACCTAGTAACCATAGCAATATACTGTAATTATTGCAGAAGATTCAGCACTTCTTGTCAGATCTGTGCCAGGTGTAAGCATTCCTACGGTTTTGGAGCACACTTCCCCTTAATTTTGCGTGTTGGAGAGACCTGTGTGTTTTGTTTTTGGGTGTTGTGGGGTTTGGTGTGGTTGTTGTAGTGTTGTGGTGTTGTGTTTGTGGTGCGTGCCTATGTGTGTCGTACTGGCGCACGGAGCACACATACAAGACTCTTTCTGTGTGCAAGTCTGCGTGAACTCTTTTGTGACCTTTTTAAATGCTCTTTAATAAAAATGTCTCGCAGGAAGACTGAAGACGAACTAAAACCAAGATGTATGTGTGTGTGTGTGTGTGTGTGTGTGTATGTGAGACAGAGAGAGAGAGAGAGAAGAGTAGAAGAGATAGATACAGAC
>NW_023339650.1:7268812-7272892 GCF_004916995.1 Morone saxatilis
GGAAATGCGGTCTTTTTTTCCCCCCAAAAGCAAAAATTTTCATTTAAAGGAGAATTCACTGCGATGTGCTATTTTGTGCTGGGCCAATGCAGAAGCTATAGGAAAAAGCTGTTTGACTAATGGTCTAATGTCTTTAACAACAAAAAAGGGACTAAAAGCCATCAAAGCACGGGAACCTGCCCAAGCAGCTTTCGCGATTGTTCCTTGACTAAAAAAACCAACTTGATTACTTGGATAAAGAACGTTTGTGGTAGGTGTGCGTGTTTGAGTGTGACCAGTAAAAACCATAAGGCAATAATTACTGTAAATTATTTGCAGGAAGGAATTCAAGCCACTTTCTTTCAGGAATCTGTGCCAGGTGTTAAAGGCATCCTACGGTTTTGGAAGAACACTTTCCCCTTAAATTTTTGCGTGTTGCGAAGAAGACCTGTGTGTGTTGTGTGTGTGTGTGTTGTGGTAGGTGTGTGTGTGTGTTGTGTTGGCCGTTGCCTATGTGTGTTCGTAACTGGAGCGCCACGGAGCACACAATACAAGACTCTTTTTCTGGTTGTTTTGCAAGTCTTGCGTGAAAAAAACTCTTTTTGTGACCTTTTAAAAATTGGCTCTTTAATAAAAAAAATGTTCTCGCCAGGAAGACTGAAAGACGAACTGAAACCAAGATTGTATGTTGTGTGTGTGTATGTGAGACAGAGAGAGAGAGAGAGAGAGTAGAAGAGATAGATACAGACAGACAAAGACCTCATTAGGTCTAGGAGGTGTCCTGTCTAGACAGTGTGATGACAGGACACAGAACCTCTGTTTAATGTTTCCTCCTCCTCCTTCTGCTTCCAATTCACCCAGCATACACACACACACATCACCTGCTCTGCCTCCGGGGATGCGCACACACACGCATACACACGCAGTTGCTTAATGTCAAGCAAAATGTTAAGGACCTATAGAAGTATTTAAGTGCTTTAAGTCATTGTCAGTCCACAACGTGCAACTTGTTTGTTGCTGGATTGTTGTGAAAGTACCAAGTACCGTTTTTTTTGTGCTGGCTTGTGTTTGTTTAATATGACACATGCCCAAGGTTAACAGTCCATGAAGTGTTTAAAACATGGATTCCATGAGCTGCCTCGTACGACACGGTAGAAATCAACCATTTCCTTTCATAGTTTTATCCGCAAAACGACTATTTTCCTGTGTTCTGGGTTCAGTGCTAGAGCCAACAAAGTATCTTGAGGAAACTCACCATTCACTGGACCTTTGCCAGCGAGAGTCTTTTTTTTTATTGAGTTTGTTGCTCAAATCCATCTTAACCACTAAATCTGTGTTATAAATCAGGAGTAAGTGAATGGGGATTTTGAGTCCAAGATAAACTGAAAAAGCTGATAAATGACCGTCTCTGTCAGCCCAGTATGGTGTCTTCAGTCCTGCTTCTGGTACTTTGGAATTTGATCAGTCGGTTGCCTCTCTAACACACAACCAGGCACACAGGTACACACATCATTTTATCTCAAACATGTCTTTGCACAGTATTTTCATAATATTTCATCCGTATTGACAGGATTTCTGCTTGGTAGGAAAACACATTTAGAATGGTTGCCAGTAATATTAAAGAAAAGTCTAAAGTTTTAATGAATGGGCAATAACGTGCCAAAACACCAGCATGGCCCTTTAATATGCTATAAAACAACTTATATAAACTAACAATATGATGTTTTGTTTTAGCTGTACGAGAGTGAGGTGCTGTATGTCGTCTGAATGCTACCCAGCTGTGTGTGTGTGTGTTTGGTGGTGGTATGTGTAGCTTTGATGCTGCTTCTCACTCTTCACATGCAGATAAGATAGGGTCTGGCAGCAGCAGCAGTAGCAGAGACACAGATATGGACACCTTTGGGCCTTATCACCAGGACCATCACAGTCTGAAGGGGCCACGAAGACATAACACAGGTTAGGGTGAAAGGGATCATGGGAGGAAGAAGAGGAAATAAGGATTTTAAAGAATTCCCTTTGCTGTTCATGTAGAGCTTCCTAGCACGCATTCAGCTGCGCTCTGGTTGTGTATAGCATATGTAGTACTGTAACAGGACATTTTCATAATTGGTACCGTTTGAAGGTGCATACCTATGATGCAGCTGGTTTAAATTTTAACTGTTTAGTTATACAATCAATTAAAATACTTTAGAGTCTACTTCCATAGTGTCTGAAGGAGATCAGAGCACTGCTCCTCTGTAGGTGCTGTGCGTCTTTGCTTGCTGTTTCCCACTCCATCGTCAGGGGTCGTGCCTCAACTGGGCAACACTTGCTCTGCTGCAGAGTGGACACACACGCACCTATTGATTTTGGATGTGTAAAGATGTAACCCATGCTCCACCATAGCAGAGTTTATTTTTAAAGTGCCGGCTTTTTCTGATTAGAGGAGTAAATTACTTCAGGCTGCAACATGCGACGCGCAACTATCCAAACATTATAAAACAAAAAGTGTAACCCTAAATGTTACGGGCCAATCTGGAGTTATACACCAATATGAGTAAAAACATACAAAAGTGGCAACAAAAAATGTCAAACTGTGCTTATGAAGAAGCCATTTCATCACACAGAGGATGTAAAAGACCGAAACAGGAACATTATGAGCAATACAAATGCGACTCTTTATTAGAGTAGACCGGCTGCTATTCTGCTGCGAACAAAATATGGAAATACGATGTTAGAGTCGTCCTTGTAGCTTGAAGAGCTCCACCTCTGGATAAGTGCGCACGGAGTGGGCGGTTTCTGAACACACACGGACGCACACACACACGCTTACACGCGCGCGCACGCATATTATGGACTGCAACCTGCGGATTCCTGTTAGACTCTCATACACACGCCTGTAGGAGTGGGTGCCCGTCAGCGAAACCACTTCCAACTGTTAAAGGGCGGCTTTTTGTCAGTGCGCAACGCTGGGAACGGTTTTATGTTGAAGAGCAAACATACCCGCTTAAGTAAAATGGCTTCTTTCAAAGGACTTATTGATTTATTGGTGAATTTCGTATCAAACGCTGTCTTTTGACCGACTTACCGGAGCGCTCAGAATAAAGTTTCACATGGTGCACTTTATCCTGAAGCAGCACAGCGCGCTACGGGAATCAGAAATGAAAGCAGGACCGACTCTATTTTGCGCATTTCTCTTTAGAAAGTATTTCAAATGGCTTGATACACGAGCCTTTCCTCGCTTCTGATCTGCGGCTGCGACCGATAACAGCGCGCTCGGGCGGACTTTGGTTACCATTACGCACATTTTTACATTTGGATAGGCGACTGAAGCTCCCAGCCAGACACACTTGGGACTCCGGAGAGCACAGCGGGATAACACCATGACCAGCTGCTGGCTTGCCTTGGTCGGATTGTGGTGGAGCGCTTATTACTGCATGTTCCTGGTCGCGGGGAGTAATTATTCACTGGATGGAAACAACGAAGTGCACCCGGGTTTCATCCACCGGCGGTTGCGGACGCACGAGAAGAGGGAGATGCAGAAGGAGATCCTGTCCATCCTCGGGCTGCCGCACAGACCGAGACCGCATCTGTCACACGGAAAGTACAACTCCGCTCCACTGTTCATGTTGGACTTATACAACACCATATCTAGCGAGGAGAAAAGCCAAGTGCAAGGCATGCTGGACAGATATCAGACCATGCGGACGACCCAGAGTCCTCTTCTGGCCACATATCAAGAAACTGCCTTTCTAAATGACGCAGATATGGTGATGAGCTTCGTTAATCTAGGTAAGTTACTCGAACTCGTTGTATTCACCGATGATTTGTTCTGTGCGTAATTGCGCTCCTGTGGGACGTTTTTTGTTGGAACGAAGAGTCAAATAGAATATCTAATTTCACGAGATTGAATATCTAAACCTGCGAGATTGAATTAAGGCTGAACAGGTGTTTGGCACAAGCAAAGTTGAAGCGAAAGGGTCGCTGGGAAAAATCCTACACAACAAAATCTTGTACATTTTATGGAAATATGTTTCCTAAAAATAAAGCATGAATTAGGTCGGCTTATCTTAAGATATATATATATATATATATATATTTCACATTTGATCCATGTTGAGG
>NW_023339650.1:7272992-7282340 GCF_004916995.1 Morone saxatilis
TTTCACATTTGATCCATGTTGAGGACACCTTGAGCTCTTGACCCATATTTTAATTTACCACTCCATCACCGAGCACAGGACATTAGCACAGCGGACGCACCATTACGCACGTTCAGTAATGGATCATGAACTAGCTCATTGTGTGAGCCACACAGAGGCCACATACTCCCTCATCTCCTCTGTGGCTTACAAAAACTGATGAGGTATGTATTGTTTGGGTGTAATTTATTGTTACACGTCCTCTCTCCGGGTAGATTGGCCCTCCTCGGCTCATTTATAGGACCAAAATTCTGCGGTCAGTCTTGCTGTGCAATCTGCTCCGTGATTTATGTCTTCGCGGGAAAAATAGACCTAGTATCCTCAGCAAACCATCAACCACCACCGCTGGTATTTGTATAAAAAGGGCTATTCCTGCCGTTGACCTCCAGCGCAGAGAGTTGCGGTTTCTGCGCAATTGCGTCGCATTGTTTGTGTTACCCAAGCAGATTTGTCTTTAATTAGCTCCAGTGACGATAAAGAGGGACACTTTAATCATAACGAGTTTGGAACATAAAAGCCATAAGGCCTTCCTTCCATTAGCAGCTCCAGTGTTTACTGGGAGACTCTAAACAGAGCGCCTAAAGATAAACAGAGGCGCTGCCAGAGTCAGACGCTGGTGGACAAGGAGGCATAAACCCAGATTGATTGTCATTCTCCTTGGGAACTAAGGGCATTGTCATGATCGGGCCATGAGAACAGTGGGGATGTATCACTGCTGAAGAATGTAGTCTTTTTTTTTTTTTTTACTTTTCTGACTTCTGACTGGCTTCTCTTGAAACAGGAAGTCCCTCAAATATTGTCTCCCTCACCTTTACAAACCATTTAATAGTCACTCACTGCCACACATGAAGAAGAGAATTAGGATTGGAGTTAGAAAAAGCAAATGTTTCTCTACTTATTGGTCCTGTGAGTATTGGTGTTGCAACATGCAGTGATGAAAACCAGATATTCAGACAGAGGGAGGCCGTCGTTTTGGTCTCAAATATCGAAGCCCCTCTGTTGGCTTCTGTATGGGAGTGTGATGGTGGCGGCGTGGTGTTTGTGTGTCTGTGGTTTTGGTATTCCTGTACTGTGTAAGTTTGGGTTCATACTCCTGTGTTGTTGCACATCTGGCTCTCCACTTTGATTAATCGCGTCCTGTGCATCTTTTGACGATTCCCTCAGATTTCTGCGGTGACCGGGGGATTAGGTTGCCATCTCCTCCAGCCGTACACAGAGTCCTAACCGCCCTGGAGGAGGGACGGCTTCCTCCCTGAATGTGATTGTAATTAATGTTGGACAGGCCAAGGCTTTCCATCTGCTTTGCAAATAAGGCCTTGCACGACTACCGTGTGTCATCGCCATCCGATTAGTTTTTAATGTGTCTCTTTCTCGATTGGGGCGGTTTGTGTGGAGCGACTCAGAAAGCTTTAGTAGAAAGAGGCCTGAAACTCTTCTGGGTGGTCCTCCTTGTTTCAAAAGCGGTCTTAAGATCTGGATATCACGTGTGGCCAAAGTGAAACTACAAATTAGAATCAAGATAAATGAAAGGAAGAAAAGCGAAGAAGCCAAACAAGCTGTCTGAAACGATTTGAAGAATATGGAGCAGGATCAACAACGTATCCATTGAAAGGCACCTTGCCCGCCTTCAATCTGTGTTTGTGAAACCAAATCAAAGCAAAAGAAGAATGCAGTGGCTCTGTTTACACCGATGATGTGATTCAAAACTGGATTCACCTTTTCACATTAGCAAATCCTCCGTGCGTGTAGATGTAAGAATCTCCGACTTTAAAGTGGCCCACAGCAAATAAAACGATGACAGTGATTTAAGCTTCGGCCTGAGCTGATGTCTTTCACAGCCAGCTGCGGCAGTAGCACAGATAGAGAGCTCATTTTCTGAGGGTATTCTCTTGGGGCTCGGGTAGATTTAAGAGCCCCTGCGTTACATCCAGTCTCAAGTGCGCTCTCTGCGAACCATATGCCCCCTCCCACCTCCACTCCTCTCTGCATGATTCATATAGACCTCTTGTTCAGTCATCCATTCTCTTTAGCTTTCATCACTTGTTCAAAATGACCCTTTGAAAAAATAAAAGCAGAGCAAGTGGTGGAAAACTTCAAATTGGGGGACCAGAAGCATATTTTCCAGCTCCTTTTTCATCTTCATTCCTAGAATAGCGTGTTCATCACTGTTTGCCTTGCGGACGTCCTGCTTTCCACTGAGGTCTAGTGAAGTGACATTGTGTACTGAATGACTCATACCGTGTGACACGCTGCAGCTCCGAACATGTCCTAATGCCCAGCAGGGTCCTCAGAGTTTTAGACCTCTAGTAGCGCTGGAGTTGCTTCTGAGTTGGGTCCCTGTTTTGTTAGCCTGGTGCACATGCAGATAACAGTTTTCCTTTGTGGCTTAAACATGCAGACACACTGACTTTGAACATGAAATCAAATGATTTTACCATTTAATTTATAAGAGGAAACAGATAGTCTTACCTTAAACAGACAAACAATGCCATTTGTAGTAGAACATCTTTAAAAGTCCCACTGAGGAAACTCTGAAGTTTTAGCATGATCTTTCATATTTATATTTTTGGAGTTGACACACATTTAGTGGAAAAGGGATGACCTACCCTTTTTAAAATGCTGGTCTCTGGTTACAGTC
Organism: Morone saxatilis; assembly: GCF_004916995.1. NCBI lineage: Eukaryota > Metazoa > Chordata > Actinopteri > Moronidae > Morone > Morone saxatilis. The sequence goes on from NW_023339650.1 coordinate 7,275,670, forward strand.
CTTTTTATAAATCCCTCACAGTGTAGTGTATTGTGGAGTCAATGGGGAGACACTGACCAATATTGGTAAGGTGCATCCCAGTGGAAAACAAATACAAGTGGTCAATGCTCACTCAATTAATGAGGGATGACATATTGGCGAACAAATATTCGCAGCCACCGTGGGGGCTATAATAGCCAACAGGGGAAAATTTGCTATTCCTATCGGGTTTGGTTTTTGTGGTCGAGCTGTTACCTCGTGGTTACGGTGAGTCAAGGATGCACAGAAATGGCTTTGGTTTCACGGGTCACAGAACAGGAAGTCCAAATGTTGTTCCTGTGTCATCTGTGTTTAACTGTGATGAGCTAGCTTTGCCGTTGCTCTCCCATGCCAGCCAGACAGACAGGTGTGGAGGCCTGTTTAAGCTTGGCTTGGCTCAGAGCGCAGCCACAGCTCCCGTTGCTTGTTTGCTCTCCCATCCTTTGCTGTTTGTCTGCTGGATCTTACCAGAGGGAATGTCCCATAATAATCCAGGAAAATCCATCTGTGGTTTTAGAGTCAATCTTTTACTTTTCCTACAGTTTTAACCATTATACCATTTCACTATTAACAGATGATCTTGACCCTGTCGTCCTTTTAATTGGCTGTTTTCTCTTTTATGGCTCCATTTACACTCATTTCAAGTGTCTGTCGGATAAAATCCATATGAGTTTTGACAAACTGTTGTTGACTCTTAGCTGCATATATGTGTCTCCGTTATCCAGATCGCAGATTATGATCTGATTGTTTTGGTTTTCCCTGACTACATGCTAAAATCAGGGTCTGTGCTACTTCAATCCAGAAGATGGTTTAATGCACTTGAAGCTTTTTGGTACCAACTGATTTCAACTATGACTGTAACTTAACTAGTTTGACTACGAGAAAGACAAAAGTATTGCTGATCTTACCAGCCTTTCACACCGTTCTCTCACCTGTACACATCATTCCGTGGTTGAAGTGATCAGGGATGAAAAGGCTGAATCACACATGCCTCCTGTAGCTCAAATATCATAAAATTATTTTATGCTTTCATGCACTTGTCTGTCATCATGACTACTCTCCTTTTCACCTTCTCCTCTCTCCTCTACGTCTCTGCACACCCCATTGCATGGCTATAGCTGAGCTGTCACTAGACCTCTTACCTAAGTCAACAGCCAAGCTTTCTACTAGCCTACCTCCCACACTTTAAAGGCAAACAAGCCAGAAGCTTTAAGAAGTGGGTTTTCAGGAGATTAGCCGGGTCCAGACAGCCCTGGGATTATTCTGAAATGAAGTGCCCTTATTAAAGGGCTGTTTTCCTTGTCTTATGATGCCTGGCTGCATTTCTCACTGCCTAAGCCCAGGTAAGCCACTTCCTTTGCAGCGAAACGTGTCCCAAAGCCCCAGCATGATCAAATAATTAGTTGGCTTCGATCAAAGAGTCAATTGTTTGATGCAGAAAGGAGCTTTGGAAAAATTTCACTAAACTGTCTTGAAACACTTCCTGCAAAGCCTCAGAGACCAGAACAGAACACAAGACCACCCGTCACTTCACCTCAACTTTGAGCATACCGTAAACAGTATTAGCCAGAAGTTAAGCGAGGAATTCAAGATATGCTGCAGCGGAATAAAGGATATTTTCTGTGGCATAAACTTGGCAGTTGAAACATTCCTGCAATGGTGAGAAAAATTACATTAACCAACTACAAACCTCTGTTTGTTTTCATCTGTTTACAGTATCAGATATTTCACTGCCGCTACAAGTTCACTTGAACTTGCAGTCATGTTCAAGAACGGCCCAAGATATACAAATAATTCTGCTTATTGAGTTACAGTGTTTTAAAGTGCTTCCTTTTTCTCATGTTTGGATTGTATTGGTTGTCAAGCTCTCTGGCAAAACACACAGCTGCCTCAAGAAACAAACAGGGTTGATGGGGGAAACATCTCCAGTTAACCAGATTATGTCTTTTCCAGTCCAGTTTTATGTCTGTCATAAAAGACGACGTGTTGCAGGACAACTCTATTGTTCATCTGAGTACTGTTGCTACAGGCCTTAAAGTGCGTATGAGTGTGTTCATATCTCCTGATAGTAAGTATTATCCTCAGTAGGTGGAGGAATTGACGCAACAAACCTGCTGTGTGTGTGTGTGTGTGTGTGTGTGTGTGTGTTTGTGTGTGTATGCATAGATGGAGCTGTACACACGGTTCGTCGACCCTAAGGTCAGCAGATAACCATTTATAAGAAAGAATTCCATTTACACTTGAAGTCATCTCTGTCACACACCCTGCTCTTAACACCCCACAACACACACACACATCACTCCTCCACCCCAACGCCCACCCACTCTGATGATATCTCTCCTTCTCACGCCATTACTCCCCGACTTGACGAGATGGCAGCTGAGATCGAGGCTAAACACAGAGATTACACTTCTTGCCTTGTTTTTTTTTTCTCTCCGTCCTCATTTCATCTCCTGTCCAGTCTCATTTCTTCATTGGACATTCCAGTTTGGAGTGATAGTGGCGTTGGATTTAGGAGTGTGACGAGATAAGGAGGTGAAGCAAGGCATACTCGCGGCTGGTAACGATCTATCGCATGGAGCCGATAACCCTGGCGGAACATCTGATTAGGGCTCGCTGCTCCCATTTATCACCTCTGGGTGCAGGCATGGAGGAATTTGCACTGTTTGTTCTGCCGTGCTTCACTGTCCTCTCACACATCTGTTGTTTTTTCCATATCTGTCTTGTCTCTGTTTCTATCTGTCTTTGCCACGCATCAAATTATTGCTCCACTCGTTTCACAAATCAGCCTGGAAAAGCCTCAGAGAGTCTTTGACTACATGCTGTGCAACAAGAAGCAGCTGATCAGAAACAGGTTGAAGCGGTGGCCTTCTTCACAAGGTCATATAAACAGACGGCACATGATACATTAGGCTATTGGCCTTGTATTAAACATATTGAACATAGTGTCGGTTTCACTGGAGAGTCTGGCTGTCCAAATGCAGTTTTAAAGGCTTTTCCAGCCCCAAAAGAAAAAAAAGGCTCCATTCAAATATCTTAAAAAATATCCATACCAATATGGGCAATCATGACTTTTCACTGTGCTCTTGTGCTCAGAAAGCCTTTTGCAAACTTGCAGTTGGAGCATATTGTTCCAACCCCTTGTATCAGTACAAATGTACCGTGTGTGGGTATGTGCTTAAAATGAGGAGAGACAAAGAGAGAGCGGGGGAGAGAGAGAGAGAGTGTTTGTGTGTCTTTCCTCCTGCATCGCTCTTTACTGCTAAAAGCCCTATAAAGCCGTCAGTCTTTGTCTTGTGTTTAACTGTCTACGAGGAAGCCACGCAGAGGAGATCATTAACCGGGAATTAGTGTGTGTGTGCGCTTGTTCGAGGCTGTGTTTGTATATACAACATTTGTATATGTGAAAGAGAGAGGCAACGATGCAAACAAATGTGCCTCCTTTGTTTTATTCTACAAATAAAACCAAAGCCACAAAATCCATTCTGTGGAAAGTTGAAGACAGAATGTGTTCAGGTGCATGTGATGAGGTTCGGGGTGACTGTGAGGACAAAATAGAGCATGCTAGAAGAACATGTGGTCGTAGGTGGCATTAGTGCAAACTTGCATCAGCGTGTACTGTAGCTGTTCATTTAATGTGAAACAGCTGGGAATCACCACACACATCTGCTTGAACCTGACATTCATCTTCAGTTTTTTAAGACAATATGAATGAGGCATAGCTGAGCATTTTAGAGATTGGTGACATAATAGCTTGCCGGTTAATGCAACACAGGTTCACAGCAGTTAGAAATAGCACCTGTTAGAGCAACCAATGTAAATATTTGTCAGCACAAGGAAATGCTGATAAGGATGGGGGATACTACAAATTTAGATTTTGATGTAAATAGTATCATGGTGGGTACTGCCGATACAAAACTAAAAACTTCTTATAATGAAGTAAGCTGAATATACACTGGTTTCAAAAAGTTTGCAGATTCTAAATCCCTCGCTTCACCCTCTTCTTCCATTTGCAAAGGAGAAACTACGGTGGCTGTGAAACAAGCCAAAAAGGCCAACAGCCCTATTTATTCTATCTATCTATCCTATTATGGGCCCAGTATATGAATATCATATTCTAATTCAGCCAATAGAGCTTCCTAAATGTTACACACTCAATTTTTTAAAGAGGAATACTTAGCTCTCCCTTTTCTGACCATTTGCTTCTCTGGTTGCTAGGTCTATGCTTCACTCCTGACTCCATATTGTTGTTGAGTTCAGGAGGAATATTCTGCTCAGCATTTGCATTAAATTAGGCACATTTTTCCTCCTCAAAGGACTCGTTGACATTGTTTAAACCTGTATGATGATACATTTGATGTAACGTTACACAGTACTGGTAAACACTGGTTGGTATGTCTTTGGAATTTCTGGTCCACCCCGGTGTTAAAAAGGTTGCGATCCTGTGAACCGCTGAACTTGTAATCGGCGTGTCCTTGTGTGCCCAGTAAACTCCATCCATTATTATAATGATCCCGTCGTTTGCTCTGCCAGAGAGTCTCGTTCTGGTAATGGAGATGGCCGCGGCCTACAGGAATGGCGTAAATGTCATGGTAAACATTCCTGCTGTCACATTCTTCTGTGAAGCCACCGGGAAACCTGCAGGGATTTATCTCTAGTAAATAAAAAAAGCAGAGGAAGAGGGAGAAAGGAGGGAAGAAAGGAAAGAAAAAAGGCACACCCAGAGGATGCTTGAGGGGTGAGAAACTCTGTGGCAGATGAAAGGTGATTTAAAGGCTTTGGTGACCTTGAAGGAGCACAGGAAGGAGGGTGTGAGCGATTTTGTTCTTGGAGCTGCATATAAAAATGTCATTGTGTTTATATTATATTTATACACCAACTTTAAGATATTATAGTGCGAACAAGTAGAAACATGGAGGATTTTAGCATTGTCATGGAATGTTAGAATGCTGACATTATCGTTTAAAGCACCACTCAATGGTCAGAATATGTGAGATATCTTGTGGCTGCAAAGCATTCTGGTCCAGTGCTTTTTCCAGAATATTTTAATTAATTTAAAGGAAATATCAAAATATGTTGCAACATCTGTGCTGGAATTAAATTGTCTTTGGGTATTCTTACAAATCAGAAAAATACACCACTATAAAACTACCCAAAAATCCCAAAATGTGAGGTAGATCAACTTGACCCATTGTATTTTTTGATTTGACAGGGATATGTTTGTTAGGGTGGAGTTTTCCACCTTTTTTTAAGGTCGGGGTCAAGGGTTCGGGGAATGAATGTAGCCAGTCACTTATGCAAAGTCCTTACAAGTTAAATAATACAGACACACACTTGGCTTGTGTGTGTCCGCACTGATAATTGGAGTGTATTTGAACATACTTGTTAGAAAACAAGAACTCCCACCTCGTTATACAAGAAGTCTTAGTCAAATACTGGTGTCACAGAGAAAGCTGCACCCCTCGGCCCCTCGCATGTTCCCAGGCTGGTCGTCTCTCTAAAGAGGACGTGCCTGAAACAACAACCGTGGGTCTACAGTGAGAAAAGGCCCCATGTGAGCGCAGATGCTCCTAACCCTCCCGAGCAAGTAGCCTCCCTTTCAACCGCGCTGCCGCTGACAAATTTACGAGCCCTAGGCTGACCTGCGGGCTGACTTTCCAAACACGATACTGATAGGAAAACAGTCGGCGATGGGAGGGATGGAGGGAGGAAGGGAGGAAGAGAGAGATGAGAAAAAGAGCATAGAGGAGGAAGAGAAGAAAAACATGTACATGTTAAATAAGAGAAGAACAATAAAGGTGTAAGAAAGATGGTTTTCTTTGAACCTCAGTGGGTACAACAGTGCACTGATATCCAGAGGTTAGGGGTTTGACTCCCAATGAGGCCACCCATAAGAAAAATGCATCCACTCCCAGTGCCGTGAGGCTTTCTCGATAAAAGGATCTTATCACTAAGGATGTGCAGGGGAAACTCTGCCCAGTCCTTCCTCCTGTACGGACACTTTCCACACCTCCGAGCAGCCAGTCTCCTGGATACCTTATCTGACTGTTTGAAAGTCCAGTATGAATCCTTTTCCAAGAGGAAGTCTCACATTTTTAGCAATGTGCATCTACTGTATAATTCTCACTGTCAGTGCCTTTTTCAGACTGTACAATATGTTACTGTATCTACTGTCTGAGATTAGCTGCTGTTCGAGCCCGTCTGGTATTGCGTGCAATCTAAGAGGAATGTTAACTCTGACAGTCATCTAATGAGCAAGACAATTTAATGATTCTTTTTAACAACTTCTCCCTGTTATAGCATAGACAGCGGCCCTTTTGTAGTGGACAGACCGATATCTCTCGACCCAGTATCCATGTGATCACACTGTGGTGATAATCTAGATCTTAGCTATTAACTATTCAGCATAATGGCTGTTGTTGTTGTTGATGTTGTTGTTGTTGTTATTCTGGTTTCATGTATCAGAAGCTTCTGACATCCAACAACAGTGCATTTCCATTCACACCATTTTCTTTGAAATCCAACCCGACTCATAAAGCGTGCCTTTCAGTGAATCATGATGTCAAAGTCTATCAGTCCCTCACATAATTATTATTATTATTATTATTATTATTATTATTATTATTATTATTATTATTAGAGACCCAAAGAGC
>NW_023339650.1:7282440-7297817 GCF_004916995.1 Morone saxatilis
CACACACACACACACAGGGACAAACAACAACCAATAAAGCAACCTGAACATAACGAATAAGCAGTCAACAATCGTATCTGAGACTAGCACACGCACAGACGCATGCCTCTGTGATCGGCCTTCAGATGGTTTCCCACAAAGCCTGACAGGCAAATAAAAGGGGATTCTTGACAACCGTCATCCCTGTATTGACATAGAATAAATAAAATGAGGCCTAAAACCCGCAGAAATGTTTTGCTTAAAAATGGACTCCCATCAAAAACCATGGGAGTACATTTCTGTTTACGGAATATTCACTTAGCGCTGAATGGTGGTGAATCCCTAAAGCGGCCTAGGGAGCCATTTCTGAGAGGGTCTGTGGTCACGACCCAAGAGGGAAGCAGTAAGTAGCCATCCTCTGTCATATAAATTGCAAAGGAAATGGAGCCGAACATCAAGGACGGAGAATCTCACAGGAAGGGGGAACGAGATCAGAGGTTTCTTTTTTCAAATGATCAGACCCCCTGTATGCCATGGTCACTGATTTCCCCAATAAATACTGACATTAATGGCATCCTAGAAAACTATTATGGGTCCACCTGTTATCCTGCATTTGGGGATTTAATCCTCCGACCAAACAACAGTCAAAAATCCCTTTTATTTTCAAAAATCGCTGATAGATTTGCAGCAGCTTCTATTTTATAGCAGAGAATCATAGACCCAGACGAATCCTCCTCCACTGGCCGCCCAAATGTCCCCCCCACCCCCTGTATCCTATGGCAACCAAAGGACAGCAAATCCTGACAATATGACCAACTCTAAACAATGTATCTTTTAGTGCGCAGTGCATTGCAAGATTAATGATTCTGGTTTAGGATTGTTGTTGTTAGTCACATACGTTAGACAGCGAAGTGTTTGGTGTCACTGGTTTTGTTTATGACTGCAGTGTTTGGTTGCGTTTATTTTCTTGTTCATGCCTAAACAAAACAGCCAGTAGTATTTCTGCCAAATCGGCCTCCAAAGAGAACAAGATGTTGGAGAGGGAACAAAATGGACTCTCACACCAAAGTCTAGCAGAAATTTTAAGCTGCTTGTAGGGCTCTTTGGATAAAAGTCCATTCAGTTGTCTAATTTTCAAAATGTAACTGGCTGTGGCTAAAATGGCAGGACCAAAATCATATTTTTGTCTGTCACTGAAGGACTTTAAAGAGTAGAAATAACTACTCACATTTACTCCTCTCACAGTGGCTTTTTACTGAACTTTGATTTGTGCTGTCTTGTGCAGACCTCTTTCCACCACTGAGGATTTGAGAAGTCTTCTGGCTCTTCCGTCCGCAAGACCAGGTCTTGTGTGGAGACCGCTGATCTGAGTTGAAGCAAGGTGCAGGCCACCATTAGTCTGACCAGAGGCTGTTGTGACAGCTGCTCTACTGTAGAATTACATTTTTATTAACATCCCATAAAGTAGGAAAAATACATTTCTGCGTTGTTTCTTTTCCAGCTCATTTATTTCCTGATTTTATGGAATTTCCTTATAAATGTGAAAAAGATGTTGCACCATCTTTTGTTGACAGCTCATTGGCTCAAATTGGTGTCCAATGAAACCAACACTTGTTTTTACAGGGGCTTTTGGGGAACTCGCAACTGGCCATTAATGTCAAAGAGCTTGTCTCTGTGGCCATTTAGACCTGTAAGTGTTCAACCAGACACAAATATATGAAGATTAATTATAGACATGGGTATAAAGGTTAAACATGTTGAATGTGTACTCATCCTTATTTCCAGACTTGGGGATCGCCACCAGTGCTTGCCAAATGGGGTTTTGTGAACTGGGCCCCCTGAATCTTAACTCGAATGCAGAACCTCGACCAGATTTAATCCTAATTTGAATCTTTGTTTGGAACACTAATCCCAAGTAACTTTAATTACAAAAACTGGGCGTGAAAAGTGAGTTCAACCGCAAAAACATAACAACTCCTGACCTTACACTTTCCAATCCTGAGCTTTTCCAAATGTGTGAGGTTTTGACATTTGCATATTTGCTCTCCTTGTTGTGGAACTTGATATTTGTTCAATCTTATTTCATTGTCGAAGTATTTTCCTCATGTGGGGAAATCCCTAATCCCCCCTAAATACTTCATCCTTCTTTACACCTTTTCATGTTTTATAGCTGATTCAAATACTCTCTCTTCCCCTGGAGAATGAACAGGGCTTAAATGCTGTTGTTTGTCTCACAGGCACATGTCATTGGTTTTGCAATACTTGTGTTATTACAGATGTGTTGATGAGTAAATGGTGTTTATTATAGTAGACTTTGTCGTACTATGATGACAGGTTTGCTTGGTGAATCATGATCAACAGGATTCCTAACACTGCCTGTATTTTAAATCTGAGCAGAGCCAAAATGTAATCAGATCAGCTTATTATGAAACTGCAGATGACAATAGAAGTAAAAGTCAAACACTTTAAGCTACATTACGCTACATTGTGCTGCGCCACATCCTTCTAGGCTATGTAATGCTACATTATCTTACCTTATGTTATGTTAACTTATGTTACTTTTAATTTTGCATTACAATAGGGGCATAACAAGAACAGAAAAGTAGACACAACCACACACCCTCATTTTTTGAAGTGCCCCCTGCAGCCGAGTTAGCGGGTCCACATCGTAATCCTAAATAATAGCGCTTGAAGAGATGGAATAAAATCTCCTATTGACACACAGGTATGACACATCCAGCTACCTGGAGGCCAACTAGAGACTCAACTGAGAGTTGATGACTGCTACCACTCAGCTGTCAGTCTGTTGATGGAAAATACTGATACTACACAGTCCAACAGCCATACCTCGGATATCTATCTGTTAGCAAAGCCCCAGCAGAGGAGCAATTACAGCAAATTATCCGCCTACCCTCAGGGTTAGACACACACACACACACAAACCCACACATGTTGCGCACTAGCTAAAAATCTCAAAACGACAAAAGATACATGTGTGTCCCGACTTCATTTTATCATCTTGTACGGAATGCGGCGCAGTGGTGATAGAGCTTGGGGTGGTGGGAACAAAAGTCAAATACTCTTCTTCTGTGGATGCGTGTGTGTTTGTGTGTGTCCTGGAACAGTACGCCTGACATCATGTGTCATGGTTTTGGACGGGTTTACAAACCCAAATGGTTTTTCAAGGATTATATGGAGGATGATGGCTGTAGAAAAAATGTGATTATATGGTTCAAATGGGGCCTTTGTTCCTGGGGATGCCTGTCCAGTGAGGTCATTATGTACTGTAACCTGTGGGAGGTAATGGAAGAAGAGCAGGCTGGATATCAAGACCACTGATAAATGTCTGTGTGTCTATGTGTGGAAGAAGAGACAATGCAGCTTAAATTGGCAGGCTCTCAGGAAGTGCTGTAGCCTATAGAATATACAATGTTACACTGACAATGCTGTTAATCCTTTGCAGAAAAAAAAGTGCAAGGAAAACCATTAGCAATTGAACCTAAACAGGCATTTAATTGGGTACAAATGGCGACTGACATGTCTAGAAATAGACATTATGCCAGGTTGAAAAAACATTTTAGTATCAAAGCTCCCATTAAACTTGCAGAGGCATCCATGTGCAGCCTATGGGGTGACCTTAACGCTGCAAACATTGCTACACAACTTGATTCATTGTTGTGATTTGTTTTAGTAGGTCATTGACCTATTTGGTTATTGGCAAATAACCAGTCTGCAGAGGTCACAAAAATGTCACGTCCAACCAGCTCAGGCGGAAGTAAACATGTTCAATCAACTAATGCCTTATTTTTGTTGTATGTTATGAAAGATTATGAGGGAAAGTAAGTGACAAAGAGCCAAGATTAGCCAGATAGTAAAAGATGCTTGTCCAGAACAGCCCCTCTATCAAAGCTCCAGTGTGTGTGATCTCTGTTTTACTTGCCTGCGTCTAAACATATTGTGTGTCAGCATCTTATATTCCCAACAGCACATGAAGGCAAGTTAAACTGTCTTTGTTGCAGTGTTTCCAATTCCCAGAGATCCCCAGATATGATGACGATGAAGGTCGCGTTAACTTCTGTGCCAGGTCATTTTTGTTTATTTCAAACAAACCTGCTTGGAACATAAAATACATCCCTTGCTGTGCGCAAGAGGAATTTTCCGAGTAAAGACACCTTCACAGCAGTAAATGTGAAAGGTTTCATGAAGTGACCTTGGGTTGAATCACTGTTTTGGTGGCAAAAATTACATTTATTTATGTAAAACTGTTGAAAATGAAACTTGAAATATTACTTACTTTACAAGTGCCTGGCCTGCTGAGCATTAAACATTTGTTGGCTGTTCTCAGCTGCTGTCAGGAACACATAACAGTAATTAGTAATGTGCTAAAATCACTGTACTGATTTCTGTTGGACACTGAGAGTGAAGCTCTCGGCTGCTGTTCTGTTTTTGCTAATGGGGCTTGACAGTCTGCAATAGGGCTGGCCTCATATCCTCGCTATGGACTGATGCTTCTGCCTGGCCCTGAATTCTCACAACACTGACCTCCGGGACTGTGTGTATGTATGTGGGAATGTTAGTGCAAGCCCCTCTGTCCTCTTTTTCTCACGTGTGTGGTATTCTGTAATGCGTCTTTTAAGTCTTTGCTTTGGCATTTACATCTGTACATGTGCTTATGTTTGTACCCATATCCATGTATCCATGTGTGTGTGCGTGCGTAACCCCTTTTATGAAATGTCAAGAGGTGTGTGTGTATGTTTGTATGCCTACATGCATCGGACATAAACTCCCGCTCTTGCCAGTGGCCCTCGGCTGGTCCTGTGGCGCTCAGTGTGTCGGCTTTGATGCCGGGTCAGGGGAGAAGATCAGAGCACAGGATGAGTCTCCAAAGACACACACACCCTTGCTCAAAGTTAATGATGACTCTCAGTAGACCAGCAGCCCCTTCGGTACCTCGACCCCAGTAGCTGTCCTGCCAGCTGCCTGACTACAAAGAGCCAAAACACTCAGCAGAAGGTGGAAACAGCTCCTGGTAGCAGCCAAGCATAGTGGCAACACCTCAGGCAGCTCACACCACTGTAGTGTTTGTGTGTGTGTGTGTGTAGCACGCTATGCTGCCAGTATTCATCTGCTTTACAAAAATCAACAGCTGTCTCTGTGTTTTATCTTTCCACACTGCATCGATGCCAAAGGTTAAAGAGTTTGAAGCATAAAATCTGGCTTGGGCCTCTTCAGAAAGACTAGTGTTTACTGCATCAAGATTTCCACTTAATGAGACGTTTTTCTTTTTGAATTAAATAGTGGCAGTCACAGAAGAGTTGTGATTGTATCGATGGCAAACGTTTCCTGTGAGTCAATCTGACAGGCCAAACCTTTAATTAGATGGGACTTTGGAAGAATTAACGATCAATGGAAGACATGTACATATCTGACCTATCCTAAGAAACCATCAAATCTGAGAGAAAAACCAGACAGATTATGGGCTGTAATTACATAAACACAGATGGATTCTTCTCATGCCTTGGACATCCAAAACATTTTTTATTGGTTTAGCCATCCGCAAAGTCTTTAACAATGTTGACAGGTTCTTGGGGTGCAAAAATTTAATTGAAGGGTGAAAATGTCTTCTTTTTATCCTTTTCTCGTTCACATTCAGTTTTTGTGTCCCTCTCATAGTCTCTCCTTTGGTATGATGCAGTTTGGGTCAGAGGAAATAGTAAATTACAGATTTAATTAGAAAGCAGAGATTTTTACGATGGTCTTCGGGATCCAGTTTTGGCATCCTCTGCGCATAAAACTTCCACAAAGCTTGGTTATTGAGAAGATACTGGAATCTTTGCTGTACTGCAGAGAAAAGCTCTGCTTGTTTTACAGCTACACTGGCTTCTTGTTCCCATGTTAGTTCAACAGGGTCAACGGTTCCAACTGCAATCATCCTATTTCTTCAAGGAGACACTGAGTGGAAAACCTAAGACTAAGCCATGGCTGATACAAGGACAGTAAGGCATGAAGACGTCTGTTAAATCATACTTAAAATGTACCTGTCTCACAAACTAAATGTAAAAATTCCCCTCTTTCTTGAATGAAGAAGCAGAGTAAACCCTGTTTTTGGGGTGCATTATGGGAAACAGCTAAAGTCAGTCCAGTATATTGGATAAATAGAGTAGGTTGTGAAGCACGTCTGACTTTCGTGCAGGAGATTGGAATTCACCCCCCGTCACAAACCAAGCATAACCTTTCCTCGACCTTAACCATACCATTGCCGTGTAAAGATATTGTAGAAAGAATTTTACAAATGTTTGCAGGGATGTAATCTTGGCTTTCTTAGAATCATCCAATATCTATTTTCTTTGCTGGCAATAGGGTTAGGAAGGTTTGTGAGGAACAAGCTGCCCTTATGCAAGGAATCTCAATTGCATTAAATGAGTTCTGCTGCTGCTGCTGAATCAGTCCAGTAGCCTGCTGCGTAACCTGGTACACAGAGCTGTAGTGCTATTTGTTTAGGTACTGGGGGGCACCTGTGATGACTGGGCATGCAATAAATAGAATGAACTATGAATAGTTTAATCATGTCGGCAGTCAGCCAAGCTAGCTAAATAGTATTAGGCAATACAATAGACGTATTGATTGTAATTAGCATGGCATTAAGTAAAATAGGAAAATCAACACAAGTAGTTTGTGCTTTGAATGGTTTCATTTACTTACTTAGCAAATGAAAATGCTTGTCAAACATCGGTTCAGTTGAAAGGTTGCAGTGCATTCAGATGTCTAGGCCAGTGGTTCCCAACCTTTTTTCCTTGAAGGATCCCTATTCTATCATTGAGTAAATTGATGACCCCTGACTCAGTGACACATTATATTGATATTTTATGTTATATTCAATGCATAACAATAACAGTACATAACAACTGATAAACTGTACGATGAACCCAGATAGTGGACGCAATGACAGCAGGAAGCTTGTGTAAAAACAAGTTACTTGGATGAATTATTTTGCTTTATGCTTAAATTTTACAGACATATAGATATGTACGCTTTGTGTGTGTGTTTTATATAAGAAGAAGAGATTGGGGTGTATAGCAGCTTGACTCACTGACTTTATGACTCTTCTCTGCTTGTGCTAAAGTTGCACTATGTCCTAGCATGTCACAAAAAATAAAAATGTACTTTATTAACATACATAAGTCACTTGTGGTGAACACCATAGAACAGGCTCAGCATGCTACTGTCTGAGGTGAAGGCATTTACATTTGTGTGTTTTACATGTCTGCAACTGTTGGAGGATGGAAAAAAACCCTGTTTAAATTGGCAGTATGAGACAAATCTCTCTGTCTGTCATCAGACTGGTACTCATACTAAAATCCCACTGACAGATCTAATAAGAACTCTCTTAAGACTCTATTATCTGGGTCACAGGTGCTCTATTCTCTGTAAGCTACACTGCAGCACTGGATATTAAGTCTGCAACAGTAACAGTGGAAAAGTTTTTGAACATGAAAACACTTTCAGAAGGTGCACCCAAAACTGTCACATATCTAATCTGGTGGTTCCTTGCACAACCCTCAACCCCAGAAGGGATAAATTAAGTTAAATTACTCATATAGCTTTGAGGTTAAACACTTTTAATAATCCCCTCATTAAAATGGATAGATGTGTGATGACATAATTAACTTTGAGAAAACCGTCTATAACATTCCCTTTAGTTCAATTTGCCAACTGAGTGTTGATGAAGGGCGAGGAAGTATTTTGGTGAGGGAAGGTGGTGTTGGTTATTTTGCTCTGCGGTTGTGGGACGTGTGAGAGAAAGCAGGAGGGATTTGATGCAGGCGGTTGTTCGCCAGCTGTCCCTCCGAGGGATTGGCTGGACGGCGTTTGGAGTGTGACCGCTGACCACAGACAAGTCAGCCTGTCAGCCACCCCAGGGCCTTTCCTGCACAGTGTTGCTTTCTTTTTCTTTTTTTGCATCGAAGAACACTGTTATTCTCCTCCTCTAAATTAGTTTTCTAGTTTATTTCCTGTTTGTCTTTTAAACATTTTCCTCCCTTCTTCTACTTATAGATTTCATCTCCCTCTCTGCTCTCTTCTTTCTCGGGTACTTTTCCATCATACCTACCAAATTAATGATAGCACCCACACAAACTTTCAGTATGTTATGTAGTTATAGTCCAAAGGTTATTGTTATCAATCGCTGTCAATGTCATTTTTGTCTCCTCTTCGATCTGTTTGCATGCTCATCCGCTCCGCCTCCCCCCTGCACAGACAGCCTTCTGGCTCAAAGTTTCACTCGTCTTTCTTTCAGCACCTTTTCCCTTTTTCCTTCCTTTGCTTCTTAAAGGGGCACACTTTCCGTTTGTAAAGAGCCAAACTGTCACACTGAGGTTCCTGTCTGTGTGCCGATTTGTAGAATAACGCAATCGGTCCAACACAAATCCTGATTCATAGGCTGTTGATTAGAATTTATAGATAGTAAAATGGTATTATGATATTTAATTTGTAGGATTTAGCAAGATGTTCCCTTATGAAATGAGGAAATGATCACTGATGGGACATGGACTAACTAGAAATACCACTTTCAGACTGACAAATACTGACATGTTTGACTTTGTAATGTTTCACATTTTAAAATATTTAATGCTGAATTTCAAGGCCTTAATCACAAAGCAAGATTATAAAGCAGTTTTATACCACGATCTATGACCTATATACCGATAACCACTCATCATGTGCAGGCTGTGAGGACCTTATGAACACATGTGATTGCAAAAGATTCCCAGGGTCAAGGGGTGTGTGTGTGTGGTGTGTGTGTGTGTGTGTGTGTGTGTGTGTGTGTGTGTGTGTGTGTGTGTGTGTGTGTGTTTGTGTGTGTGTGTGTGTGTTGTGGGTGTGTGTTGTTGTGTGTTGGTGTTGCCATAATACCTACAGCAGGAGGGAGAGGACAGCAGCGCCAGATGTTGCGCAGGTGGAAACGAGAGAACAGCTCCTATCAAAGCATCCAAGTGAATCTGCAAATCGTCCATCTCACTCTCTGTCTGTCAGTAACTGTCTCCATCTGTCCTCCTCTTGCTGTATCCCAGTCTCATTCCCTCTCTACCTCCGTTTTTGTCCCTTCGGTCTTTCCATCCTTCCTCTCTGTGACAACTTTGTCTCTCTTCGTCTGGTCTAGTCATCTTATCCGCTTCTTCCACCGTCATCTTCTTCTCCTGTGTTGTTTTAACGGATATAAACTTTTTTATTGACATACAAAATATGCTTTTGCTATATTGCTGTTTCCATTCGGGTTGTCCAATTTAATACATCATTCACAAAAACTTTCTTTCCCCCCCAAATGATCCATAATCCATTTCCCTTATTATTTCTTTCTTCCTCTTCCTGTTTCTCTGAATCCCACTCTCTCTGTCTACCAACTTTCTTTGTTACATTTTCTTTCATTATCCACTCAATATTTCTGTACTTTTATCACCATTCAGTCATTGTTTATTCCTTTCTTCCTCTCCTTACTCAATCTCCTCCTTTCAATTCTCCTTTTATGTCTTTTTTTTATATCATTCTGTTTCTCACAGCAGATGAAATAACACTCAGTGTTTAGGTGATTCATCAGAGAAATTCCCCGCTAATGTCAGGTTTTGTGGTTAACCTTGGCTGCCTCTGTGTTTGTTTAGTGAGAATGAAAGAGAAAATAGTTGACTGTTTATGACTTTTTATTGTTTGTGTGTATATTTTCTCATGAACTGGTGACCAACGACATGAGCGTAGTAAGAAAATGAAGCCAAAAAATCCACCTACAGATTACTATTCACACACATGACACATAAACACTCTTTTCCTGCGGTTTCCATTGAGCAAGGTTTGCACCAAATCACTAATATAATCACTCTTTTCCCATCTTTAGAATCACTCTGAACAAATTCCTCACTGAATCATCCAAATCTAAATCCCTTTTCCCTTCTGTGTGTTCCTGTCTCAAAGCTCACGTCATGGTAGATTAGCACAGAGGTTACGCTCCCTGTACGCGCCGCGTGAAGACTTCCCTTTGATTTTAGATGCGAAACCTCAGTGGATTTCAATTGAATTTCAAGCTGAGAAGGTGGAGAAGCAGCTGGAATGCTACTTAGCCACTAACGCTGTGGCTCCCAGGCCGCTAACGCAAAGGGTGTACGATAATGAGAGATGTGAGACTGCGGCTGTCTTCATATTTCATGGTTTTAATTGTTTGTCTTCATCTGGACAACGTTCAAAATGACTTGCCTCTCTGAGATAAAAAAAAAATTGGTAGGCTGGTGAGTTGTTGAGTGAGCTCAGGAGTCCCTTTTAGATTTTGTTCGCATGTGAGGAAAATAAATGTTAGAAGAAATGTGTCCTGTGAATTTCATTAAAGCCTAATGAATTCAGTGGATGCATTTTTCACCTCACTGAAAACAGTTATCTCCGTGGCTTGAATCCCTTGAACTTCTCTTGTATAATTACAGTAGACTTTGTAGCATTTTTTAGGAAATACAAAGCATAAGGAGTTGAAAGTTGAGAGCAGGCTGTTAATATCCTTGTTGCTTCACTGGAAGTGCTTACTGGAAGACCATGGCTATATTGGAGGACTCCCAGTTTGTGTATGTATAACTGGTGCTCGGTTGGCTACCCAACACTTAAAAAATGACTAGTTAAGTCCACATGAAATAGAAACTAGAGTGTTATTTGCTTCCTCATATTTATGTGTTTCCTGTAAAAACACGCAGCTAGGGAGCGACTATCGCTGAATTGCCGGGTTGGCTCCTGGCACCATGGGGCTGAGGCTGCTAACGTTAGCTGCAAGGCTAGACAGGGCTGAACCTGTCGTCAAACCGGCCTCTGTCTGGCTGTTTGGTCCCAGTTTGGTTATGTCAAACCCTAGCAGCAGCTATAGCAATATCTGAGGCAGAGCAGCTGGAGGACATCCAAGGGAAAACCAGAAAATATTTTCTCTATAAATTTGTGTTTTTGTACTGAAATCAGTGAGTCTGAAACACTCTGCTCGGTGCTTATATGTCTTAACTCTACGCTGCTTAAAGCTGAAGATTGGTTAATAGGTGGATGTCGTAATATTATTGATTTAAATAGGTTGGTTTGCTTGGTTCACACACGTCACATTTTGATTTACAGGAATAAAAAAGGATTAGATTTTGATATAAGAATTAAAAGAAATAGATTATTTTTGTCATTTTTTGGCAAACATTGTTACATAGCTGCACAAACATGAACAAGGATGTGATCTAAGGAAAGAGGGGGGGGGGGTAAAAAATGCATTTTCATTAAAACGTTTTTAAGAAGTCAGAGGAACCTACTAATGCTGTGTTCACCTCATATTTTACAAACCGTTATTATTACCAGCCTATTCATGTAAGTTATTTCCCATAATGCAACCAATAGCTTCTTTTCGTTAGACCCTCCCTGCTTGGTAAATCTTTTAAACCCCACACCTCCAGTTTGTTAACCAGGTCTGTTCAAATCTTCAAGCCAGAGCTACAAAATACAATTTGGTGGAGTGTCCCTGTAAGACTAATACATTCATGTTAGTCAATTAAAATGTATGTAGTTTAATTAGCTGATGAACCACTACAAATATCTAACACAATAAAAATAACTAATTTAAGCTTAATTTCTCTTCATCTGGCATCACCACAAGGTTAGCAAAGGGATAACATCTTGGAATACTGTGTGAGCGCTTCCAAAATCGGAGAAACAGGCGGTTTTCCCAATCCTCCCATTCTGCTCACATTTTGAGAATGCTCAGCACAGTTTAAAAAACACCCTTTCCAAGAAACCCACACAATGAGAAATCTGATAAAGATTTACCTTTGTTTGGTATGACGCTTAGATTGGCTGCGCAGTCTCCTAAACACATTCAGCCTTTTGGTACAGTCAGGTGACTGATATTTTGTACATTTAACGTGCAGTGCATTATAGCAGATGTAATAAATATTTGATACATATGAAACTCTTTGTGACCTTTTCGCCACCTACAGTCAGTTTATCAAAGAGTTTTCTTGCCAAAAAGTCAGTTGATTCTTAAGTAGGGAATACAAAATTTCAAGCTGTTGGTCTTTAAGCCCAGGGCTGTTGAAGGGAGTGTTGTAAAGTCATTTAGAGTACCATGACCTCTGCTTAAGTCCTCCACACACAGACACACAAGCTTAGCTGATCTAGCTACCCTTCAACACAAGACCAGACCTGTTATCGCACATAGTTACTGTGACATCTGTGCGTGTGGGCAGCCTGTGGAGTACGATGATGAAATGACCACTGTCACATCTGATAGAAGTCACAGTTACGCTGATGTGAATAACATCTCATTCTCTATAGGTGGTTTCCTTTGCCTCAGTGCAAAGTGTTTGAAGTAAAGAGAGGCAGAACTGGCTCAGAGTTAAACTGAGAGACTTCAATTATTGTAATTTGTTTTGACCAAGTCCCAGCAATACTGATTTTCCTCAGAAATGCAATGGGGCTAGAAAGACACACCTTCCCTGGCTGTCTTTTCTGCTCAGTTAGTTCAGCATTTATGTAACTTGGAAATGTCTGGGGATGAGGGGAGCTTTGACCTTCCTGGGTGTGGGTACGAGGTGGGGCTGGCACTTTTGGGAGAGTCTGATTGGTTCCAGTGTTCTCACATCAACACAATTTTCTCTTCAGCTATGACTCGGGGAACAAAATGTGTCATTGGTCCATGTTGGGTGGGTCCCCACATCATAAAATTACCAGAAAGTTTTAACAAGCCTGGCTCAGGTACAAAACTAAATTCTTCTTAACTAAGCTTTGGGCTATATATGTATTCAAATGAATCTTCAAAATACAATGAAATATTTGTGTAAACAAAGTAAAAAGTTAATGTTTTACTTTTAATTCAGATATGTCTTAAATATGTCTGAAACTACTGGACACCAATTAGCATGTGTTGGGTTAAAGTAAGAAGGAGGGAGACGCCATGATGTTTCTAGTGGACACGAAGTAGCTTCATATTACCTCTCACTTTTAAAGTAAGAATTTTGGTTCCACTAGACTAGCCAGACCAGCTAGCTCAGCTTAATCTGGCACATCACATCCCCATTATGTGCCGTAACTTGACATTTTAACCTATGAAATGTCCATGGCTAGTCTTTCCCCCCCCGTTTCCAGTCTTTATGCTAAGCTAAGCGAACCGACTGCTGGCTCTAGCTTCATATTTAGTAACCAGACGTGAGAGTGGTATCAAATTTCTCATCTAACTATTGGCAAAAAAGCAAATAGGTGTTTCCCCGAAATGTCAAACTGTTCCTTTTACTAAAACCCTACAGGCTGAAGCAGCTGCAGTAGTGGTAGAGGACAGATGCATGATGTTGGATCTATGTTTGCTCCCATTGCAGGTAAAAAACGGAGGTAGCAGTATACATCCAGCTTTGGATCCCAGTGAGTCTGCATTTACAGTCTGTGGCGGAGAAACCGCAGCCTGTTGAACCTCGCTGCACTGAGTGAAAACTAGAGCAGAGATGATGATATAGTGTGTATATGTGTGTAGCCTACGACAAGCCTTTAAATCTGTGAGAGTGTGATGGCTTAAGAATAGCAAGAGTGTGTTGATGTGTGTTTTGGGTCCTCAAGCAATTATGTCACTAGGTTTTTGTGTTATTTGTAGAATATAGCACATTTTTGAGGCTTAGCATTTACTGTTTATGTCTGCGCGGATATTTCTGTACGCGACCTTCTAATTGTACTCGACATGCCCCTATTTATTCATTTTCCTCTTCTCACTCTGTGCGTCCGTCGACAAACTGACTCTGCAGGCTCTTTGCTGTGGGAGCAAAACCTCCAGCTGAGACAGGAACCGAATCCCCGGAGAGCACATTATCATTATGGCGCATATTGCACTTAAAAGCATAGGAGGGAGCACATTTGTTGGTTTTTGTCATTTCACGCCGTCAGAAGTGGTCGCAGAACGTCTCTAAGTTTGCTGCCACCGAAAAAAAAATCATGGGCTTTTGCTTCGGACTGATGATAACAGGGGTTTATTTAGGGAAACTGGAAGCCACAAAACCTATTAGACCTTAAGTATAAATCACATGTGATCGTTTTAAAGGCTTCTATGGTTGACCTCCGCGCAGTGTCTGAGAAGAGGATATCCGCTCACACTCACTACTGTATATTTACACTGAACCCTGTTTGTAAATATGCACTTTGATACTATTTGTGGAAAATGCATCATGAATGTGAAACAAAACCACAGAAGAAGTATTATAAAGGTCAAAAAAGACGATGCTGTCCACAGGAAAATATTTAAAAAATCTAACAGAACAGTGATTTCTTCTGATGAACAGGATGAACGCTTGTCTCTCTTTTCCTTTGACAATGTTATGATCCTGTGTTTGTGTGTGTGTGTGTGTGTGTTTGTATCCCACAGTGGAGTACGACAGGGAGCTCTCTGCACAGCGGCGTCACCACAAGGAATTTAAGTTCAACCTCTCACAGATCCCAGAGGGCGAGGCCGTCACCGCAGCGGAGTTTCGCCTCTACAAGGAGTGTGTGAGCCGCGCCTTCCGCAATGACACCTTTCTACTCAAAGTCTATCAGGTGGTCAAGGAGCACCCTGACAGGTAACACACACACACACATACTGACAGTGCTTCATTGAAGCTTAATAATGCTTACATTACTCGCACTTTACTCGATTTAATTTATTAGACTTAAGACAGCATTATTTTTATTAATTTTATTTAACATGTTGTTAGACTGTATCAAACATAAAAAAATGACACATATACACATATACAAGTGAAATACAGTATTATATTGTGCACAATTCCATTTCTTTATCCTTTTTCTTTTCAAATAGTAGAATTTTTTTTGGAAGTTTAAAGTTTATTCCGTATTTTTACTCATTCTCATCACCCTGGCTTTCTCAAAGGAACTGGCTAATTCATATAATTAGTATGTGAATAGCCCACTCAGTCCTTTTGCATCAAAACATTACACCAATCAATTGATGAATTAAAAAAAAAAAAAACCCAATTAAACATTTTATTAAATTCATTTTACATCAGTGAGATGGCACATTGAACAAGATGACAGTCCTGTTGTCCTCCTGGGAATAAAAATCCTTGTTTCATAGACAAATTATATAAAAAATAATTCTCTGTACATTCATACTCATTAATATCATTTAAAATGTACACAGTTTTGATTTTCATGTTGATTTTATTTTTTTATTGAGTTTAAACATAAACAGCACAACACACAATACTCAAATATCCCAGACAGCCATACAACATAGCCCATAAAGGGAAAAAAAAATCAAAAATATATTGTTATTGTACAGTGTCTTTGAGTATTCAGAAAAGCGCTCTTTTAAATAAAATGTATTATTAAATCATCATTTTAAGGGTCTCGGGCATGTAATGTCTACT
>NW_023339650.1:7297917-7311999 GCF_004916995.1 Morone saxatilis
TTATTATTATTATTATTAAAATACAGAGAAATAATTTAATAAGATTAAATAATGATAATTATAGCAAATAAAGAAAATGGGGGGGAAATAAAGAAAAACAAAGACAGATAATAACAATAGCAAAAATAAACCCAAATATTCATATTTTAGTTTAGTATGTCCCATAGATGGGCCTATTAGAGGGGTCTTTCACTGTCCCTTAGAAGTAAGTTTTTCATGTCTGCAGGTAAATAATCTAGAATAGGTGATGTTGATGTATTTTACACTCATTTCCCTGTAATTCAACAGTACAGTTCGACATATTTGGTATCTTACGAAGCTTTACCATAATATGTCATATCCTAAGTAAAGTTCTGTGGATGTGAACAGGGCTTGGTCATGCAACGTGGGTGTGCAATGATCCACCCTCGGGTTGATCTGGTAATTTTGCAGAGCACTGTGGTTGTACTGGGCATCAACAAAAGTAAAGTTTATGATTATAAAAAGTTGCCTTCTCCCTGTGTGTTACACAGACTCTGAGCCCCTGCCATGTTTATATTGTAAAATCAAGCAAAACCACGTCCCTCAGAAATAGCACAGCTTCAAAATCCTCCCGTCCCCCAAATGAGCGCAGCTAATATATGCCAAACATTTACATTACGTCTGCAGGGGCAGATAAACATCCAGTAAGATTTCTGAATGATATTTGTGTTTTATCAAGCCCGCCCAGTGAGAACCAACTCTAACATGAAGAGAATTTCTGATACACCTTTCCAAGCTTACATCTTATCAATACACCTCAAAGTTACTTTTTTAAATATATCATTTTGTGTTGAATATAATCAAGAAACAAGAGACCTTTATGTGGGGTCTCTTAACACCAAATCTTATCCCAGACTACAGTCCAGGGATAAAGCTGATCCACCCTGAGATCCGCCTATCGAAAAAGTGAATGTCACCTATGGATGTTGGCAAAGTATATTTTTCTGTCTTTCAAAAGGTTTCTAAAAGTATCGAGCTACTTTTTTACTGCATTCCTTTATCCCTACAATGGGTGGTTTGTGCTCTGCAGCCTGGTGGTAAAGCCTTTTATTTTGGGAGATATTTGGAGATTAAAGGGCCCCTATATGTCCAATTTCTGTGTTATTGTAGGACAGGTTTTTTACCTTGAAGAAAATTACAGCCTGGATGGTGTGCTCTCAGGTGGAGAACATTTGCTCGGGCTGTTGTTGTGCTTTGTAGGTGTGAATCCAAAATCAGTAACGTCTGCACAGCATTTAAGTCGTAACCATTTTCATTTTACATTCTTATCTTCAGTCTCCCCCAGTTCTGAATATAATGTCTGAGGTTTGACGATTTATATCAGAAAACTATAAATATTTGTTTTTTCCCATTTTCCGCCTTTTGCTAAACTGTACCTTTGTAATTGCCCAATCATTTGGGAGCCTATTAACTTTCTCGCGCCCCTCCGTCCCGTAAAAGACTCCTGTTTTGACTCTAAGCCCTAATTATAGAGTGCTTAATTAGCCTGACACCCTTTGTTCTTTTCATTTGATTGGGGTTGTTTTCGCTAACAGCAGGCAAGGAATGTGAGAGATTACAATGCCAAAAATGCGGCGGGACTGACATCGTATTAAGAAAAGGGCATGCTGCTGCGAAGGCTGTTTTTCCAGACCAAAACCCATTCAGCAACATTTTACCAGCTATTATACTGTACCCAACCAGATGATTTCATTCCTCCTTTTCCTTATACGTGTATTTTAGTAATATTGTCTTTATTCTGATTGTTAAAATGTTGCTTAGGTATTTAGATCCAGAATTATCATCTCCCTCATATACTGAAACCCTCTGCACTCTTTCCCTCCAGATGTCTTACATATTGCTTTTACAATTTAACAAATATGCCTTTTCAGCAGTTTACAAGATGAAAGCAAGTGAAATAACCAGGCCAGCTGTGAGCTACACTCTCCCACCTTGCGTTACATTTTTAACAACACTCACTGACAAGACTTATAAAGGAGATTTATTGTTGCAAAAAACACAACTTTCACCTTTGACCTTATTATTCCAGTTCATTTAGGCAGTCAGTCAATAAGAAGTTTTACAGTAGGCTCTTAGTAGCCTTTCGCCCTGCAGGTGGCTCCCTGATGGACCCCCTACCGTCCTTCGTCGGCCGAGCAGCGGCTGTGACGATGAGGCGGAAACATCGGTACACTGGCCCATGCTGTGACAAACGTGTGAACTTAGCAGTGGGGTGGAGTGTGTGTGTGTGTGTGTGAGGGGAAAACAAGGAATAGAGGCTCATACGGAAGCTGTCAGAAACACTCTCATTAATGACCAATAAAGAAGGCTGCTGATGCATGACTGCAGGGACATTCTCTGAACACCTGGATGATTGTGAGGCTTTGATGTCGGCTTTTGAGAAGGGTCCGACAGACCCGACGCTGTGTTATTACTACTGTAATGGGACAGTGGGAGGACAGGCCCTCTTATCACTCACACTCTGTCTTTTCCTTCCAGCTCCTCTGCTCTCTTTTCATTCATTAGTCCACATTCGTGTTATGTCCGGCTTTTTCTTCCCCCGTTTGACACATTCTTCCATTTTGCAGCCTGATTTCATTCATACAAAATATTGTAAATGATATTAACATGCCTGTAGCCTGATACCAAAGATTTAATTCCTTCCTTTTTTCCTGTCCCTCAGAGAGGTAGACTGTATGGTCAAAGCTACATTGGATTACAATACAGTGTCTCCCAGCCTTTTCTGTTAAGTGCAGCAATCCATCTTTCTGTCATTCTGTTATGATACTGTTACCCTGATACAAACCAACAGCTCTTGTGTTTCCCTTGCTTTCTTAAAGAGGCAGATCAGTCCTCTGGTGTTCTGAGCTATAACGACACTATCGTATGTCTGTATTTCATGCTGTAGGTTGATTGAGAGAAAATAACATACAACTTTAAAGAACATAATTATCAGAGTCGAGCACACTATACAGCTTTTATGTTTCCTGCGTTTTTGGTTTTTGTGGCCAGTGTTGACTAGCATTTTCATTTGCAGTAACTCTTTTTCTTTCACTCTTTCCATCTAAGTTGTGTTCCTCTGTTGCCTCTGGGTTGCCAGATATTTAAATATAGAGTTTAATTCTAAGTACTGTATAAAATTGTTTATGTAGTTTAACTAAGCCCTTTTGAGACAGTACAGTTTGACAGTGACCCAAAAATGCAGTCTACAACTCTACAACAAACTAGTAAAATCTACTTACAAAATGTCTTGAAAAGGCTTCAAAAGCTGGTTAGCATAAAACCAACATGCATACTGACTAACTTGGCTGTTTTGAACATCAAAGGCCACCTTTGATAACCATAAAAAGTAGTGAACACATTTTTTCTAGTTAGTGCTAAGGTGCTAGGCCTGATAACAAGCTTCACCCACCCTTCACACAGTCGTGTCATGAAACACTATTATTATCTATGATCCAAGCAATTTTTTCTTTTGTATCATCTCCCATGTTCTCCCAGAGAGGCAGACCTGTTCCTGCTGGAATCTCGCAGGCTGTGGGCGGCTGAGGAGGGTTGGCTGGAGTTTGACATTACTGCCACCAGCAACCTGTGGGTGATGAGCCCAGTGCACAACCTTGGCCTGCAGGTCAGCGTGGAGACCAGCAGCGGTGAGAGAATAAATCACATTTTTTACTTTACTTTCACTCAATTTTACAACATAAATCCATAGTTTTATGTTAGTAGTTTAAGTAAGTCACTTCCTGTGGTCTACAAAAGAATCATAAATGACAACAGAATCAGAAACTTGTGCAAAACAACACAACCATTATGATAAATCTTGCCTTGTTTTAAATACTGTGTCTTCTGAAACAGGGCAGAGCATCAGCTCCAAGGAGGCGGGGCTCGTAGGACGTGACGGCGCGCTGGAGAAGCAGCCTTTCATGGTGGCGTTCTTCAAAGTCAGTGAAGTGCACGTCCGCACGGCCCGTTCCCCCGGCGGAAAACGTCGCCAGCAGAACCGCAACCGTTCCACACAACCACAGGAGGGATCCAGAGGCCTAGGCCCAGCAGGTCAGTCTGATGTCTGCTACACAAACACTGAACCTTAACTGACCTCATCAAACAATGCAACCATGAACACAGTCAGACACAAAACTGACCTCACTACATCCGTAATTGATGTCTAACCTGTTGAGATCAGCGAATGGGTAGCATGTGTTTGAAGTATTTCTCTTTGAGACACTTGATAAATTGGACCTGACTTCATCCGGATCTCTCTCTAATCAGCCCCCATCATTTGAAAATCCTAGCCTAGGGATGATGTCCAAAATCTGTTTTTACTGTAGTTCCTCTGCATGCATTTACAGCAGTGAAGTGTATCCTGAAACCTGCATCTTAAGCTGGGAATATAGTGTATATTTGAGAGCAATATATATAAGATGTTTTATTTATGAAGGGGATTTCGGTGGCACCTCTCCAGACAGGTTGAGCCAAAGAGTTGAATGGAGGGTTTGGCTGGAGATTTGAGCTAAAAGGAGCAAAGGCTAGAGTATGAGATGAATGGATGGTTTTAGGTGGAGAGTATAGAAGAGAAAGGAGTTTAAGAAATTGCGCTCAAACTCAAAGAAAAAGAATATGTGTGTAGTTACAAATGATGTAATAATTATCACTAGAGATTTAGTACCGCAAACTGAGACACACAAGATTGTGGACTAGTGAACATTCAGTGATTTAGGACCCGGACGGCAAATGCGTCTTGACAGGTGACCTCATCCTCTGAACCCTCCTCATCAAGTCCTCCCCGCTTCTCTCCTTACACAGCAGATGATGTAATGAGCAGGTAAAGTGAGCAAGTCTGATGTTATGAGCTTTGCAAGCTTTCAAATTAAATCAAACCCTAATCCGCCCACCTTTCACCTGCTGTGCAATTCTGGCAAGACTTTATAGCGCTTAAAGCTAAGCTGCTCCTGTGAGTCTTCATTGTGTGACTAATGCAGCACATAAAGTTAGTGCTCAGTGAGCCTGCTGTTAATATCGGCCTGATCCTTGGCTAATTTGACAGATGAAGCATCATGTTAATAATAAGCTTCCACAGCTCAAAGCTTTGACTCTGCTGTGTATCAGAGGAGAGCCCTGTGTGCAGCAGTAAATAAAAATGGCAACATGCAGCAAAGGGCCTCAGGTTTGGAATCGAACCCCAGGTGAACCACATACCAGGTGCCACCGTAGAACTTAGTTTTTCTGTTTTTCTTTAAATATCTCAGGGCTGTGTATTTGCTGAGCTTCAGGTAGCCAAAACTGTTTGGACCCAGCAGCAGCCTAAGCTCGGCACACCTGCTTGCTGGACTTGTGTCAGACTTTTGATAAATTACTTGTGAGAATCAGCTTAAGTATACTTGTGCCGATTCCAGGGGCTAGGCCCAAAGCTAGCCTGCTAACTGGAGCTGATTTTCAGCCCAAAACGGCTACAGCCCGCACCCCAAAAACCTGGCTAAATCTGGGCCGGGGTCGGCTCACGTTTGGCTCTCTGGTGCCGGGGCTTATCGCGCTGACACACAGCTGCACACGGCCCGAGTTGGCTGACTACTTGGGAAGTGATTTACCTCTGCTATGCTTCTTTTGCTGCCCCGTTTAATGGCTCTACCGTCTGCATGGTATACAGAAGTATGTGTGGGACAAGTTGGGTTTGTTCTCACTACCACTCGAAAAAGCCCTCGCTGAGATTTGTTTGCTGTATTTCCTGTTTGTTCAGAGCATCTCCTTCACTTTCCCAGTAGGTTACAGTGCGCTGCTGTTAACACAAGAGGTTGTAAGTTAAAATCCTGCAGGGCCTTTTCTCTGTAATTGCATTAGATGAAAGCTTTTGCTGACATAACAAAGAACAAAGACTCATCATTTGTTATGCTACAGGAGAGTTGGAGTGTACCACATGTTCAGTTTTGGCTCCAGACCTGTGCTCTCTTCTACCCAGCTGTCTTTGGCTTGAGATGTCCTAAGATGTCTTCAGAGCTTAAGTCAAGATGTCTTGAAGACGCTCTGATACTGGGGTAGTGTACCCCAGTAGTCTTAAGAATCAAAGAGCTGAGGTGAACACTATGTGCTCACAATGTGTTAGTGTTTCTGTAACAGATGTCGCCTCTGCTCTCCTTCAGTACATGAAGGAATATTTCTGTCAAATGTTATTAAATTCATAATTAAAGAACTAGTTAAATGCTTAATTTTACAAGCAAGTAGTGAACAAGGTGGGTTGGCTGTAGTCTGCTTTTGTGTCGGACTCTATATCAGGAGGATGAGAAATATTTCTCTGAGGTGAATCTGCTCAAAAATCTGTTCTAACAAGGACAATCTGTTAAATATGTGTCCTGGAGGATTGGACTTTACATAACCCAAAACATCAAGACCTCTCCGCCTCGCCACTCGGGACGACAGGGAGTGTAAATATTTAGATCCTACACAGGAAGCAGGGAGGCCCCCCTCGCGACAGCCGAGTGTCCGCGGCCAGCAGAGGACTGCTGGGATTGGACGGGATGGGAGGATCCGTGAGGAATTCAGGAGGGCATATGGTTTCAATACCGCATCACTCACTCTAGAGACAGGGAGGAGGACAGGATGGATGGGGAGAGCATCCGTCTTATAGAGCACTCATGGGGAGAAACAAAATGTGGACGTTGTCCCCCAGTGTCTGTCTGGCACAGAGCTACAGTACATCAGTTCAGGCCACCACAGCTCCGGCTAAAAGGAGTATTTCACCGATAATTCACCCTGATGCTTTTTCTTTCCGAAAAAACATGGGATCTAAGGCCGGAAGGCAGCAATGTGTTTGTTTTTAATTGCTCTAGTGTGCACTAGCTTCCACATAGAGGCTTTTTAAAACACTCTCAGCATGAGTTACTTTGCTCTGTGTGTTTTCTAAAAATAGTTTCCCTGCTCTGCCCAAATTGCACACTCCTGACCTGTGTGGTTAACCGCTGCACTGATCTGACCGTATCTTTCGGTACCATTTTGTCCTCATTTGAGGTGTAACTGACACTTAAAGAGACATTTTTGTCCATTTTCATTTTGATTTCATAAATACTCAAATGCCTTCTCTGGCTGCGAAGGATATAAAACAATCTTTTAACGATGAAACTTTATTTTCCCTACTGTATCCCCTGTGAGGCTTTGGGCCTTGTTATTTTCTCATTTTCACAATTTTAGCAAGCTGGATTTAAAAAGATATGTGATAGTAAATGTGTTCCAGATGACAAAAGAGGACAAATTCAGCCAAATACATTTCTGCAACATTAGTTTTGAGATAATGGTGCGATTAAATGTCTAATAAATCCCCTTTTTTTCATATTACACTGTCAAAAGCAGACCATTTGCAGACCAGGCAGACTAATGTCTTGTTTTCTTATTTCCTGGGCAAATATGTCTTTCTAGTTTACACTTTTTCTTAAATTTGGAGTTATGAGACAGATACATTTTCATCAGTATAATGCTTCCGCCCCCTCTGGGTGTGCACAGTGGAAAATGCTGCTGTGTACCTTGCCAAAAGAACAATACAACACCTTTAAAGGTAATTTGGGGTTTTGTGGGCAAAGAAGGCCAAGGGAGGTAATGGGAGTCGGGTTGGGCTTTGGTTGTGGGGGAAGTTAACAACCATCCGGGGAAGGAATATCAGGTCCCGGCGCTGCACAGGCGGCCTGTAATTAGGCCTAGCCAGTCATTAGCTGCACAGCTAAACGACTGACCACGCTAACAGTATCGCTCAAAGAATTATAATAACACGGCGCTTGGCCACCGGTGTTTTTTCATCTGTCTCTCCTCTCCTCCCTCCTCCTCCTCCTCATTCTCCTTGCTCCCTCCCCACCCGACCTCCTTTTGTTTACCGTTGGAGTAATTAGATGTGGCGGAGCTCCCTCGCAGGGTTTAATAACCTCTGTGATGAAAGACAGGAAGAAAGATAAACTTCAGTAGTAGTGGTTGGTGGGAGGGAAAAGAGAGGAGAAACGTCAGGGACAACAGTGACATTCTTCTTCCAAGTCTTAAGGACCCAGATTTTATTTTTGGGCCTATATAACCAAAGTTTTTCTCTCACTAAAACCTCTCTGGGAGTTCTTGTAATTGCTACTGTAAAAGCTGCAATTTTTTCTCACTCTTGATTTGAGAAATTGCTGCTGAAAACTATAGAATTACAGCAAAGCGTCTGTGAGAAATTGTGGCCAGCTTGGGTTGAAATGACTTTTTAATGTCACACACACATAGACCAACACACACGCTTCCTACACCAAACATCCTGGCTGTAACGTCTGAATTGGCACCATTTCATTTCTGGAACAACACGTCATAAATATAATTTATAGCCTTTTCCTTTCAACAGGTGCCGGTTAAAGTGTTTCAGGGGCTTAATGAATGGCAGGTAGTCTAGTGAAGGGTTAATATCAGCCCAGGACTCATACCACACAGTATTACGTTCAGTAAGGAGCCCTGTTTCCCCTGCTATTGAATAGACAGGGTGGGGAACCGGCAGCCGCTGCCCCACCTCCATGAATTCAATGTGAATCGGTTTTATTGGAGAGTTTTAGTGTCACATGGTCAAATAGATCCTTGTCTACTCACAGAGAAACATTTCCAGGTTAGGTAAGCTGCCGTAATAAGTGAGTAGAGCTCAGTGCCACTGGCTCCATTCACATCACCATGTCAATAAAGGAAATCCTGCTTCCATTTGATATTCAAATATTTGGTCCTGATAGAAGTGCAAGAAGCAAGTGAAACTAGGATTTATGGTTTGGTTTCTGTAGGTGCTGCAGATGCTTAAAGAAACCATAAGATATTTTAGGAAACAGGCTTATACGCTTTCTTGTCGGGGGTTAGATAAGATCGATACTACCCTCATGTCTGTAGGTGGATTTTGTTACCTTTGGACCGAGCAGGTCTAATTGTTTCCCAGTTTCCTGTCTTTATGCTAAGATATGCTGACCACCTGATAACTGTAGCTTCATATTTAGCATACAGACATGGGAGTGGTATTAATTAGGCACATTTCCCCAAATGTCTAACTATAGCTTTAATGAATGAGCTTAATACCACAATCTATCATCAAATTATTTTATGATATATTTTTTGTGCAAACCTACTACAATGTAAAAGTAAAACCTACTGCACATACTTTTCATTAGCAGTAGTATATAGTCATATACAAATTTGTCTAAAAAGGATAATATGTAGAGCTAGTTCACGTTCTCTTTCCCACCTCTGCTCTATGTCAAGGAGAGGAAAAAGAAATGAATAGAATCCTCATGGGAGCCGGAGCTCAGCGGTAGCTGTGTGGCATTAAATTTTTACAGGCAGGAAGGGGAGATGTGGTTTATGGGCACCACAAATCTGGGCCTTTACACTCAATGAAAGCCCACAGTAAATATCAGCTTTATTCCTCTTAAAGAGCCCCACAGACTGTAAATGCTGATGGCTTTGAAGGCCAAGAGGTGCAAGGAAAATGACTTGTGTGTAGATGCGTGTGTGTGTGTGAGAAAGAGGGGAAACTAGAGTATGTTGCTCAGTATGTTAACCAAAATGTGTTAAAGCCTTCTCATTTACCGTAAGTATACACATACCGTGTAAGTATACAGTGCTAATTTGAAGGTATTGCAACATTTTATTTTGATACAGATACAGTTTTTCTGTCTCAGCACGATGAATCAAATGAGATGATCGGATTTTGCCACCTCGCCCGCAACCGTAGACGCCTCGTGAGGAACTATATTAACAGCTACTGGTGCAGAAGTCCGCCTAGTGTGCAGCCGGCTTCATTCACCCTCCTACATGGGCTGTGATTTGACCCGAAGCTGAATGTCACGCACCATAAACTAGACCTGGATGAAGGAGCAGGGGGTCTCTGAGTGTGTGTATATAATATGGCCGCATGCAGTTTGGCCTGTGTGTATGTCATGGTACAGTGCGTTACTTACAGAGACATGGTGACTGGCACAAAAATAGTTATTATATTGTTCATTACTGACTCATAAATCTTTATACATGAATTGTATGAAAGCCTTGTCATCTTATAATAGTCTAATGTGTCAGTTCCTCGTTCTATAAACATCACCTCAAGTTCATATCAGGTCAGCCAAGTCACTAAGCCAATCAGCTTAGTTCTTTCAATGGCACTTTTCTTCCGTCCTTGGATGTTTCCTGTATATAAACACTGTACACACTGCAAATGTGCCTTACAATGCAAGAAAAAACAAGTGGATTTTAAATAATTATAGAAAAATCAGCAGAATCCTGCAGCAGCTGGTCTAGGACCAGCCTGTTTTCTCATTTGTGAATGCCTCCATACAGTAAATCTGTTAGATCCGAACGCTCTCTGCTGTTAAAGACTATGGCAGGTCAGTCAGTCCACAGGGAGGCAGGACGAGCACATGTGACCTGGTCTCCATGTGTATCTTCTGCGCACACACATTTAGACACACACAGATTTACACAGCACAAGCATGCGTGCCTGAATGCACAGTGTACATGTGCACCCACAAAGATATACACACCGGCAAACACACACACACACACATATATATAAACAGTGTATTTCCACATTAGCAGACACCCAGTGAACTGGCCTTCCTATTGGGAAGGAAGGAACCCTAAACTGGGGAAACACCTGACTGTATTTGATGGTTACGGATGGCCATTTGACCTCACCCCGCAACCGCCTGTCGTGACCAGTCTCACCTTCCATTTCCCGTCTCTTGCTGAATTAATGCGTCCACTCAGACACATTCATGTCTCTATTGTTGTTCTTGTTTAGGGAAAATTTAGACCGCAATTGATCTGCATCTGATTTGTTTGATGACATCTGAAAACCAAATTAGAACAGTGTTTGGGAACATTTTTATGCACTATACAGACAGCAAACTCCATTAACCTTTCTAAAATCAAATAACATGATTATCTTAAGTAGCCCTTAAACATTATAGTGAGTTATACAGTAATCCTTATGAGAGCCCTATAAGCCACTATAGACATTTCTTGTATTATTTTAGATGCTGTCTGGTAGATGCTCTTACACAAAGTGCCTTATTATTATAGAGCACCTGCACATTATTAGCACAGGTGGTAGAAACTGCAGCCCAAACTCAGGCAGTGTCAGCGCCATGCTCTACTTAGCCCCCCTCTCTTTTCTCGCTCTCTCTGAGTCCTCTCTGTCTATTTTCTCTTTCCCTCTCTTCTCATTTACTTCAAGCTGAGATGAATCCAAGTGACAAGTCCAACTGGCTCTCCCTCCCTCCCCCCTTTTCTGTCTCTTTTTTCTTATACTTGAGAGGAGTCCAGCTAAAACACACGGGTCTGGGCAGTGCGGTCAGTGCGTCTGTTCAAAATGAAATTTGATGTGATGATGAAATCTTAATGCAACTAGCACGGGCGAATTTAAATGACAACTCTGCCTTTTAATGGGTGGCTAAGTGGATTTGGCTGTTAAACAGATAAACATCAGGTCATTTGTGTGTGAGTGTGTATTTGTTTACGTACTGTAAGTGCCAGTGGTAATGAATGATAGACGCAGAGATGTAAGGACATCAATGACCCTTACATAATTGTTTGTATATACTGTGTGTGTGTGTGTCTGTCTCCAACTCCAGCTGACTAACCATGGTTGCTGTTGGCGAGTTAGTGAGGTGAGTGGCTGGGTGGTGGCTGTGACTGAGTGACAAATCCCCGTCTGCAGTCTGACTCACTCGCTCTCTTTTTCCCTGACACACACACACTCACACAAATCATTTTTCACATTTATTAAGTGCTTGTCTACGTATCACATAGCAATTGTGTCTTGTAAATGTTGCAACTGCAGTAATGTGCTGCTCATTTCTGGGGCCCTCTCTATTTATTGCAGAAGAGAGAAAAATCACCATGTTTGAATGGCTTGACAGAATAAGTGGCTACCCCAAACCGGCTGACGTTGCAATGAGCAAATCTGTAAAAAGTAGCAAATGGGAGTTTTGGTTGTGAGAGCCAGTTGCACATAGTGTCAAAGCTGTAAATAGTTTTTGTTTTTTTTGCAATGTGTAAAGTAAATAGTAGACTAAATATCTTAAGCACTTACTCTATTTGGCTAAACAGGGAATCAAAAACCAGTATCGTAGCCCTAATGACAAGTGGGACAAAAAAAGACAAAGGTCCTCTGCCAAAACAGTTGGTTAACAGTTTTATAATTAACCAATGACCAACTACAATTAAAATCACTTAGGGGCTTGTGGCTGGGGTACTGCTTAAAGCCATCGTGGGGCCAACAAGGAGCCAAGTGTAGTTTGCTTTTGTCGGCGTTAAGGGACCACCGTTACACCGTGGGTCATCCTGGATGAAGCTCTTCTGAAAATGCAGGACTAACTAGTGCCACAGCTTTCTTTTTTCTTTCTCATTGTCTTTCACTGGGAAGGCTTGTGAAGAAAAAAAAAACATAATAGCAACAATAAAGTCAATGAGGCAAGACAGAGAAAGTGAGCGAGAGAGAGCCCTTGAAACGTCAGTGGAAAGTCAGTGTCACCGCCTTGACTTCAGCGCGGTGACCGGTGCCAGCAATGACCTCCTCGACTGTAAAAAACCAAACCTATACCTGGGGCCGTCTGCAGCCAACCCGCCCCACTGCTGCAGAGTGGAACCGAGATAATTAAGTCCAAACTGCAGAGCCGGAGAGTCCATAAACACAATTGTCACTCTGTCACCACTTGCGCCTACGCCAAGCAATATTTGAATGCTGATGAATTCAATTAGGCAAACGTTCAGACGTATTAGGCAGCAGATGAATGTGAAGCACGTACAGCGCAGTGACCGCTGTCAGGAGCATTTGTGCCTGTGCTCCGGTCTACGCCCTCGCATGCGTCTCCACCCAGTGCATTACACACGGCGGATTGTGTTATTCTTCTGCTCTCAGATTCTGAATGTAATGCGTCACTTTCATGAGGTTTAATTGGGATATTTAAAAAAAAAAAGTAATTTACCCAGGGAAGGGTTTTTTGCTGACTGTGTTTTATGGTGGCTGTCTGTTTTTCTGTTGCAGATTACAACAGCAGTGATCAGAAGACGGCGTGCAGAAGACATGAGCTCTACGTCAGCTTCAGAGAGCTGGGCTGGCAGGTAGTGAACATTTTCTTATTCAATGAATCCACACAAGTCCTAATACACGTGTGTGGTGAACAGGTAAGGTAGTAGTGATCCTTACAGTCTCTGATAGTCTAATCCATGTTTACTGGCAGCTAGATACCATACTGTATGTAGAACAATTTAAGAGGCTAACACAAATAAAACTGACTTTGAAAGATGGAGTTTGGCTCACTCAGGATCCATAGACACACAATGTAGGGATGATTGTGGACGTCTTGCATAATTAATAGTCTCTATATACACATACAAGTCCAGCAGGCACAAAAGGCGTTTACAGAATTACAGAAAAGGAGTAAAATGCACACATTTTCTTCAATGGGGAATAGTAATTGAACTTCAGGACCTTGTTATCAATAATAAGTCAATTCTACATCTATAGGTGTATCAAGTAGCTACTTCTTTTTTTAAAGGCTTTTTGGGGACTTTTTATGCCTTTATTTGAGGGACAACAGAGCAAGATAGGATGTTTTAAGATAACAAAATCAAAATCTCCACTTATTGAAGGCCTAACAAATGTGTAAAGTTTTTTTGTTCCATGTTTACTAGTATGCAGTCTTGTCTTTGGTGGCATTTGTGAATTATGTTAGTACTTGCTAAACCTACAGGTTTAAAAAATGTGGTGGACCAAACATTTTTACCATTAACCAGTCATTTAAGTCATACTTCTCATACATTATAAACACTGTTAGAAACAAAACACTGCTTTGTGTATGTATGTGTACGAGAAGTGATGGATTGTCCGTCTGGAAATTTGACAAATGCCAGAAGGGCTGCCTGACTATGGGGTGCCTGGGCCACGGGGTCCACCCTGCAGGCCTCTTGAGCACCCCGCTATGCAAAAACAAGTGCGAGAAAGATGCATCGCCACGAACCGACCTATCACAGCCTGGATGGGGTGGGACATTAAAGTCAAAAAGCCCAGAACCATTTTTCATTCCCAGTCCATCACTGTGTGGGAGTGTGTGT
>NW_023339650.1:7312099-7313036 GCF_004916995.1 Morone saxatilis
ACACACACACACACACAGGATGGGAGCTGGACAGACAGAAAAGGACACACAGAGAAGTGAAAAGAGAAAGACAGAGGGAGATCACTAACACAGACCGGAAGGTACACTAGATAAAAACACCAAAACAAGTAAGAAAGAGGTAAAACATGCAGACAATTTGTCAGAGCGAAACAGTAAGACACACAGAGGAAGGAAGGAAAGAAGAGAGAAGTATTGCTTCCCTGAGCGATTCCACAGACAGGAGCGTTTGAGCAGGGATCTGTCCTCAGAGACGAGGTTAACACTGAATTTACCAGCAGGAGTCAGGTGGGCAAGAACCAGATGACCTCTCTGCCGTTCCAAAGCAAAAACATACAGTTCTACCTTTCTGATCGATTAGTTATTAACAGATCAATATATTTTATATAGTTGATATGATTGATAGTATGTGGTCTGGCTGTACTGCTTTTTATGCTTACTGTCATGTGTTTCTTTAAGGATTGGATCATTGCTCCCGAAGGCTACGCAGCCAACTACTGTGACGGAGAGTGCTCATTCCCCCTTAATGCCCACATGAACGCCACCAACCACGCCATCGTACAGACACTGGTAAGACCAACCCACAGGAGTTCACCATGCTCAGGATATTCTTAACCGGGTGTAGGAGAAGTTGTTTTAAGTTGAAGTCACCCCCTCCCTGCCGGGTCTTTTGTTCAGTCGCTCTGAGGGATTTAGCAGCAGTGCAGCAATGATGCAACAAGATTTTTTAATGACTTCAAGAAATAATTATGATAATTAACAGTTGAAGAGTTCCAAAAACTATTTTTTAGATTTTCATCAGATGTATTCATCACTCTTGTGTGTGCATCTTAAAATATGGGCTTTATATAAATATACAGTGTATTCCAGTAACTGCGAAACACAATTAACTTAAAGGGGCACTCCTCTGATTTTACAC
>NW_023339650.1:7313061-7313998 GCF_004916995.1 Morone saxatilis
TTTCTAAAGTCTGAGAAAATAACCCTGATGATGTCAAAGTGATGTCATCAGGGTTATCTCAAATTGGGCTTGTGATAGATAGAAAAACTTAAGGTTGAGAGTTTAAAATACGCAAGCATTTAGTAGCCAGGGAGAGTCTAGAGAAAGACTATTGGTTTGCGGAAATGTGTTTTTGGACCTTGGGTTGTATTACTCAGGGTATATCAGCTTCTGCTGCTTTGATGACCATTATTTGAAAGACATCTGCGTCTTATAAGTTCCCCAACTTGATTAAAGTCTTAAGTTGAATTACTGAGGGCCCCATCGCTTGTTTCTTGCTTATTCGTTAGTCTTCTAATCTTATACCCCCAATTCTTAAACGGTACACGCTGTCTCTTTTGAATGTGGACTGTGTAGTTTAATGGAAACAATGCTGTATCCCAATTTCAGATTAAACGAACTTCCTTTGACTTCCAGGTGCACCTGATGAACCCTGAGAACGTACCGAAGCCATGCTGCGCCCCCACCAAGCTCCATGCCATCTCAGTGCTCTACTTCGACGACAACTCCAACGTCATACTGAAGAAATACAAGAACATGGTGGTACGTGCCTGCGGCTGCCACTGACACCGGCGTCGAGGGCTGAAAACGCTCAATTCGAGTTGAGAGAAAGTCGGGTCGGCAAAGGGCTGCGACTCCTGAGTGACGTTGACCTCAACTAGACACCAGCTTCCTGCCCAAAATCCTCAGCCTGCAAGATATGTCCACCCTGAAAGATCATTACCATGTTCTTTTCCAATAATCTTGGACAGTTCAAAATATCCATCTAACAACACGAACATTCACCAAACTAAGAGGGGACCATTGCAAAAATGGCACCAAATGGGTGTCATCCAATAGGCAACTTCACCCTACTCCAGTGTTGAGCCACCAAGTTGTCACCTTCTCCATTAGCTGC
>NW_023339650.1:7314028-7340594 GCF_004916995.1 Morone saxatilis
GGGGAGGACGGAGTGTTTAAGTTCGTATATTATGTTTATGGAAGTGTGTGTATGAATGCCTGAGAGGCTACTGCACCCTCCACCTCACTGAGAGGGGGAGGGCATAACTGTTGCGGGACCAGTCCGAGCGCTGCTTTCCTTCCCTTTCTCCTCTCCAACCCAAAAAAAAAAAGAAAACATATGGTGGATCAGTTCTCAGAAGAGTCTCGAATAATTACTGACCAACAACGACTCAGTGTTATCACAGCACTGAAAACCAACAGTAGTCAGTGACAACACCTGGTCAAATGACAGAAAATGTGTTTAAATGGTTTGAGTGAGACGGGAAAATATAAACCCAATTTCCTTTACAGTGCAGATGTTAACTCAAACAATCTACTACTAAGTGAATGATATATTGTAGTCAGTAGATTCATATTTCCTTCCTCTTTCCTAATGTATTTTCTTCTCAAGCCATATTTGCCCTCCTAAAATATAATATGGACTGAACCAAAGTGACCGCAGGCTATTTTAGTAGTGCACTACTCCAAATATCCCCTCCGTGTCAATATTTGCCGGGCTCACGCTGAGCTGCGATTCACCAGGCTGGTTCAACGTGATGCATGTTGTGGCTAAACTTGTGTTTTTCTCCAAAGAACCGAAGAATACAGCCTTATCCCTCCGACATACCGCAAATGGCCATTTCCATGTTGCTGCGCTCGCAAAGTTAACAAACGCTTCCACCCCTGACAACCCATCAAGAGATTGTGGAAAAAACATCCAGCGAGTCAAAAACAGCCGGCAGAACCGTTTTCTGTGCCAGCTTTCTGAAATTAGCCCTTTTTGCTTTTTCAACTCTGAGGGTAAAAAGATTTGTGTTCAGTGGCAACATCTTTTCAATTGAACATGTTACTGTGAGCTTTGAATGACATGGAGTTTTATTTTAAAGAACATATTTTAATGATAAACTAATACCAACAAGAATCAAAATACCTTATGTGCCTAACCAATCATAAATTACAAAATATACCTCTGGTAAGCTGCTGTTTACATTTGTGATCATGTTTAGACTGTTTTTTTTTTGTAAATACTTGTACATTCTCAGCTTATTTATTGCACCTTTTATTAAAAAGAAAAAAAAATCACATACCTTATTAACAGAGACAGATGCAAGAACAAAATGAAAATACAAACTTATTTTTGAAAAAATTTTATTATGAAATCTCATGTTACAACTTGCCATTATTCACTCTTTTTGTACAAAATCCATGGGTAGTGCACAACCCATGACTCACAAGGAAAAAAAAAACACTTCTGTCACTGGAGTTCCTTTGACCATGTGCTATCCATAAAAACTTTTACTGACAAAAAAAACTGCTGTGTGTCTGTTTGTGTACCTGGGTTTAGACAATAAATTGTGCCCTGCATCACGCAGCACATTCTTTTCACATAACCTAGGTCAAAGAGCATTTGCAGTGTAATGGGCACGATCAGCTGGGTGAAGTCAGTCACAGAAAAGTGCGCTGAAGGGAACTTTTATTAGCAAAAACTGCAAATGCTATTAGAACCGGGCCTGTGACAGATGACATATTCTTGGCCTTTGACTATTGGATTTGTGGGTTGATGTTTATGATACAGTATACAGCAGACTAAAGAAGATTTCAGTTTGGCTGATTCATCTCACCAGTGGTTATAATCAAAGAATGGGACATTAAAACCAGCCACCAGCCAAATTATGGTTTATTTTGGTTGCATAAGGAAAATAATGCTACTTCTCCATCATCATCATCATATCATTTTACTGATTAGTGAGACTCAGAAACCAGCAGCTGGTGAGGCTGCACATTACCACCAGATTGCCCCACTTTCTATTTAACTTAAACTATACACAACTAAAACTATTAATCCATAGTTTTTGGTGCCTAAAGCTTTTGAGTTCACAGCATGGGTTTTTCACTGTCAGCTATTGTGATATCTAAGAACAGAATTTGGGACCAAAAGGTAAGAATAGATCACAATCATAGTCAGAAAGGTGATATGATGCTAGCCTGACCCTGAGCTGCAGTAAAATGTCTGTCAGTTCCAACCTCACAAATATTATTACAAAAATATCCACCTGCAGAAGTAAACTTGTAAACGCTCTGATGAAACCTATTCTTTCTTTTCAACATCCTGAACTTACACTGCATGTTTAACCCTCAGTACTGGCTCCAAGTGTCCTCTTCCACTCCACTTACAGGTTCCCAAATCCTTTAAACATGGGTCTGGCCTGAGAGATACAGCACACTTTACATTCACACTTCTTGTACTACAAAAGGATCAAACGTAGAGCCAGTTGTAAATATAGATTTAAATCCAATCCGCAGTATTAACTGAGCTGCATCTGATGGGTGTTTCTGAATAAACAAAACAGTGAAAACTGAAGCAGTAGTAACTCTAAAGACGTTCAGTGGTGGAGAAATGGGGCAACATGGTCCAGGCCTGAGACCCTGAATACTAGGAAGAGTAGAGAGGGATGGCTGAATGAGATCACAGGAGTTAGAAAACGGGCAAGATCCATACTCGTGATGTGTAGTTTACCAAGCTTATCTGGTTGTTATTTCCAAAAGCTAAAAAATCTACCTCATGAAGAGGAGTGGTCATGTCCATGTGCCACGACTCCTCTGTTAGACCTGTGTTAGTCCTAGACTCCTGTGTTAACAACGATGCCTCTGTCACAGCTTCTTCTAGTCTGCAAGGGCGTTTCCCTGAGAGTTAAGTTAGATAGGCCATCACTGGCATGGATAGAAAACACCCTCAACTTAACACTCAACTTCACATTTGGGTGACACAAAGTTCTGAATGGCAGTACCATAACTTTAATGGCTTAGGATTTAACAACAGATCCCATGTATAAAATTTAGCATTTAGAAAAAAATAAGTAAATGGCTACAGAAGTTGATCAGAAACTATTGATTTCTTTAACAGACAGAAACTGGGACATCTGTCCTTACCCTTTTAATAAACAACAGTTTTTATTTGTGCAAGGAATTCTGGTTCTGATTGATTGAGCAGTGCTTGCAAAGTGGTTGTCAGACGTATTACGTCATTTGTAGACCCAACCAAATGATAGTTTTCTCCCTGTTAGAAGATTTAAGGTTGGGCAACAGCAATGAGAAATACATTCACATCCAAAACACTCTACTGAATCATTCTGTCCTTGAAAAGTGGAGAGAGAACAGACTACAGTCTGTCATTGGCTGACTCCTTTCTGAAGAGATCCCGAGTGGAGAGAGAGATAGAGAGAGGTTTGGTTACTGTAGGAGAGAGAGTGGTGTCCTACTGGCCAGTTATGCAGTGTGGGCGAGCAGAGTGCTGGAGAGTGGAGTGCTGACCGTTTCTACAGCTCGTCTCTCGCCTGCCTCATCACAAAGCCGTGCAGGCTCTCCAGGTCCCGCCCACCGTGATGCTCGTCACCCTGCACGCCCGCCCTGAAGACGATCAAGGTGGGGTAACCTCGAACCTGAAGAGGAAAGACCAGTGGTTTATTCCATGTGCTTTGTCATCTTTCTAAACCATTCAATTGGTCAAATTGCCCCAGTGGTGACACTGTTCCGTCCATCAAACTTCATTAAAACAGTCACGTCCTCTCTGATAGAGGTAATGTTAAAGAGGTAAGATCACAGTGACGTGTGAAGTTTTATGAGAAGATATCTTGAATATCTAAAAAAGGGGCACATTTTATGACAGTGAATCTTCAGACAGATAACTGAACTGTGGATCTTGAACTGTGACGCAGCAGTACAACGTGCATTGTATACAGTGACAAACTGGCTTTACAATGATCCATTTCATTTCAAAACAGCAAACAAAACTGAATAGTGATGGGAAGTTCAAGACCTTTCCTTTTTAAAGATTTAATGTTATTGATCTCTTTATTACTTTATTGTTGTGGGTTAGTTTGTGTGTGTAATGTCTTCACATACTTTAATTATAAAGCCATGTCAACATTACATAATGCACTGGACTTTCCTCTCAATAACATCATTCAGACATCCAACTGAATTTTACCCATGTGTTAAATCTGCTTTAGGATTAGAGTCTGTGGCATCTAATTAAAGTATGTGGCAGCCGTACTGTTTTATGGCTCTGTGTTAAAACCCCCATCTTTGTTTTATTACATCCTGTTCAACACACTTAATCCTGAAGAAATAAAAAGGCTGACAGAAGGGTATGTGAGACAAAGAGATAGAGAGTGCTACATGTTGGGTTTAGATGGTGTCTTACAGTATAAATTGAGGATGATTGAAGATACTTACAGAGTACTTGTTGCAGAGTGTGCGCTCAACAGTGCAGTCCACTTTGGCTATCTTGACGTCCGTGAGGCCGGAAAACTCCTTCTTGGAGAGATCCTCCCACGTTGGAGCGAGGTTCTTACAGTGACCACACCTACAGTTGACAGCAGGATAACACAGGACTTACATCACTTAAACTGAACGGAGCAATTACTGCGAGACTGTAATGTTTGTGTTTGCAGTAAGACTCACTACTTTTCAAATGTATATATGTGTTTATATTCAAACTCCTTTGCAGGCCCTTAAAGAACTGTACAGAAGTCATTTGAATCAACTCATGGAAGTATAGTATTATATGATGTGCAGCTAGTGCAGCAGGGTCACA
Organism: Morone saxatilis; assembly: GCF_004916995.1. Lineage (NCBI taxonomy): Eukaryota > Metazoa > Chordata > Actinopteri > Moronidae > Morone > Morone saxatilis. The sequence goes on from NW_023339650.1 coordinate 7,318,667, forward strand.
TATAAAGCTACATTGCAGAAGAGGCTAAAGGCACAGGAACAGAACCTTAAAGATGTGAAAAATAAAACAGAACTATTACATTTACAGGCCAATTAGTATATTTCTTTAATATCTGAATGACGATGTTACCATGGAGCGTAGAACTTGATGAAGGTGATGCCCTTGGCCACAGTCTCGTCAAAGTTGTTCTCTGTGAGGGTCAACACGCCGGACTGCAGAGAGGAAAGAAACTGATATTTAATATAACTGTGCTGATTCAATCACTTTGTACACAAGCCGCTATGAGGTGGGTTGCAATGGCAATTTTAGGGTCCCCATTCATGTCCACATAACCTCATTAAAAATCACTTAAAAAACAATGCAGGAAATAGCTAGCCCAACCATAATTGCTAGTTGAGAGGCACATAGTTGAGTGGGTGCTTAGAGAGCTTTATGAATATGCAGGTAAAGATGGCTGCCATATGTTTGGTCCAGCCTAATCAAACATTAGTGGTTGTACTGTATCATACCATGATTGTGCCCCCAACCTTTGCAGCTGTTAATGCAAAGCAGATTCCCCAATGAAAGAAGTCATTATAATATGGGCTGTAATGCTTCTGTAGCCTGGTTGGACACACGCGTGCAATACATGGGATTGTTAAAGCCATGTTAGAATCAGCATGTAGTATCAAGTATGGTGTCTAAGGCCTTTCAAGTGCCTGGCAAAATCATTCAAACACATTAGAGCCAACTGAGGAACGGACACCTGCTCAACAGGCACTGTAGCAATCTGAAGGCCCATTAACATAACCTCTGAAAAGCATCCTACCACATTATTTGTTGTTCACACCCACCTTTACTTCCTCTTTGGCTGGCTCATCAGTGAGGATCTCGTTTGCTTTTTGCTCCTCACTTGGTTCCTGGTCTTGAACCTCAGCAACGGCAGCCTTCAGCTGGTTGTCCACAAAGTCTTTGAAAGAGTCCAGGTCTCTTTTTCCTTTGTACTGGTCTGTCTACAAAAAGATGCACACAAGAATTAAAACCTCACTGTTATCACAAATCACAAGTAATTAGTAGGTTATTTGAATCATGCCTCTGCATAGTCAGTTATCCCATTGTCATATGAAGATTTTTTTGAAAGATTTTTACCTATGGACCTACCACTGACACTTTTTCACACACTAAGAATACAACACATAGCAAAACCAAATACTACGTGTGCCTTTCAATGAGCAAATTTAGTTTCAGCTGCAGTGGCATCAATGTCAACATCATCTGTTGCGATTAACAGCCAGAATGATGTAATGTCACGTACAGTTTGCAGTAAAAGTTAGAGGGTGTCGATGAGAAACAACATGACAGCCACAGTGGCAACAGGTCAGATGATGCAGTCAGGCTGTAGCAGTCCAAAATGTCTTCCATACCTTCTGTCCGTTGTAGAAGAAGAGCAGCGTGGGATATCCCCGTACACCGTTCTCAGAGCACACCTCATAGTGCTGCGTGCAGTCCACCTAGGTCACAGATATATGAACATGTGTTATTAAACTACAGTAAATCGTCAATGCAAACACGGAGCCTGCAAATTTGCTTAAGATGTGTTTGTTTAATAACCCACTATGCAAACAGGTAGCCTCTCATATGGCCAGCATCCTGTTCTTTGTAACAGGTATGACAATGTTGGTAGTGTAAGGAGACTTGCAATGAAGAGAGAAAATGGAGGACTGCTTTAACACTGCAATAACAGTGTTTACTATTAAAAGCTTGTCACAAAGAGAGTTCAACTTATAGGATGGGTAATAGAAAACCAAAACAACAGAAACTTATTTTTGTGGAAAGAAAGGCAGCAACCATTATTGTATTTGTTTTTAAACATGTCACTGTGGTGTTTTATTGTTTTAATATCTGATTATTTATGAGTAGCTGTATCATTAACATGTCAACCTGTGCACAGTCTGAAGGACCCACCTTTCCTATCTTGACATCATCAGAGTGCTCAAAGGTGGTAGCCAGCTGCTCCCAGGTTGGGGCCATGGCTTTGCAATGACCACACCATGGGGCAAAGAACTTGACAAAATGGGCACCTGAAGCAAGAGGAGAAAAGAAAATTAAAAAGAGAAACTGCAGATAACTAGCTAGAAAATAAAACACAAATGGAAAACAAAATGAACATGAAATACATATAATAAGTAAGTACCAATTTTGTGTAGAATTCAGTGCTAAAGTTTGTGTTCAGATTTTAGATTTGATGGATTAATGTAAAAAGTTGATCCCACTACAAACTCAACACGACCTGCCGTAAATGAAAACATACACTTCTCATCCAGGGGTTATATGCAACCAATTACACAACGTTTACTGCAGCTCTGTTGCCAAGATGTGAAGGTGGGACCTATAAACACCGTTTTAAAAAATGCCTATGTCATATCCTGCCTTTTTTAGTCTCCAGACAAGAAATCATTTATTTTTCTTCAAAACCAAAACATTTCAACTTCAGTGCAGCTCAAGAGCCACAATTTCAGCGTGACAATTATCTTGAGCACTGTTTATTTTTGCAGTGGTTGTCTGAAAATCCAGAGAAGTGAGGTGACAGGAGACAAGTGTTGTACAGTTGGTTTGAGTTGACTGACGCTGTAGACTGTAGCTCAGGTACTAGCGTTGAAATGTCAGTTATGTCAATCAAGGTAATGAAGGGTTTCCATTCTCCAACGAGGGATCCGGAAACACTATTTAGTGTGGTTGAAAACTGAAAGTACAACTGAAATTAACAGAAACAATCTGTTGCAGGATGCAGCTGCGCAAAAATACACAAGATGAAGTTATCTGTTTGATTAGTCTAGGTTAAATGGTACAACAGCACTTTCATGAAGAATTATAAATGTTTTAGTAGATCTTTACCTTTGGCTACATGAGCCTTAAAGTTGAGAGCGGTGAGCTCATACATGCCCTGTTTGGGCTCTGGGGCTTTAGGAGGCTCCAGTTCAGCCTCTGGTTCCTGGAGAACACACAAGAACAAGCGTTTATGAACACCACCGTCCTTGCACTGTAAGGGTCCACTGGTTTATTGCCTTTAGGTGTTAACTGAGTGAACACAACTCACTGTAGGCTCCTCCTGGAGTGTCTTCAGCATCCAGGTCTCCAGAGACTGCAGATCTCTGGGCCCCTGGTACTTAACTGCCTCCTGGTCTGGCTTAAACAACTTCAGCCTACACACAAAAAAAAAAAAAGTTTTGAATTGAATTAATTGTATTAAGGCAGAGTGATAATTCAACTCTAAAGCTTAGATAAGATAGTATACTTTAACTTAATGTCCCATGTGTGTACACACTATTTCTAACTAGTCCAATCGATCATCGTTGCAAACTCAGGGACTCTGTGATTTATTATATTGTTAGAAAAGTTCTGTAAATCATTATCCAGTGACTGCTGTGTTTGCAGGTACAGTATGCAGTCAGCAACATCCAAGCTTTAAAAGGACGCCATTAAGATACACTGGCACAATATTCAACTAAATGCAGGTCAATGTGTCACTTCTCTGTCAATCAGTGACAGAGCATTATTTTATCAAACAATTTGTTTCAGTTATTGATCTAAAAACGTGAACTATCTGGGCATGTCAACAGCTTAATATGAATTGGTGAATTCAAGAATGACTTACGTGGGGTATCCCCTAACTCCGTGGACATTGGAGCAGAACTTGGTGTCCTGGACGCAGTCTACTTTTACCACATATACCGGGGGCTCATCCATGCTGTTGTATTTGTCTGCTAGTTCATTCCATGCGGGCTGTAACCTCTGGCAGTGGCCGCACCTGGAAACAATAAATACCATCAATGTACAGCACATGTTATTCTTAAAGCTTTTACACATTTACATACACCAACGCTCTGAACGGACCACACTTTCAAAGCAAATGTGGCATAACGTGCTTTAATGACCCACGTGATGAAGATGATATGGAGGTTTATAGTGGCGTATCTAAGGTAATATTCTTGTGGGTGGAGGCCGACAACTGAAACATTTGATTTCTCCACTCTCCTCAGAATGATTAAGAAGAAGAAGAATACGATCAATGGTTATTGCTGTCCCAGAAAGCCACAAAGAGTGGTCCTTATTGAGATTACGATCCCCTAATGAATACACACAAATAATGTGAATCCATGTCAGTGCAAAAGCTAACAACAGTCTCAGTGTCAGAGTCAGAAATCTGAGTTGAAACCTGTTGATAGCACTGCTTTGTTGCAGTAACAGGATATCAAGGCCAAAAGTAGAGAAGACAGAAAAGACACTGCATGCAACTCTAAAGTTGCACAGACCGTGTGAAGAACACCAACTAGAGCATCAGACAAAGGTTTGGTCCTACAGATCCCAGTGGAAGATAACTGACATGTTAGTGTGCAGCCATCGACCTTATCTCCAGACAAACTGTCTTTATCTCTCTCTCTCCCTCTCGTTATCTGTATCCAATTGGACGATGATAGACTTCAGCTACTTTTATTGTATTGAACAACTTTTGTTGCGCATTAAGCAGACCCCCCTCCCCCTCCCCCTCCCTCAGGGACCTTCGAGGGTCCGTGGACCCTATTTTGGAACCGCTGACATAACATCAGTCAATCAGTGCGTGCCACGTAAGCGCAGCTCCACAGAGTGCAGCTTTGAACTGGGATTGACTTTATCTGCACTAACTGTGAATAAACACTGCGTTTACAAACTGCATTCAATGGTTAAAGTCCCCCGTTACACGTTCAGCACAACCTTTTTAATTAAATCCAAACAGCTAGTGAAGTACTAGCCTTGTTAGCTCCGAGGCCCGTGAGAAAAGTGCTCCAGTCCACTAAACTGCAGTCGGCTAGCTAGCCGCTAAGCTAACCCCACCGGTTAACCAAAGGGAAGAGGCTAGGTAGCTAACTAGCTCGCCAGCTAGCTAGCTTGTGTGCTAACTTGCCGGTTAGCGCAGCTCCCACTCTGACAGACACTTTCTGCCCAATAGTTTCGGGGCAAACAGGGGGTGAAAAGAAAAGAGAAGGGCTATCACCAAACCATTTATTCAACGTCGTCTGGGGAAAAACTTGATAACTAACTGTTCACTTACCATGGGGCGAAAAACATGACAAAGTGGGGTGCAGTGGGCACCGCCTCGTTGAACATCTCCACAGTGTACGAGTGCTTGGCATGCTCATCTTCTTCTGCATCGGCGTCGCAAAACACGCTTGCAAACAGTAACGACAAATAAATAAAACACAACATAAAGGGTGTGCAATTCAGTGCTGAGGCCATGGTGAAGCTCTCTCTCTCGGTGGGCGAACAGTGTCCCTGCTGGTGCGAAAAGAGCGACTCTTGGTGCACGCCCCTCCGACAGCCTCCGTTTAAAGGAATGTGCACTGTGTGGATGGGACGCATGCAAATGGGGGATTCCTGCTAGTGCAGCTGGGCATGCAAACGGGACGTTGTGTAGATCTGTGGCAGCCCGCAGCCACTCTCTCCGTCCGACCTTACAGGTTCAAGCAAGTGTCAGTCTGTGGAGAAGTATGGAAGCCTATTTGGTAAAAGCGACTTTACTGGAGGAGCGATAATGCATTTACTATATCTTACTAAAACTAAAGAAGTACATTATTCCTGTAGTGGAGTATGCATGTGTACATGTATTCCATATTTGTGTTTTGCATTTTAATGCGTGATAGACTCAAATAGTCATAGGGTGTTCATTTAAGATAGATAGGAAATGTAAGGTGGTTAAAAAGTAATTAAAATGTGAAAACAGGGCAAGATAAGATAACACAGAGAGATATAATAATTGCTATGTGTACTATAAAATACTGATTAAAGATAAATATATGAACAAACACAAATGCAGATAAGACTAAGTCAACCAAGTAACTTGCATTAAACATACACATAGTGATAATATTACATATAAATGTAAAGTAAGATACAAATGATAAACAAATATGAATGCCAATTGTGCATATTGCTGATGCAGCCAATGACTGACTGACAAGCAGCCTAATGACAGAATGAGCATTTAAATAATGGGGAGGGGTTGAATAGCTGTTGGGGTCTGTTGAGCGGGACTGAGACACTGAACGTACTCCTCTGACTGGTGAATGTGCTGTGCAGGGGCGGCATTGTCTATGATGAACATCAGGTTATTTATTTAGATAAGAGAATCCAACAATGTGACCACCACAGAAAACTTTTTAAAGCCGCCACCCCAGCATGAAAGAGAGCGCTGGCAACAGCTGACTGATAAAACATCAGCAGTAGTTTGATACAGATGTTGAAGAACCCCACTCTCCTCAGAAAACAAAGCCAGTTCTGTCCCTTTCTGAAAAGAGTGTCAGTGTTTGCTGACCAGTCCAGTCTACTGTTCAGCTGCAGCCTCTGGTACTTAAAGGTCCTGACCCCCCTCATTAAAGCCCAGCCTGGTCCTCTGGAAGTCCACCACCATCTGCTTGTTGCAGATGATTCGACCTGCGCCGCGTCACAAAGTCTTCCACTAGCTTCCTGTGCTTGCCCTCCTGTCCACGCTTAATTCACCCAACAATCGCAGTGTCATCTGAGACCTTCTGCATGTGGCATGACTCAGAGTTGAACTTGAAATTGGAAGTGTAAAGGTTGAATACGACTGTAGTGTGCCACAGATCACAGTAGAGAAGCAGTCCCTCAGCCCGCAACCATCTTCCCGTGAGGTAGCACATGATCCAGGTCACCAGGTATGAGACCACTGTCAGCTTGTCTATCACTAAGAGAATTGTGTTGAATCCAGACCAGCAACTTCTGCTCCACCTTCCTCCTTTGCCTCTCACAGCTCAGCTCTGCCCAGTCTTTAAATCTTATTAAATCCTCCCTAAACATCCTCCTTTTCTTTGTTGAAGAAGTTCTAGACATCACTAATGATCTATCTGAACAACAGTATTGATAGTTGCAGCATTGTCACTCACTCCTCTGGCAAAGTGTCTTAAGAGGTCAAAGCTTTCACTGTAGTAAACCCAATACTTTAATGTTGAGCTCTAAATCCTATTATAATCCTATTAGCATCAGTATTCTTGCTGCTGCATGCTGGAAATGGAGATTACATAGGTTTAGCTCATAATGACCATCAATAGAAATAGCTAATGATGATTTCCAATGATTTGAACATATCCAGTAAATCCAAGCTGCGATTTTATTAATGCCAATGCAGAAATACAGGCATTTAGTTAGATGGTCTATAATATAGACATATAGTTTCATAGACTGTGCCAACATCCAAAAACAATACAATATCTAACTTTCAATCAGTTGTGGTACCACTAGAATATAATTTATTAGCTTTTTGCTGTTAAAGCAAAGTTTTTACTATTGGAACCTAGAGTCTAACAATATAGGTTGTGTAGAGACAGCATCCCCTGGAAAAGGCTGTAGTGTATTCTAAAATAGGTCTTTGACCAGAATCATCATTACATCTGTATTTTTATTACGGGTAAACTTATGTAACCTTTTATAGACAGGTAGACTTACATGAGGTAAACAGTTTAGCACCATATTTAAGATGATAAATATGATATATCACTTTAAATGTCAAAGGAAAGCCAACAAAGTCATACTAGGAAGCTTAGTGAGAAAATGTCATTAGGATATAATTTAAGAGGCATTTAGGAGAGTTTGTTCACCTCTGCTAGGGAAAAGCCAAATTGGTTGAATATAAATGGCCCAGTAAGTTCCGGTCGACTGCACTGTTTTGGCAGGCAGAAGTTTCCTTCACACCTAAGGCTGTCTCTCTAGAACAAACTGACCCACTCTTAGAATACCTAATGGCATAAATCTATTAAGACATCTATGAAAAGATGAAATATTATGAAAATAGACTCAGGGTTAAGAGAACACAAAGTTAGCATTTTGCTTAAACTGTAAAAATATAGACGCGACAGCTCAGGTGTCACATCACTGCTGGTTCAGATGACAGATGTTGGTTTTACACCGATGGTCAGATATGAGTCAGAGTTCCCCCTTAATGATGGAAACGATGCTTGAGAGTGAGAACATTTTAGGCAAATATAATTAATCCAATTTATTACATTGGATAAATAGTGGCTCTCGTGGGTGCTGTAGCCTCGCGTAATGGAGACAGTGTATTTAAATCATGCATCTATTCCCACAACGGACTGTATTCGAGTGTGTCTGTTCCCAAAGTAGCAACCTGCTGGCCTCATGGATTGACAGCTCTTTGGCAAGTCCTCTCCTCTCCTCTCGTCTAATATAGTCACAATTCCATGAAACCAAATGGAGACAGTCTTCATACGTACCGTTTTTCTCTTTGATCATTCCCCCTTTTGCCTTTCATCTGGACAACAGGAAGAGTGGGAAGAGGAAAGGAAGAGGTTACAGCATGGAAACAGGCAGAGGAGGCGCCCAGAGCAGCACTATGGTACGGTATATAACACTATTCCAGATAGTCACAGCTTTTTCATGTGTTAAAAGTGGGTGAAAATGATCCTACCATGCACAGTCAGCGTCTGAAGTTAGATATATATGTTACAGGCCGATGTGTTTATGAACTCCTCTGTGTGTAGATGTGTGTGTGTCGGTACTTTTGAGGCAATTTATGTCAGGAGATTGTCCTGCTGTTCCCCTGACAACCATTGAAATTCCACTCTTAAACACACAGGCACACACGCACACACACATTATTCTGTCCACAGGGAGTAGACACATTCAATGGAAAATCAATATACTTGTAAGAGACTCCCTCACAGAGATAGATGATGCTACATTGACCTCAAGGCTGTCAAGAGGCGATCTTTAACCTTTGTGTGTAAAAACTCAACATATGTTCTCTTTGAAGAACTTGAAATGTCTTAGCCTTTGGCCGTGACCTACTTGCAGAGAGAGAACTTGGAACAAACAACATACAAATCCAAATGGTCAGCGGTCTATAGATGCCTGATTGCTTTTTAAATTGTGCGATGGGACCAAAATGAATTATATCTCCCTGAAAAACTAAGTTTCTCTTGATAACCAAAGGGTTAAGGAATAGTTTGATGGTTTTGTGAAATACACTTATAAGAGTTACATGGATTGCACTCTATAATATCTATCACGCTAAATGTGAAGAGCTTCTTATTTTTAACGGACAGACACGAGTGGTATCAATCTTCTCATGTAACTCTCAGCAAGAGAGCAAATAAACGATTTTTCCCAAAATGTCACACTAATCCTTTAAATTTTACCCGGACTATATACTATGATGCCAATAGGCAAAAATTCCCAATATGTCTTTGAAAAGGTTCAACACCAGTATGTGCCACCGAGTGAAAGAACACAGAGTGCTGCCCTCTTGAACTTTTTACATTTCACATCAAAGGTATCTCAACTGTTATGACTACTATGATCATATTCCTGCTCTGATTTAGGCCACTGTGTTGACATGAAGGTGTCAGCAGTATGAGAACTCCCACCCACTAAAGTTTATTTGAGCTATTATATCAAAAAATGGCCTTGACATCCACTCGTGACCCACAGTTCTCACAACGCTCTCACATTCCAGCCGCGGCTCACTGAATGAAACACAAATGCCTTTATAGTTAATTGGAGGTGAAAAATGATATATGAGATTATTTTCCTTGACGTTTACACACTATAAATAACATCTACACACAGGCCCAACTCTCCCAAAGGGGCTCTATTGTTACCATGGCAAGCCAATAACCACACATCACTATTTAATCTCAACATGTCATATAGCTGTGGTAAATATGACCAAAATTGCTGCTGACACATTTTACATTTTGCCCAGTGAAGTGGAGGCTGCATAGTTGTGGGTGTCTACTGGTTACCCATTGTTGATGGCCAGGCACCTTGCCAGGCCAGCTACAGCATGGTGTAATAGGAAAAAGAAAGATTAATGGACCCTGGGGAACCGAGGACATTCTGTTTATTTTCTTAATTGCCTGAAGTTAGTGGCTAAGAGTGCACAAGTCGGCAGGTGGCAAACGGGGTGAAAGTGAGAACTGAGAGACAGTGAATAACAGAGCGAGAGAATGTGTGAATTTAAAAACAGTCCACGCTAAAGTTAGATATTGTTCTAGGCCACTAAGTTCAGAGAGTGAGCAATAACTCAGGGCAGGGTGCTGACTCTATGGTCGCTACGCTATATAGTAAATGTCCTCAATGAAAAAGTGCTCCAGTCAGAGCAAAATACATTGTCTTTCAGGCTTATACAGGAAGTAGAAAAGACACCAAAACAATTTCCTGTGATCATCTAGATTCTCTTGAACTTGCTGGTTAAAACACTTTAGCCTTTTTCGGAATACTCCCACGTGTTCAATTCAGTTTTATTTGTATAACGCCAATTCACAACAAAAGTTATCTCAGGACACTTTTCAAATAGAGTAGGTCCAGACTGTACACCCTATGAAATTATTTACAGAGACCCAGCAGTTCCCACCATGAGCAAGCACTTGGCAACGGTGGCAAGGAAAAACTTTCTTTTTAAAAAGGTAACATCATTCAAGCAATTTTGTTGGCTTTTTTACAGAGAGGTTGATGAGAATATTACAAGTCTACAGCTAGCAAATGGGGTACTGTATGTTGCAGGAATCGAACCTGCAACCCTCCAATCATTAGACGACCTGCTCTACCACCTGAGTTGCTGTTTCATCGAGACTGCCGGGAAAACAGCTTGTCTGGCTCTATCCAAAAGTAACAAAATCCACCTACCAGCACCTCTTTTGCACCTCTAAAGCTCACTAATGAACTTGTTTGGTTAATTCATGTAAAAATAAAGTGTGAAAATCACACGTTGGGGTGTTACAGGAGCTTGTGTGCCAGTCTAGTGAGCTTTAGACGTGCTGTTATAGGCAGATTTTACATGCTTGGACAAAGCCAGGCCAACTAAGCTAATGGACTGCTGGCTTATTAACACACATCAATCTTCTCACCTAGCGAAAAGACAAACAAGCATAATGTCATACTATTAAATTAAATTAATACATTAAATCTACAGTTTTGTTCATGCAGACAGCAGTAACAAATTGTGTAAATAATTAGATTTAGAAGATTTGGGTAAATTAGTTCTGTTTTTTCTTCATGAAGTACTTTAAACTTCATCATCATAAAAAGTCATATAAATGCAGAAACAATACCGACCCTCCTCTCTAACAGCTGTACACCACGCCTTACAAACAATATCCATTTCAAATTGGGGTCTGCTTTTTGACACTGCCAAGGACCACACTGAGAAAACCTTTAAGAAAACTTTCTGGAATATTTCAGAGGCTATTTCTGACCAAATCTAATTCTGTCATGTGTGGGAATCACCTCGTTGGACACTCAGTCTTTCTGTAGAAATACTTTCAGCCCCGTCTTCCCATCATGCAATCCAAAGCCAGACGTGTTTTCATTAGGAATACAGAGACTCATTGCAGTATCATATCCGGGACAGGATGTGACCAGCAGAGGGGAACCAATGTCATTTGCAGACAGCTTACTAGAGCCACTGCAGCAGGCACCTGTGCTGGGAAAAAACAGTGGGGAAAGGGCTCCCACATAATTGGAACAACTCCAGAAACAAACGTCAAGGGATGGGGATCGGAAAGCACCTTGTCTTTTCATCTGGGTGGCTAAAAGAGGGAGAGGAAGTGTGGAGTGTGAGGGGGAGAAAAAGAAAGAAAGAAAGAAAGTAAGAAAGAAAGAAAGCGCTAAATAGTCATTGTAAAAAAATGTTTAGCAAGGAAAAGAAAGGGTGGGATATAGAGATAAATCGGTTAGAGAAAGGAGGAGGGATATGAGAACTGGTTATGGTGGTCGTGGATTACCATGACAACTCCTGCTGTATCCCAAGTGTTTTTATGTTCTACTGCTCTCTGCTGGATCCAGGCAGATGACTAAAGCCGTGCCAAGTCTCCTGAGGTATCTACAGTATTGGAATTACCACCATTTTCCACAAGGCCAGGGTCAGCTGCTTTCCCACTGCTGGAAACTCCACACAGAAGCTGTAAACAGGTTTGATATTGACAGGTGTGACTGGAAATTGTTTGAGAAAAAACATGTTCCTGTATAAATTATCCTTGTTTTTTTTTTCTCCTGACAGCAGCAATACATGGATTAAAAGAATTGATTAATTCATTCACTAAGAAAGCTAAAATGCACACTAGTTGTTGAGCTTGAAACATGAACCACACAATTTAGAACTTTTTACACACAGATTTTTAGCCATGCTAGCAGAATGGATGGTAATGTCGTTGTGTTGGTCGTTGGTCCAACACTTTTGGATGGATTGCCATGAAATTTTTTACAGAGATCGCCTCCCAAATTCCTCATCCTAGTCCATCCATTAGAGTTTGGAGTTTTGCTCTAGCACCACTATGAGGTTTACATTTGATGACAACTGTTAAATGGATTTCCATTCAATTTGGTAGGCTACACATATCAGTGACGCCCCCCAGTGACAATGGTAATGACTTTGGTGATCCTTAACTTTTCATCTTTGTCATTATCAGGACAAAATTCGAATTTGTAAAACAATGTTCAATGACCAAATAGCTGCACAACCAATGACATTGCCATCATCCATAGCTGTTCTGTGTCTTAATTGGCAAATATTAGCGTGCTAGCATGGTAAACTGAACATAATGAACATGTTACACATACTTGGCTAACATCAATATGTTGTAATGAAATTGTGACCATGTTAGCAAGCGGACAATAGCATGTAGCCCAAAGCAACGCTGTGCTTACATGTAAGTAGGACTCTTAGCCATGTTTATTTACAAGTTGATTTTTAAGTTATTTATAGCAACAACTTAATCTGCAAATCTTATCCATTATTTAGGAATCCATTTAGGAATGATCCTTCTGCAGGCTCACCTACACAAAACTTGTTACAACTTTTACTGCCTCAAGATTGTCTACACATATATAGTTTGCAGAATGAGGTTTCATTTCCTGTGTAAAATACAAACACAATGACTTTATGATCCTGTTTACACAGTGCTACTCGTGCCTCTACTAATCACCATAAAGTTGTAAGCAGCCCTGTCATGAGACTCATGCTATCACTTGCCATTTATTTTCTTGTTTATGTCAACAAGTGTCTCAAAAACAAAAGAGCGCAGCGCTGCAAACACATGTCGTCTGTGGTGAGATATCGCAGGTGGCGACAGGACCCAGCTCGACTTGGTCCTTCAAAGACGCTTCTCGGCCCAGAGCCTTCACTGTAAAAGCCCCACTTCCTGCTGGTAAATCCATCAGGATATACTGGCCAGATTGTGAGGGGGTTCGAGGTAGGGCAGAGAGAGCGAGAAGAAAGTAGACGAGAAGGAGTGTGAGAGAAGAGTGAGAAAGGACATCCTGTGTGACCACTGGTGCCTGAAGTGGGAAAGCTCATGAATATTATGCAATACACCTTGCAAATAAGTCATTTTAATTGTAGGGCTTTTAAACTCTAAAGACATAAACAAATGTTATATTTTTTATATTTTTAATGTTCCAATTAACCATCATTAAAATTATGCACAAGTGGATGGATTTTGAGATGTTTTAAGTCAATTAAATCTAGTTCTTAAAAGGCTTAAGTGAAGTATTAATCCACCCCCTTAGCATCATTGGTATATGCTACACAAATTAATATTGTGGTATAAATATTAACCCCCTTGAAGCCCACACACTGGAAAGCTTCCACTCTGCTAAAGTGTCCTTGAGCAAGACATTAAAATGCTACCACCTCCATGTCCGCTTTGTAGCTGGGCCCAGCCTCTGAAATAGAAAACTGAATTTCCCTTCAAAGATCAATAGAGGATGACATACTGCTTGTGTCCAAGAAAAGAACATGCTAGGTTGATGCGGTGCATCCAAATATCGTTGACAACCTACAAATCAACTGGCTGCCATGAAGGCTTGAAGCTACAGTAAAAGTAGAGCTCTAAAGTGATATTTCAGCAGACACTATTTCATGTGAGGCGAGCCATAAATGTCATCAATAACCAATGACGCTTCACTTCGCCTGAGCAAAAGCCGTATATAAAGACTGTCCGTGGTTTTATTCTTTCTGGACATGCTGCAAGACACGTTAAGAGAGCCCCAGTACCTGCCTTCATTGCGTAGGTTTGTTTTTATTTTCCTCCACTTTTTGAAAAAAAGAAATTACAGATGCTGTCACACACTTACTGGTACTCCCGCTTGCTCTCATGGAAAATGTAAAAGGGGCCCAGCCTCGTTGAGGTCAGGCTGACATTGCCAGTGAGAGGTGGCCAAGTCACAAAACAGATGTTTACTGTTTTTCTAAGGATGATTTGTTCTCTGCTCAATATTGACTTGGGTCCAACCATAACCTGGGTCCCCTTAACAGAGCGCTGCATTAGAGTGGGCAGACAGGGGCACAATACTCAAACCAGGTGTTTATGCTTTATTGTAAATGTCTTTTATTGTACGCATGCTTCATCAGTCTGTGGACCCTTAAGTGAGTATGATTCAGACAGGTGTCTGGATTTGACCATTCTCAAGCAGATGTGCAATAAAATGACCTGATGGATCACACATAGGAAAGTTGTGCCTGTGTGTGCGCTCTCATGGATGTGTCACCCTGTGTAAGCAGTGAGTATGAACGAGTTTTAGGAAGCCGTTGTGTGTTTCTGTGTGTGTGTGTGTGTGTGTGTGTGTGTGTCAGTGCAGCCTGCAAACTCTGAGCGTCTGCAGAGGCAGTCAAGGGCCCGGTAAAGGTCTCTCCACAGAAGCCATTAAGCAGTGCGTCTGTTGGAATAATGTGTTTGACTTGGCGGCGGGGCAGCAGCAGGTGCTGGGAGGACCGGCCTGGAGCTGCTACTCACAGCCTGCTTTGATCTGCAGGCCAGGGACAGTCTTCCCTTCTCTATGTCTTTCCCCCTCATCTTTGTATTAGTCCTTCCTTTTCTTTGTTCCTCTCTTCCTCCCTCTGTGCTTTTTCTTACTGTTGTCATTGCCACCGTTTGCTTAGTTTCTCTCTCTTTTTTTAGTTTCTCTATTGCTTTATGTGCTGCCCTTTTACCTTGAATTTTTTTCTTCTTCAATTTTACTGTTTTTCAGGTTTTCCTTCTCCAGATTCTTTTTTTTTTCTTCTATTCTCTTTTTCTGTCCCTGTTCCCCCTAACTTTCTCCTCTTCCCATATGATAGCTGTCAGAGAGCTTAGTTGTACTCCAGCCACACATCTGCTAGACCTCAATAACACTACTGGGTGCAATGAGTGCAAGTTTAAATTTATGCATTCAATGGATCGTTGAAAGTGTGGTAGCTAAGGCATGGACGTTGCTAACAAGAACATTTTGCAGATTCATTATGCTGGCAATTCCTTCAGAAGGAAAAAGTTCATTCACACATAGTATGTTAAAAAACTGAGTGATAAAGCCAGCCAGCCTTTAGCCTAGCTTAGCATAAAGATAGGTGGAAGCAGCTAGCCTGGTTCTGTCTGGAAGTAGCTAAATCCACCAGCACCTCTAAAGCTCACTAATTAACAGCTAAGCTAACCTGCTGCTGACTGCTGTTTCATCTGATTTGTGGCAAGAAAGCTAATAAGCATATTTCCCAAAATGTCAAACTATTCCTTTAACATAATGGCTTTTCTTTAAAAGGGGTACACTTGTTTTACAGGATTTCCCCGCATCCACATGAGTTAAAATGCTGCAAAATCCAATATCTGGTTAAACATGTGATTCAGCATTATCTGACAAAACCACGTTGAGGTCTAACAAAATGTCATGACACCTAGTGCTTAGCATGGGCTTGCAGTAGGTGATTCATAATTTTAGCTCAGGACACAGAGGACCTTCCTCTGTGTCTTTCTCTCAGTGTCACGGTAAAGCCATTACGCTTAAAACGAAGCAGCAGCAGTAGCAAAAGCAGCAGCCCACTTGGGTTCAGAGAGACAGGGGAGGAGAAAATGATGAAAAAGTAAAGCCCAGGGCCTTCCCGGGGCCCTGAAAGAGAGTTGCCTTTATTGAAAGAGCCCACTCCCATGCATTCCTCTGCCAAGAGCCCAGGCCTCCCTGGAGAAAGCCAGGATGAGAGGCTGACTCACATTCAGAGGGGGGGTTCATGAGCTGTAGCTGCTACAAACATGCACAGACACAAAAATCACATCTGCACACACACAGGCACAAACAAGTATGCGGTCACACACATTCATGCATGCACCTTGTTCCTCCATCTCCTCTCTCCCTCATTGTTCTGTCAGTCAGGATGGTTTTTTAGCTGTGATCCACAGCAGGGATTCTCAATTTCCTGAATGGGTAACACACACACACATACAGGCTTGTAAAGCACAACTGATTGATTTATTGGGTTTCAGGGGCTGAGGTAGGTGGGATATTAGATGCTCCTTGGAGATCTCATCGTGAGATCATTCAGCGAGAGCAAAGGGCTTGCTCTGAGAACAACAGGGGAGAAATTCCACTTTCTTGGGTCCAACTGACAATGGAACGAAAGTATTTTCTTTGAGAAGCGTTATGCTTTGTTAGCTTGGTGAAATGTTCACTACTCTGGGAGCTTTTTTTTTTTTTTCATTACACTGATTTAGCCTCCCAAAAATGCTCTGGGATAATCCTGTTTTTAAGATGCCCATCATTTATCATGAGCTGAGATGCATTCAACAAGCTTCCGAAGAAAGGAGAATGCTTTAGTCATTGCTATTTACAGCTAATCACATCTTTCTTAGTTTATTTCAATGAATTTAAAATATATGATCGGTGTAATTAGATTTTAAGTGCATACTGCTGGCATATAAGTAGCCATCTTGAAACCTCTAGTGCCAGCTAATGAAAAAGACAATGAAAATGAAAACCTTTGCTTTGGAAAATGAATTTTAAAGATTATTTCTTGCATTCACTCACATTTCTTCTCATAGATTTAAGGTAACTGACAGTAAACTAAGGCTGAAATAGTGGCTGCAAACATCTTGTCCAAATCTGGAAACCACCTGTTGTGCCTTTTCACTGAGAATGGTGTCTGATTTCATTGACTGTTTAAACTTTTACAGCTATATCAGTTTTATTTTACCATATTCGTAACAACACAGACAGTGAAAATATTCCTTTGGAAAAGCCCTGTGGGTATGTTCTCACAAAGTCACATTCAGGAACACACTGAACACTGAACTGATGAACTACATACTTGGAAATTTGTTTCATTTTCAATTTTGATTTTTTTTTCTTTTTACATACTACTGTATATTCTTTAAAAGCTCTGTTACTTCAGTCAGCAAGGCCTTGAATTATCCTTTATCTTGCTTACCTTTCTCCTCCTTGTTCCATGACTTATTTCGTGAAGAAGGCTCAGAGCAAATGGTTGTCCCATGACCAGTGGATTAGATTTGAATCATACTTTATTTCACAATGTCAAAACAGGAACATTTTAACAGAGGTAGATGTAAATCTATGTGCTGGCCAGTAATGGAGTTAGGTAAATTGACTAAAATAAAATCCCCTGAGCTTGTTCTAACTGGAAATCCAGTAAGCTGATTATTAAAAGCAGGTATAATCAATATTTTTTACATTTACAATTGACCACATGACAAACTGACAATGAGAATTATTACTGAGAATTATTGCCTGTCTTTCACATCGTTTCCCTCAGCTCTACAAAGCTTTTTAGGGTCTTTCAGCTCATTGTGGTCCAAAACATTACTGTTCTGGTTTACTTTCACTGCTCTCTAAGCAACATTTCCAGCCAAAACTGCATGCTTCCTTCCCCAGCACATAAGTTACTGACTAGCTTGTGAACATATTGTAGCATATGGATGCTTAAGAGCCAGATATGTCTCTCAGGAGTTGGTGGAGACCAACATCAGAGCTAAAAGAGAGTTAGGTAATATTGGACTTAACAACAGTAATAAGTGCTTAATTTCTTATATTTCGTAACAAGTTATAAACTTGCAAGCCAGGTGGACTCATGAGATCCTGAAATTAGAAGACCATCTGAAAATCCATGTCATCAGGCTTCAAGAGGGCTCCAGGTTGACTTTGGTAAGAGTTTGACTGCATTGTATGGTTCATTAATCTGATTGGTTGAAGTGATTGGTTGAAGTTCTCTCGTGATTGACGGTGATAGGCATTTCGTTCATCCAATCACCTGCCATGTATTTTTTGAAAGCACCTGCCCTTTTCCAAACAGTTTCCAACAACGTTCTGTGACCATCTGGCACAGTCAGGTTAATCAAACTAGCCATTAACTGAAAAAGGGGATAATATATCAAAGTTGGGTTCACCCCAAAAACAGTTCTTGTAGGTCCAACTAGTTTTCCTTTTTGGATGACGTTAGAATCACATTATGTTTTATAGTGTTAGGGTTTAGCATCATTGAAACCACAACAGCCAAAGAGAGATAACATCAGGAAAATACCTGCTTGGTACATGGAAAGTCAAATCCATTGAGAAGGTATGTGGTTGGCAGTGAAGCCAGACATTCCTCAACTGTTCAGGAATCTAGACGACAACAAGCTTTGTTGCTGCTGGTGGCCGTTCGCCGATGACAGGCCGTTCTCGGCGTCCTCTCTGGCTATTGTTTGGCCAGTGATTGACTGAGGAAGGTGTTTGTTGTTGCTGGACTCTTATCTGTGTTTCTTGGACCTGGCAGGAACACTGAGCTGTTGTATTAGCAAAGCTGTCTGATGAAACTAAACAGACACGAAACATCATGTACAGTTCAGCTAATTGGACTTTCGGCTCTCTATTGCACAAAGTATGGCAATGGAGTGTGTGTCTTTCAAATGGAGATAATCTGATCAAGACATCTGGTTAATAAACTGACTCTGTTCAGTTTACATAAAAAAAAAACTGACATGTTACAGTGTCAGCATTCATCAAGGAGCATATCAGTGCTTGCTAATGAAGGAGTGCTGGCATTTACGGTGAAAGGTAGGGCGTTTAATTTTCATCCATTTTCTTTCCAGTGATTGCTTTTATATGCCACCCAGTGCTCATTTAAGCTGCCAGGGTCTGAGACTATCCAGCATGCCTTTCCCTCAGAGAAATATCAATTTCTTAATTTGTTTTACTGCAGCTCTCCCTCTCTTATTTAGCGATCCACTGGGTGAATGTTTGCTATTGCCAAAGAATTCATATTACCACCTGCATTTCAATCCACCCAGGACCCATTAGCGACTCCCTGGCGTGGTTTTATGCTGAATTATTAACTTGGAAGCATGGTCCTTTTGTTCATTGGCAGTTTCATTTTGGACCCCTTAGTAATTGAGTAACAGGGGCCCATCATGTAGCACAAAAGAAAGAGAGTGAAAGTGCAGAGGATGAAAATTCTCATAAGCTGTCAGCAAAGCGAGTGTGAATGAATACCTCCTCGCTTTCTATTGTTCCAACACAAAATAGCGAAATTGTGTTTCTGTTAGGCCTGCTTTTTCTCATCCGTTAACTCAAATAAAAGGCGATCAGGCCGAAAAGAAAATGTCTGGTAATGCCAAGTCAGCTTTGCAGAAACTGTAACAGTCCTCTGGGGTCATGTGTATTTTATTTGTTTCTTCAAGGAAGTTCAAGCTCTGCTGGCATTTTATTCGTTTTGAAACAGTGCAGCAGTAAAGAAGAGTGAACAGACATTTAAATATCAAACCATAACATGAGCTACGCTTGACCTGTTGAATGCTCATAAAAGTGTACATTGTACCTTTTGTCCTGATAAAGAAGCCAAAGATAAGAATCCACACATGGGCTGGCAAAAAAACCCAAATGGCCTTTGTCAGGATGTATACAAGAGTGCACCGCGGGCAAAGCTCAGGAAAGCTCATAGAAACATGTAATGAAATTAGGTGCATATACAGAAAGTGGACACATTTACACACATTGATAATTAGCTGTAGTATTTCAAATACATTTTTAACCTTATAATGTTGAGTACTTGCTAAGATCCCGTCCAGAAGTTATGAATCCAACACAAGATGTTAAATATTGAGTGTTTCTTAAGTGAGTGTTAAATAATTTCCCTCTGGGATTATTAAAGTATTTCTGATTTCTGATGGTTTCTAAGTTGAGTCTGTGCATAAATAGTGAATCCAGCAATTTATTTTTACCTGTTTCATCTACAAGGATTACACATACTTCTTAAGAAAACCAAAATCCAAAAACTACATACATTTTTAGTAGGTTGCAAGAAAGAAATAAAACACATATGTATGCAATTAGTGTCAAATATTTTATTGATATCTGCACACCACATGCTCTCAGATGAATGTGTAACGATGGTTGATGTAGTTCAGTCCAATCAGTGTCTCCTCAACTGCATGTGAAAGTCCAGTGGTATCACTGACACCTCAACTCTCTCATTTGGTTTCCATTTGTATTTTATACATGGATATACATGATATGATAAAGGTAATCTGCAGCAACCTATCCTTATATTATTACAGAGACAACTGCTTGGTGATCTGATATAGTGATACCAATTTACGTATTTCAAGTGATAAATTTAGATTATTACTACAGTAAATGAATAGGAACAGAAATTATTTTTTGTGTACTTTATAATAGGAGGTGGTGCTCAAACACAGTCAAACTGGATGGACAGTTTTTTTATGTTTAGATGATTATTGATTATTATCATCACTATCTTGTTGCTGCTGTTTACATTCAACCAGATGCAAATTAAAAAAATGCACAGCAGAATTATTCCCTGGGTGTATTCAAGGTGCATATATAATATACATAACTGTACATATTGTTTTATTATAGTTTATTCTATTGTATTGATCTTTTATGTTAATTCATTATCTTTTTCTATGTGTGTAGCATGAAGAAACTACAAACTTTCATTTTGTTGTTACAAATACATTTCCTCAATCCCTTGATAACAGCACATTATATCATTGATAATAAGAACTGTCCTTAGTTCCTGTAATTGTTTTACACTTTTACTTTAAATCTGCTGGTAGCTGATATAACTAGCCTTTTATTGTTTCAAGCCCACTGCAACAATCTTGTAGGCCAGTTCATGTTGGTACAGTTCAAGCTCAGAAAACCAAATGACTTCCTTCAAGCCAGTCTATTGTTGTAGAGACTGCGGGGTGAGGTTGGAAATCTGGCTGGCCATAGCATCATGTGAGGGTTAGTGGATTAGTGGAGAGAATTGGTCACTGTTACAAACAGATGTTGATAGGGCTTAGTTATGCCAAAATTTAGTGCCGAGTAGTGTTGTGCACTGATTAAAATGAAAAGTTGAAGGGCTATGGGACACGGTGGTTTGATAAATCTGGGCACATTCGCACAAGCCTGAATGGGTTCCATCATTCAAGTTAAGCTTCAATCGCTCTCTATAAGCCTTAAATACAACATTAATGACTAAGACCGGGTCCTTTTTGTTTTTTTAGTAAATGTCTTCATTACATGTAATCCCCACATTTCATCCCTGTGATATATTTCATTCTTTTCCAGTGGATGTGGAAATGTGTTTTTTCAGACAGAGCATCAGATTGCATTAACCAACACACCCCTTATCTCTGTCCGTTGCCCAATGGGGCTCCAGCTGGGTGCTGCTGTTTCCTTTACCATTTGTGTTGGCACGGGGAACGGCAGCTCCATGGCCCGAGAGTGCTGCTCTCCTTTCAAAACAGGAAGAACACACTGCTCTCTGATGCACACTGGAGACAAAAAACAAACCAACCAGGGTCCAAAAGCATGAGGCTGCAGCCTGAGGAGGATGATAACAGAAGATTTCAGCCGGTGCCCGACACTTCTCTGTGCATGGAGTCGTCTTACTGGTCTGTGTGGAGGGAAAGTTTCTGTGCCAGCAGCCTGAGTGCATGGGATGCTTGACAGTTTCCTTTTAACGTTTGACGGATATCTATCCAGATAAAGCAGATTATATCCTAAAAAATCAAGACAGCTTCAGCCCTTAATGTTACAGTTTGCCTTGTTTTATACCACTAAATAAGACACTAATAGGGTTGTTGATGAATACCAGTCACTCAACAATTACTTGACCAGATGCTGAGACTTCTGGTTT
>NW_023339650.1:7340694-7345016 GCF_004916995.1 Morone saxatilis
GGCTTGTTTTGCTTTATTCTTATTTTTCTTACAGAATATTTTACTTCAGCTGATGGATGAGGTGAAGTCCAATCCTGCTTCTTCAGATGTGACGTTTAGCAGTTGAGGTGTCTCAGCATTTTAAAGGAGTGTGAAAGGGTGGGGGGTTTCTAAAATATTTGTTCTATTACGTTGTCTGAGATGAACTCTGTTCTCAGCCATGCCAGGAATGTGCCCAGTGTGCCCACCCATCCATTAACCTGTCCAACAACCCAACATTGTCTGGAGTCTAACATCAACATCATCAGGGTCAAGACCAACATACATGATTTCACTTCTTTTATAGCTCATATTACAACTTTTAGATAGTGTGCTTGCTGTGCTGAAACATGTGCATCTGTGCGCAATTAATCTAGTTAGCAGAAAGGGATAAACACAAATGAACACATGGAGTTTGTGTTTATCATTAATTTTAAGCACTCTAAGCATAAAGCAAGACAAGCACTGAAAACCAGAAGGAAGTTCAAATCAGAAAACAAAATCTGATTTATGTTTCCTCTGTTTAAACAGCAGTGAAAATGTTGGATTTGTGACTCATTGAAATCAGATTTGAGGTGGCAAAGCAAACAAAAAACAGCTGCTGCGGATCATTCAAATTGGTGTCAGCAAAGAGCTTTTTATAATGAAAGTTACTTCATAGACAGTTGGTTTACTTGAAGTTTATGTCAGAGGTCGAATGTTCCAAACACCGGAGAGCTGGTGAGGGATGATATGTTCTGGAAACGGTTCTGTTTGAGCTCGTTTCTACAACACATGACCTGTGCTTTAAACACACCTGCTCAGAAGGGCTTTTCTAACATTTAATGATGTCGCTTTCGGTGCTTAGAATATCTCGCCTTGGTGCCAAACGCCAGGGTTCCTTTCAACTAGAGGCCGATGCAAATTTATCATCAGCACCCTTCAGGCAGGCATCCATTAAAAATCTTGAAATGTTGAAAACTTCACGGCCAAGGAACAATCAAATGATTGCTTGTTTAAAAAAGACATGTTCCAGACTTTTTAGGGGCTGTGAAAATTCCATGTGCTAAAGACAGAAAACTTGAGTTTGATGGCCTGTGAAAATGCCACATTGTTAATCACTTTCATATTTATGATTTGGAAAATGTTGAGTCTTGTGCCGGAGCAAAACATTTTCATGCCAACCACCAAGTACATCAACCGAAGCCAATAGCTTCGTGTCGCACGTGCAGAACGGACCGGTCCATGTTCATAATAAACACGAGCGTTCGCGTAATAAGAGAAGGTGTGTTTGTTTACTCGCACCCTCGCAAACATCCGCTGATTAGAGGGGTAGAAACTTGGTCAAGTCCTTCTTCATTTCGCAGTACTGAGTGCTGAGCTGTCCTACGGCCTTGGCGTGCTCCTCATCCACCTCCTCCTTTAATCTCTGCTGCTCCTTCAGAAACTCTGCCCACTCATCTTTCAAACGCTCCATGTTCGCCTGCAGCTGCGTGCTCTGGAGGGACACAGGAAGATGAGAACGCAACAAAAAAGGTGGCACAAAGTTTTTGCAAATGTCTCACACCAATTTTTATCTTTAGAAAACTTTAACTGCACAACTTGAGCAGTTCTTTTTGTGGACAATTATAGTAAGAGATTAAGACAGCTGTTTTTAAATTTGACGACATTCATTCACTACACTGAAGATGCTGATGATGTAAGGCAGATATGGGGGCTCATTGTGGTGTCTGGACATTATATACACAGGGGACACAATAAAGCCTGAACAATCTGCAATCCAATCAGGTTTTTTCAGAGCTATAATATTGTGTCCACCTGCTCTGTACAAGTCCTTTATCTTGAGTTGTTTTTACCTGCTGTGCCTCTAGCTCCCTCTGCTGGACTCTCTCCGCCATGTGATTTGCAGCCTCCACTGTGGGAGAAAAGCAAAGAAATGATCTTAATATTTATATTCAAAAAGTACATTTACTCTAACACAACACAATAAAAAAAAAAAAACATTCAAGATTGCAAACTAGGTTTGTTGTGTCAAAATATAGTACAATTATATGAAAGTGTGTTTTTTAGATTTAGAAAATGTTCTCTTCAACTCTTTGCACAAACCTTACCTTGTAATCACTGCACATTTACAGTCAGTTATACACTGTTTCAAATATTTTTGCACACCATATTTCTTACTTTCTGGTGTATATATTTTCATTACAGTCTTTATATTTTCTATTATATCTTTATAATATTATATATATATTTTATTATTCTTTATTGTATTTTTGTACTTCTGTACTTTTTGCACTACAATTCCCCTGTGCTGCAGTGTCACACTCAAATGTCTCCCACAGGGGATCAATAAGGGAACATCTTATCTACATCTTATCTTAAGGTTACATACATTGCTGGTGAATATCCTACGACAATCAGCTCATTGTTTTGATAATGGCACAGGCTTATGTGACATCTGTAAACCTGCCAACACAAAATACTTAATTGCAATTTCTTTCTGAAGACGTGGCAACAAATCCAAGTGTCTGATTAGATTGTTGGGTCAAGCATTACATTATGCAATTTTAGCAAAGTGTGAATCTGAGAGAAGAGACTTACACCGTTTAGTGACGTCAGACAGCTGCTGGGCGATGGTTTCTAAACTGGTGGGCAGCATTTGCTCATTTGTTTCCAGCACCATTTTATTGAGGTTCTCCAGCAGTCTGCTCTCTCTGTGTCCACGTTTCTCCTAAACAGCAGAAGAGGAAAGCTTTGTGTCACACACACGTCACATGCTGGAATCATATGCTTCTTATCACTTAGTCCAACAGTCAGAATCAGAATGAGAAATGCTATATTGATCCCCGGGGGAAAATTTGTTAGGAGTGCAGCATTCTAATGTTACCGCAACATCAGGTCAGTGCATGGAGTAAAAATCTAATCTAAAACTCTGTTTAACATGTTGTTCCCTTATAGAGAACATAATGAAACGATAACAGATAGTACACTTGATCTTAGCCAAAATGCCAAGGAACGATAACATGTTGCTTAAAAAACATAACATTATTTCAACAGTTGAAATGATTTCCTGTCTTATCAGAGACAATACTGTATTTTTAAAGTACCGTATATATAGATCATTCCACTAAAGAGGTTATTTGTCAATTTGCACTAAATACAAAAGACAGAATCTTTTACTCCGTGAGGAAAACTAAATTAGGTTCTTAATGAAATAGCTGATAGTGGAGATAATTACAGTATATTGAAATTTGCAGGTCATTTGTTGGGCTGAATGGTTAAAAACTACAAAAATATGTTTTCATTTTATTTGTGACCCAGAATGTCACAGATAACACAAATGATGTGGGCCTTATGAAATGTGTGCCTTCAGGGGATTTTTAACATCCACGGTTGATGTTATTCTAATACGGGCAAGAAAGTGGCAGCTAACTAGTGACACTTAAATGGATGTGAATTTGACTAAAAAAAAATCAATTGTGAGTGTCTGATGTGACATGTTGAAAGATAAAAAAAAATAAAATAATGGCAAAAAGTCCAGTATCTGTCCTCAGTGGCACCGAATCCAAGAGCCAAACACAAAGGGGCAGTGTCACCTCTCATTTGTACGCAATTATAGAGTTCTGAAATGGTTTGCAGCTTTAAAACACATCATCATAACTTCATGTCATGTACCTCAAACTCTCTCACAAAGTATCGGATCTCTGCATTGATGACCGGCCTGTGGTCCAACAGTCGGGACTGGATATCACCCACATCTGCAGGACCAACACAGCTCACAGTCAGTTCAATTTCAACGAGAAGGCAGACACACAGGGCAGAACAAGTTCATATCATATTTTTAAACAATACTGTAGCAGGCACACTTCACTCTGTGCATGCCAATGTTGTGTTAGATAGCCTGCATGCTATAACATGTATGATTGTCGCACTGTGGATTTCACTCACCTTGAGCAATCTTGTCCATGTTCCCCTGCTGACTTTGGTTTGAGTGTTCAGTGTTCAGCTAGCTCCACCAGCTAATGCTACACACTTACTAAATGCTCCAAATGCTAAGCTAACTGGCAGCTAACGGTGAAAAGCGAAATACTAGTTAGCTACTAACTAAGCCAGCAGTCATTAACGTAGCCTATCCTTTAACGATATAGTAGTAAGTCAGCTACACTGGGGATATCAATGCAATGGTGTTCTGCTAATTGCAGTCAGGTGAACAGAAGTCAGCTGACTGCAAATGTTTACTACTTCTTCCGGGTACGAGGCCGTGGACTGAACCAAGAGGGAGAGCTGAAAGAGGGGTGTCACATCTCAGAGAGAGAGAGAGAGAG
>NW_023339650.1:7345060-7358750 GCF_004916995.1 Morone saxatilis
GGGCTGAGGTTCTGCGTGAGGACAGCAGATGTCAGTGTTGCTCTGTGGTGGACATCAAACCCTCCTTTTAAAACTCATTTCCACACAACAATTCTCCGTTTAAAATGCACTCAGTTGGCCCATAATATATATAACTGTGTCTTTTTAAATATAAACCCTACATGTTTATCGACTTTGTGGCTTTACATCAAATAAGCCTACAATTCCGAACTCTGTTTGCACTCATTCTGCTGCTGGTTAATTTAAATCCTGGTATAACTCACATTTATACATTTTAACCAAGGGCTTCATAACTCAGTATAACTTTACAATCAAAACATTGCACACTGCATTATTATCAAATAGAGAGTAGAAGCACCAGGCAGAGGGATTTTTCACAACATGACAACCCAAAAGTGGTTAATGTGTTATGACTAATATACAACACATTAGTTTATGATTTATTAACCATTTATAACAGCATTAGTTACAACTGATCTATGTCTGTGTAAAATGGCAGTTTCTTATAATCCCAGGAAAAGTGGGACCAGCTAGATGTTTGGTATGACAGTAATATATATAAAAAATGAACTACACAAAACTAAACTATAAACCTTTAATAAAGGGTGGCTTATGAGAAATGGCATAGTTCTAGTCATAGTCATAGTCATAAATATCAGTCTAATCTTTATTACAGTTTTAACACAGTTTGTTACTCAATGTGGAATCTGATATATGTAATGTTTAATGATGTTATCATATGTACTGTTCACACATTCTTTATCATAGTGCATGAGCTCTGCTGAGATTTTAAATTATATCCTACGGCCAAAGATTATTTAGGTGAAAATAATACATAATCCTAGGACAATAGTGGAAGAATACTATAAATCCATCACACCTATTAGTCCTCCTATTATCATACATTACATACTATATCTTACCTCTAAGTAAATTAAGTAAATTAGCAAACACACTATTGTCTGTGTAGGAGTAGAGAGAGGGCCCTTTTTTTGTTAGAACAGCTCAATTCATAATTTGTTTCATAGGTTTACAACATTTGCATTGATCAATATTTTAACTTTAGTGAATTAGCTAGAATAAGACATTAAATACAATCTAATTTATATCATGTTTCTTTGAAGATTTCACCACAAGATGGAACCAAATATCTCACATTCATTTTTAAAAACCCAGAGCTGGCAACGCCCCCCCCCGACTGAATTATCTTGGATTAGCAAATGCTTTTATTACACTTTAAGAAATGCAAATATATTGGCATAAATGTATTAATAAACACAGCACTTGTGGCAAGAGCAAAGTACATGCAGATATTCAGCAGGAGTGAGAAGAGGCGATGTTTGGGGCAAACGTTGCATATTTGTTGTCAAAAGTTTGTTTGTGAGCCATAAATTCATTAGGACTGTCATGCTCAGTTAAGAGAAACTCATTAAGGCACCACTTAAGTCCCCCCACTGTCCACATTGTTTAGTTAAACACTTATTACATGCACCATTAGTTTTGATTTCGGCCTATTAAAGAGATTAAATGATTGATCAACAGCCGAGGGATAAAAACAAGCCCTTCACTGCACTGAAGAAGCAGGAGAGAAGCACGTCAGACCCAGCAAAGGCCTCCGTGACAGGAACACGCATCTTGTTGTTTTGTTTATTTATGACTCTGCAGGGTGAAATTAAAAACATTAAAATCAACCAGAGAGAGAGAGAGAGAGAGACTAGTTAAATTATACCATATTTAAATCATAGCAGAGTAACATAAAAATACAGCAAAAAGAGATATTAAAATAATCTCATTAATTATTTGATACTTACTGTATAATATCACTTTATTTTGTAGATCCATAAAAAACATGTTCAATAACATTTTTACAAATAATAAAATACCTATAGATAGAAAGAATAAAAAAAAGGACAAGAACAATGTTAATAACAGATTGATAATAGTTATGTTAATTGTAAATATTATTATTTCCTTATTAGCATACAGAGATTAAGGTCTGGAGTCAGTAAAACAAGTTCTGCAATATTCTGAACTCCACAAAATGTGAACTTAAATAATTTATTATATGTTTTGTTTTGAAATTTGATGATTATTTAAATGCAGTTCAAATGCACTATTAACTTGGGGTTTGAAATAGTGCCTTTTTAAGACTTCACATAGTCGGACTTTAAAGTTCAAACTTCCACGACTCTGAAACTGGTCCAAAGTTTAGACATCAAAGAATTTGGAGGGCCAAGCCAACATCAACATAACGAGGAAATATGTGTCCTTCTGCATCAGTATCTGCAAGCGTCCTGATGTTTGGGCTGCAGTTTGCATGCGAGAGCCCGTTGCACGAGAGCAGATCATGTGTTTCTCTGTATTTCTGTCCCACAGGTCTATTAAGTGAATTCAGTTTTTTATTTGACACCCCTGCACACAACACAAAGCCCTTCTGCACTCTCCAGATATTGTCACTAAAAAAGAAAAGACAATGTTCAAAGTTATAAGAGAGAATTGAAACTTATTCATGGTAAATATATGCAGTTATATATTTATCAGTAGCTGTCTACATTAGATAATAGCATTTTAATTCGGCTCAGGCTTAAAAGCCTTTCATTAAACTTTTATTAAATTCAGTTCAGTTAGTTACAGTTCAGCATCTGTTTAGCTGAGTTCATTAGTTTGTTATAGACAATGACAATATTTACATAATCCTATTGCTGTAAGTAGTTTAAACAAATAGTAATACAAATGCTACGCTATATATAGTTCAGAATGATGAGATTTCAGTTTATACTGTTTAATTTGTTTTAGTCTTGTTGAAGAATATGAATGAAGCTAAAATTAATTAATGACTCATAAATTGTTCATATTTTCCCTCTTGACCCCAATACATTTATTTGTCCTGCATAAACATAATTAATGTATATAAAGATATATTTCCTGTTACAGGGTTTCTTTGAATTATCCTTGTCTATACTACAACCAATCCACTGAGTCATTGTTTTGTACATTTGTACTGTTCCTGAGCATAGTGTGCCCTATAAACATAACCACATCTATTTTCCTTGTCATATAAGATACAATCTCCCTCTCTCATCTTTTTGTTACACTTCCACATATGATCTGTACACACAGGACCAAAGCAGCAGTGTTTCACCCCCCCGTGCGTACGTGCTCGCCCGTATCCAGATGATCTCCTGCAGCTCTTCCACAAATGGTGCTTCAGCTGTGCAGTGGGAGGTCTGTGAGAGTGGTTTACCAAACATGCCCACTGGCCCTGCGAGCTCGCCCCGGTGACGCTCTTGCCTCCGTGTCTCTCTCCTCCCCGGCCCGACCACACCGCCCCGGTAACGACGGCGCTTGCATTACCCACTGGGTATAATTATTCTGCATTTTGCTGCTCTCCATTCTCTCTCTCTCGTCAGCTTGGCTGGGTCTTGACACCGAGGTCCAGGCGGAGGGCCGCAGGGCCGCTGCTTTGTGTTCACAACGCACTGAACGCCACTCACTGCACCGTGGCTCTAAACAGGTGGGGGGTGGTGATGCGAAAGGGGGGAAAGGGAAGGGAAGGAGGGGGGGTGTTACTCACTGGATGCCAAGGCCTCTGGGCCTGAGGAGAGGTGGGGGTGGTTGGAGAGGACCTGCTGCCCAGCAACCCACCTACCCGCTTCTGCCCTTCTCTGTCTCCATATCCAGTTTCTTATCTCATTTACTGTCTGTCTCTTTCTCCCTCAGTCCCTGAGCTGCAAGCAGGTCGTCCATCCCTGTGCCGCCACCACTTTCTTGTCCCTCTGCCTGCTGGGGGCGGGATGTTTCTGAGCTGTCCACCATGGAGAGGAGGAGGAGGGGTGAAAGGAGAAAATAGAATAAAAGGTATACAGTAAAAAAATAAATAAATGGGAAGGTAAAGACCTAAATAATCACACTTAAGGCCCTTATGCAGTGGCATTTTAGAAGTCACTGTGTAGCGTGACACTATCCCGCTGTCACTCTGTCCCAAGGCCTGATGGGAAGACACAGTGGCGGTACATGGCTTGCAGCCTGAAAATCAGCATATGTACTCATCATCCTGTGCTTTTCAGGGAAGGATTTTTTTCTCTTTCACAGCAAAACAGAATTAAACCTTGTCAGGCTCATCTTGCAATGAACTAGCCCCTTTTCCTTGGAGCTTGAGATCAGCACTGGATTGGAAGTACGTGCGTTTTTAGGGGAGACCAGTGTGTCGGCCACGATTAGCGTTTGCGGCGGGCCCCTACTGCCATTTCGGGGCTCGTCCTGGAGATTAACGGGAACTGCACTGTCACTTTTCCCATGGGGGGCTGTCCCCCTGTCCTCTCCCATGCTAGTGAGTGGAGGGATCGCCTCCTTCTCCAAGAGGCAGTGTTGAAGTCGACTGAGGGCAACAGGCTGTGGGAGGCTCCAAACCTGTTGAGGCAGAGTGTCCTGCAAAGTGCCCACAATCAAAGTGACAGATGTTGGGGTGGAGGGAGCGCTGGACGAAGATATCTCTCTGTTTGTGGTGGGCAAAAACATCGCTTCTCCTGGCTGTAGCATTTCAAACACACACAGATGCACTTAAATAGCACATACACATGTTTGCACACACTACGACTTGAGCAGAGGAGGAGTTGAGGTGGAGGGGAAGCGTCGACTGAGCTCACCCTGATGGTTTTTGAAGTTTTTCTTCAGTTTGTGTGTGTGTGTGTGTTCGGGGATATTCGACGTGGGACAGAGCAGAGGAGAAAGGCAAGGAGTAGGAAAAAGGGGGTCTGCCCTGGGGTCACTCACACATGCACACAAACTCAAACACACACTTATACCAACACACACACACACACACACACACACACACACTTTTCGGGCTGCTGTGGCATGTTTGGAGCAGTGCCTCGTCAGATTAGGGCCATGCTGGCTGTGTTTGATGGCCAACCTGGACAGACAAGGCCTGCCAGGCACAAACTGCTCAGGCACATGATGTCAGGGCGGACACACACACACACACACATACGCATACACAAAAATTATCCCGCGCCAGACCAAAGAGACAGATGACACCCAGCATGAAGCTAAAGCCAAATCTGTAAGCATCCGCTGCGATCCAGCTGGCTAGCCCTAGGGTACCTGTCTCTGCGAAGTGGAATCAGCGTCACCCCCGTGAGCTGTCAAATTAGCTCACAGGGCTGGAAATGCTGAAGAGATTTGGCCCCTCGTTGTGGAAGAGCAAAAAAGAGGGGGGGAAGGGAGGGTGGCATTAAAAAAATGTTATTAATTCATCCTCCTGTTGGGAAAAATGGTTAAACTCCCAACAACATAAAAATCAAGAAAGGTGGACTTATTAGTGTGAACTTGTGGGGGGGGGGCTAGTAATAAAGACTCACACAGGACACACACACACTGTGTTCTAGCACCGACGAACACACACATGCACGCACATACATGCTGATACTAGCAGACGCACATGCTCAGACAGGAAAAACAGCACACACACACACACACACACACACACTCACATACACAGTGCCAGGGGCAAGTTTTCAATTACTGCCAGTGCTAAGCAGTCACCTGGGAGAGATGTACCATGTTTGAGTAGAGAGGCATTTCCACCAAGAATGTTTTTTCTTTTACCTCTTCTTGTCCCAGTTGTGAGACAGCTGTGAATGTCAGGCACATGATCAAAAATGACATTAAACAAAACATCAAATGTTTCCTTTGTGAACGTTTACATCACAGGAAATTATCAAAGAAAGCCAGTCTGAAAAGTGAGATTTGAAACAACTGTTGAATGTGCAAAAAGGTGCCTGATTGAACGCCCTGAGGATTAAGTTGTCCATTTAGTCAAAAATTAGATCATGTAGTTACTGTGAAAAACTGAAAACATTTAGTTTCTAAGTAGTGCAGCAACATGAAGGGAGACATCACGCCCTAAATCAACTAAGATAAATTAAGGAGAAAAAAAAAAAAAGAAAGCCCTGTTGCCGTGGTCACCTCGTTACTAAGAAATGTTTCATGTATTTTATGTTTTGAAAAGATTATGGTAGGGGTTTATACAAAAATGAATGGTGTGAGGAGAGGGGCGGAACCTTTTGTAAATGTTTCACTTTATAAAAAAGCATGTCCCGCCCCTGTGTTAATACACCAGTAAATGATTCACTTAATCAAAGGTCAGCTGAACATGCAAAATGTCTCTCCACCTAAATGCAAATAAATGTTCCAATAAAAAAAGAATATTGATTCTTTTTTATCAATTCGGCGCACCGCCTGCAAACGAAGCAGGAGAAAGAACTGCTCACTTATTCTTATAACAAATAAATAAATAAAAGATGGCTGCCAAGTTTTAGCCAGGGTGAAGTCCTTCTGGGCCCATAGTGTCCCTGCCATGCTGGCACGCTAATAGCCACAGCAGGTTTTCTGTGTGTGAGGTGACACAGATAATAGTGAGGAGGTAGGGACTGCCAACATCAACACTGCTCCCTGGTGTTTGTGACAACATGTTGACCCCTTTGGAGAGCCTGTCCTGCCCTGAGACAGACTAGTGTGTGTGTGTGTGTATGTATGTGTATTTGTGCGTTAGGGTGTAAGATGGAACCTGACAGGAGTTTAGCGCTGATGACCACCACGGCGAGAGATGGCAGCACTCCTCCTTGAGGGAGATACTGTCACTCTTCTATGTTTGTATGAGTGTGGGTGTGTGATTGTTCTTACTTGCTGAGCTTCTTCAGGCTCAAAAAATTTTGAAAATGACACATGAATGAAATTTCAAAATTGAGTTTTAAAAAAAAAGTTCTTATGTTTTTTTATGAAGTAAAATGGGGTTCTTTTTCCTCACTTAAGCATAGTTTAAGTGCTACTAACTGCAGACTCAAGAATGAATAAAGCTTCATACTCAGCTACTGTATATAGGATATTACAATCATATTATTCATTTTCTAACCTGGTATCCCCATCATCACTCTCTGAAGTCCTGTAAGAATCAAAAAATAGTTATATAACTGTGAATTAAGGAATTTAATTTATTTTTAATGTATTTAACCAAGTTTGCTTTTGGAGTTCTGGCAAAAGTGTTCTCATTCCCTGGTGAAGTTAGCAATGATAAATAATGCAAAGCTATACTTTCTAAATAGTTTGCAGAGGTCACTGTTTGGTTAGGTTTAGGCAACAAAAACACTTTACGTTTAGGAGAAGATACGTTATGTACCTGATATAAGTTAACTTACATGCAGAACTTTAAATAAGTGAATATTGACTTTTGGTTTCACTAAAGACTACAATCATCAATGCTTCATAGAGCACCAGAGTGGTATGAGTTATGTCCCTGGTTAAATAATAATGATTGTAAAAACCTTAGGATGATATTGGAAAAAGACCTGGGCTGGTCAAAAAGGCTAGTAAACACATATACAATGTCCTCATGACCTTTTTTTAACTTAAAATATACATATTTTTCCATCCCTGCATTCAGGGAGGGTGCTGCCTTGCATACTTACACACATCAACACATAACTGGCCAGTAAACGCACATACAGTGTCATCTTTACCTTAAAATATAAACATACATAAACAACTCTTCATCCTGTAATAATAAACTGAACATGGACATCACAATTGTAACTGTGTTTACATACAACATAAGTCAGTAAATGCTCAGCAAATACCTGCATTCATATTAGCTGGTTGTATTTTTCATATTAACAACAACATGTTGAAACAGCTTCACAAATGCCACGCAACACACTCATCATCATCCTCTTTGAACGCGCCGAAAGTTACGTATTGAAGCTTTAAGGCACTTCTGCATTGCCTTCATCATTCAGCTCTTTTCTTCTCTTCTTCTTCTCCTCTTCTCTTCTCTTCTCCTCTCTCTGCTGATGTTTGTCCCTGAAGGTGCTCTCTTAATGTCTTTGACTAAACTTCAGCCAGTCTTGGCAGTGACGGTGCCCCATAGGAACACAGTTGAGAGGAGACCAATATGATTGTAATGGAGGGTTTGCGGGCAGGGTCTATCACACTGTGTCACCTATAAAAAGCACAAAAGCCAAGTGGCGGGGTGCATAACACTCCTGGCTACAAAGATGGAAAAAAAAAACATATAAGCTACTCAACTGTTCTATAGAGCTGTAGAGATAGGAGGGCATTTTCATTTTTGTCTTCCTGTTGTGTCACACCACTCACCACTGGAGCAGGGAAGACTGTGGTGTCACATTAGCTGTAAAGGGGAGTTTTTGTTTTTAAATAAAAGCCTTTTGGAAAGGTGACATCTTATTTGTGTGCCGTAATGAAGACTGTACTAGTTTTGAAAGTGTGTAAAGATAATTTGATTCAATAAAATCCTCTCCTCTGATGAATGCAGTGCCTTTATTTACAGTGACTAAAACATTTCAGTCACACACGATTGATTTTGTTCGGATTAAACTGCATCAGAAATGCATCTAATTGGAATTATTGACATTGTAACAGACAGATCATTGAGTTTCCGACTTGTATAACGGAAATCATTTTATGATAGAATTTACATTTTAAAATAAAAACTAATTCCTCCCATAGCAACAATATTATTATAGCTGATACAGTTAACCCCAACACAACACCTACTTAATAAAAAATCCATATCATTAGCATTGCAATGGCAGAACACAGTGTGTAATGACATTAGGACTAATAACACCCTGCATTAACACCATCTTAGCACTTGATCGAGTGTCGTAACTCATCCCTTGTATCTATGCATCTGTGTACATTAACTATGTGTGTGTTTGTGTCTTGTTTGTGAGGCATCATCACATGCTCCTGCCCCTGAGGTTAGAGGATGAATGAAGGCTGTAAAGAGGAGCATGACAGCTGTGAAAGTCACAAGGGGAGTCCGCCAGCGCTGAAAAGGAGACAAAGTTTCCCTCCTTCTGGGTATGACCTTAGTGTGTGTGGACATATATGTCTCTGTATATATACTATCATAGTCATAGTGTATGTAGTGTGTGAAGGTTTTTTTTTTTTTGTTAAATAAAAACACAGATTGAACATACTGTGTGTGCATTTGACTGTGTTTCCGTGCCTGTTTGCATATGTGGTCCTGCAGCTATGCCACACACTGGAGCCTATTGTAGAGCCTATCAGCACTCTATCAGCGGCCCACATCCTCGATCCCCTCATCCATTCCTTCACTGTATCAACAGCATCTTTCATTGCAGACTCACCCTCCTACCTTCAACCCGGAGGCAGGCAGTGTGTGTGACCGTGTGTTTGTATCCTCAGGATTAGACTTCAAAAACTGGTGGTTTTGGATGGGTCAAAGTTTGTGAAATGCTGAGGCATCTTCTTTGAGATGGATAGATAGCTCACTGTGTGTGAATGTGCGCGCACAACATTAGAGGATCAGGAGATACAGAGATGACTTTGTGTTTTCCTGTCCAAATGTCGATTTCACACCCCCCCCCCAGCCTCATTTGCGGGTGCTTTTCAAAGAGGCAAGTGATCAGCTGTGTGTCATGTGCTGTTAAATTTAGCCTGAATAAGGAGTGATTTTTGGTCATCCCTCAAGATCAAATGCTATTAACACTGTACAAAAACACGCCGTGTACAAATCAGTGGCTGTCCCTCAGGGTCACTAACTTTAGGCGGGGGCCTAACTGTTTTTTAGGGCATACTACCAAACTTAATCAGTTATATTTATCCATCCGGCTGCCACTGACTCTTCTTTTGAGATGAATCTGGCACTTGAATTTGAGGGTGTGAATCGAGGCTCCTTGCCCTTCACTTTGACAACAAGGCCCACTGGCTATTGTACTGTACAGAGAGGCTGTAATTCATTTCATGGGGCACAGCCAGTGAAAGCGGCCCTCGACAGCCCGCACCCTGCAAATTGGAGAATTAGCTTGCCTTTAACCTTTTAGCGATCTGTTTGTCTTCTGCTTATCCATGCCTGTCACTGCTAAACACATAAACGCCTCAAAACACTCGATCTACCCTTAAGCTGAAGGTTTTGACATACAGTAAAACATTTGACCTGAATGTTTTTATCTTAACAACAAAAAAATGGATCTGTTTATAATGGTTTATGCTGGAGTTCTTAATGATGTGCCGTCTGCATCTCTGGGAATAAAAATATATTTTTTCCATTCTGAGGAACACATCTTCCTCACTGATTTTATGTTGTATGCGTATGTGTGTACTACACACAGATGTATTTCAGAGCTGAATATAATAAAATATGAAGGAAAACTAATTCCGTCTGCAATACAACTTCATTTATTGTGTAATGTAGTATCTTCTAGTATCTCCCAGGCTGTTCTTTAGTAACTCATCATTATTCATCAATTAGTACTCAAAATTATGTGTACTGGGTTGTGAAGTGTTACCATTTATTCATTAAAATATCACTTCCTAATGTTATTATGTAGTTAAAAGCAGCATTAAATAATTTCGAACACTGTGCAGGGAGAAAGCTGGATATTACCTGAAACAGAGTAACATGGGCTTATTTGAAAAGTCCTCACAAGTCACCAGTTTGCTTGGGTTACCATTTTAACGTTGGACTGCTGGAGGAGCAGAAAATGTAAAGAAAAATAAAAAAGCTTTTCCTACATCGACATTTTAAATGCACGCTTGAAAGTTGGATGCGAAAACCAGCATTGCAACACGTGAGTTGAAGATGTTTCTCTTTGAGAATTGTTTTTTTTTATTGGCAAATAAATGCAAATGGTTGAACACCATTTAAACCAAATACTTTGTTAGCAGTGAATCACTTTCTTGCAATTGTTTATTTTGAATTCTGAGATAAAAGTAACCCCATACATAATTTATAGATCCTATCGCAGTGAATTATAAAGGAATACTTTATATTTCCAAAAGGTCAAACCACGATATTATTCCATAAGCTACGAGAATTCAGGAGACCAGTTGGTTCAGGGCTGGCTCTTCGTCCTCCTTCTCCTGCATGTCTCACCCGTCTCTCCCTTTCTCTCCCCCTATCATAATGACCTAACACAGTTTGTTTTTTGTGGGGTGTCTTGTATGTCTCTATGTACTTTCTGTTTGTGTGTGTGAGGCTATGGGAGGGCAAAGAAGTAGCCATTTGAGCAGACTCTTGGTCAGGAGCACTGTTGGTATGTCTGTGTGTGTGTGTGTGTGTGCCAGATTGTAGCTTCATGCCCTCAGTCCAGTAGATAACCAGTCAGCAGTGAAGCCACCCTCCTAACACACACACACACACGGACTAGACTAAAATGTGTGTTCCTAGTTCATTATCATGTCCCTTTAAGATTAATCAATTAGAGTACAGTTGACTGGCTGTCCTATCAGTCACTCTAGCTCAAACTGCTGTTGTACTGCGCTACACTGTATAATATAGCCATCATTCATATACACTCCATCATCATATTTATCGATCAATGATGCAGCATGATTGATAAACACTCAATGTCCGAACAAATTAAGGTTCCTTAATTAAAGTATCAGAAAGATGGTCCTAAATATTTTGTATTAAAAGTACTTTACCTTTAATGGCTTTAGAATGGAAGACTGTGTGGATGATCTTTAATGCATTTCTGTTTTTTAGAGAGACAGTTAAAAGGGACAGAAAATATCAGTGTTGGGGTGGTTGCATCTGACAATTCTGTAACTTTCCAACACCAACAGTCTGGCATTTGCACGCACTTGCATGCAGCAGTTGGCCACGTGTGCAGAAGTGAGAAGGTCAGCAGGGTTTGGACTTCTTTCTCAAGCTCTCTGTTCTTTTTATTTCTTTACACAACTATTTCTGTCACTTTTCATTTCTACAAACAAGTGCAACAGCGTGAATGCCTTTCAGGAGAGACTGTGTGAAAGAGTGCACCATTATCTGTATATTTAAGCGATTATTGTGCCTCGCGCCTCTCCATGATGGATGATTTTTCACCCTGTCTTCGAGCATGACTGCTGAAAACACTTTTGCCTTGATGATGCTTGATGTATGTAACATAACCCTGAAAACTAAACAACAAACAAATAATCAAAAACTTGCGTTGCTGTGTGATACACTCAAGAAACATTTGACCATTTAAAGTGTATGACCTGCGTATGAATGTAATCTGTAGGACAACATTTTGCTTTTGAAACTAACTTTGTTCATCTTCACACAAAGACACATTTTCATTTCAAGAAAAAGTCCCTAAGTTCCCTAAGAAAGAGACGGGGAAGATGCAGGGAAGAGATATTGTAATGTAGATCATAGTAGGTGGTTTCAAGAAACTTGGAAGTGTAAAGTTGGAAAGAAATTAGACAAATGATGGTGATTAGATTAATCTTTAAAATGGAAACAGAGGAGCTCACAACAATTAAGTGAAATACTCTTTTATCTGTGTTGCTGGATTAATCCCTGCCAAAGGGAAACCGGTGATTCTTGTGGGAGAGTTTACATTTGAATTACTGGAACTCAGGCGCCTTTTCTTAAATTGACTGCAGATGGATCGCTCCTCTTTCTCTTTTGAATAAAATCTTTTGCTTTAATGGTGAAAGTATTGTGCCAGGTCATTTCTTACAGTTTCCCCTGTGTCAGCCGTAACCACCAGGCACCCACATCCGTGTCCTCATTAAAAATAACTAGCTGGTTTTCACACAAGAATAATAAAGTGAGTGGGGTCATTAAGTTAACAACTCATATTCAAAGTTAATGATATGAAACCTTGTTTATGTTCTATTACATCGTCATCAGCTCCCTGTTTTTTTAATCATTAGGGAAATGAGACACGTTACAAAGAGAAAGCACTCTGCATTTAACTCCAGGTTTAAATAAATTAGTCATCTCAAATTAAAACCAAACTGTTATAATAAAAAAAGATGGGGAATTAAAAATTCACCGCCCTGGTGACGTATGGAGATGAGAAATATGCAAATTAGGAGACCGTTTGCTGTTTTTTTTTCCCATGGAGGTCAAATTACAGTAAATGGCTGAGGGCAGTGCTCTCTGCTCTCTGCCCACCCAGGAGTCTGTCTATTAGCTCCTCACCCCCCCTCACCCCTTGCCCCTCCAAATATCCTCTCTGCTTATTTCAAATACCATCCTCCCTGTGCAGCACTTTCCATTTTTTTCTTCAAAGTACACCCCCTTGTCACAGGGTTTCAGCTGCAATTACTTTTAGTATCACTTCTCAGTGAGAAGTCAACTTCCCTCGAGGCTTCCTATCAGAACCTATTACAGCAGGGGGGCAGGCTGAAGTTAAGTGGCATGACCTGTGGGTTGGATGGAGCAGGAGGGGGGGATAAATGTATGGCTAATTTGTGGAACATTTGAATAAAGGGATGAGGATTGTGACACGGCCACGCAATGTGATGGCACGGCAAATGAGAAGTCCTTGAATCAACCGAGGCCAAGGAATGGAATTGTTTTAATGCGATAGGTAAAAACTGTTAAAATATTGTACGTCTGGGACTCAGAAGAAAGAATATTCTTCACATTTTTTTTTTTAACTACTGCTACAGGCCCGTTTCCTGAACTCATTCAGCTGAGTGGGTCCACCCTCTCCTTCGCTTTTTTGCCTCCTTCACCCTTAATTCACCTTTTACCCTCAGGCCAAAACCATAACCCCATGAATGGGTGCATGACCACACACACACATACACACACACACACACAGAAAAATGTGAAGAAGCTGCAGCTGAGGTAGATCAGCAGAAGGGGTGAGGAGCGATCGAGGCGGCTAATTCAACAACAGTTATCTCTGTGTGTGTGTGTGTG
>NW_023339650.1:7358770-7381077 GCF_004916995.1 Morone saxatilis
TGTGTGTGAGAGAGAGAGAGACTTAAGGTGCAATCTTGTGCAATCTCCTTGCCCCGGGTCACACATATGTACTTTAGCACCAACATGCCGAACCAGCCACCCATCTCTCTGATTGATGAGCTGAGCGGTTGCATCTTGTAAAAACTCCGGTCTCGCTGCACACCTGGGATCCTTATGCAATCCAAGGTGAGGCTGAGTCTTGCAAGAGAATACGAGAAGAGAGAATAAAAAAACAAAACTGTATGAAGTTCTGCTGGCATTAATACATGCATATGGTAAACTGGTATTTGCAGATTCACTATAGTGATATAAAACCCTTTGAGCCATAGTCTGAGGTAAGCAATCAAACAGCTGTCTGACTCACTCATTAAAATAATGATGTACTATTCCACACATGGTGACGAAAGAGCTGATCAGAGTATACATTCCTCTATAAGGTAGGCATTCGCTAGGCCCCTGCTCAAAACATTAAAGGATGCTTCTATTTTATTACATTCAGTCTTATTTTCTGAGCTTTGGCAGCCATTTCTATTGAATTAGTCAGGTTGTAAACAAGCCAACAGTTCAGCCAAATTATCTAAACCACATTATTCCGCAGTAAAATGGACAATAAACACTCAAAATGTTGGTAGTAATTCCTCCTTGCTTAGGAAAACAGTTCACATTCAAAACTACGGTTGGGATAGTAGGTCTTAATTTATGTGTTAGGGTTAGCGTTATGGTTGTCAGCAGACAGAAAAACTACCAGCCTGATTTTCATGAAACTTAGTGGAAGGGTGTAGCATGGGCCGAAGAAGAACTCACTAAGTTTTGAAATAGATTTCAATCAGAGCAAGTAGTTACATATTATTTTTTACTCTTGTAAACATTGCGGGATAGGTCAGTTGTAAAACAGTTGTGTGCATGCATGAACCACCTTGTGATTAACAGAATATGATATATCAGTATTATACCTATAGTATATATAACAGAAAACAGTGTTACGGTGAAGGTCTACAAGTAACAGTGGGAAGATCCACCATTCGCTGCCGTTGCTATATTTACATCGACTTTTACAATCAGACTACAATCATTCACTGTGATAGAGAGCTGTAATCGTGTCAGTGGGAAATGGCTTTGCAAGCAGAAACATCAGCAGCCCGTGCTTGGGTCCCCACATGGTGTCTCTGTAACTCCTGTAGCCCCTACGTGTTACAGGTGTACAGCGTAGCTTCAGAACTTGTAGCTGCCCTACACAGCTACCGCTTCAAGGCTTCATTATGTCTCTTCCAGGTAACCTGGAGATTTGTTTACAGTCTTTATAACTGTCTGACTGTCCATGTTTCTTGCCTGGCCAGACTTCTTTTGACTTTTGTAAGTATTTCCAAATGTTTGTAGCTGACTCAGTGAGTACAGTGTTATCGTAAATGATGAATGAATGATGATGAAAAATAGGCAAAACTTAGACAACAACAAGATCCGACTTGTAATAAACCAGAATTATCCTTTAATATCTACATTACTGAGGCTGTCAAGTCATCCCTGAACATGACAGATGTTTTATTAGGTGAAACCTAAACACCTCCAGAGGTATAGTAAAGAAGATGCATATGAAATAAAAATCTCCCAGTTTAATACTCTTCTTGCTGAGCATCAATCACTATTTCTGACACTATTCCATAAATGTTAAACTTGTTATTCCAAATACATCAGAAAAATAGTTATAACTGAGAATTATCCTGTATTTGCTCATAAGATTTTATATTTTATAGAAGGTATAGAAGATATTCTACACTGGAGATAGAAAGTCGTTCCTCGAGAGATAGACACATTTGTCTCTTGTCCACAGGAATAACTACAGCGAGAACATGTTATGAACAACACACACCCCC
Organism: Morone saxatilis; assembly: GCF_004916995.1. NCBI lineage: Eukaryota > Metazoa > Chordata > Actinopteri > Moronidae > Morone > Morone saxatilis. The sequence continues at coordinate 7,360,642 of NW_023339650.1, forward strand.
ACCCTCCTCTCCCTCCTTGTGCCCGTCATAGCTGCGTCCTTGCTCATGCACTCATGTAATTGCAATAGACAATCAGATGCCATCTTTATAGGCACATGGTACAACTGTCACAATGTGTAAGGCCACGCTGAAGCGCGGCCGATAAGTCCTGTCAAAAGAGCTTACGACATGCTAACGCTCCCCTCACCACCGTACGGTGTTGATTGTTCCACCGCATCAGTCAGCGGAGAGACGGGGAGTCCTGCTCTGCCTGATGTTGTTAATAAGAACTAATGAAGGGTGGTAGCAGCTGCATGGTTGTTTGTTGCTGCATGTGCGGTGTGGGGGCTGTCTATCCAATATGGTTAGTAAACGCAAGGTGGCAAAGGTGTTGGGAGATGATGATGAAGCAAAACCTGAATACATGACTCTTCACTCATTATAAAAAGGAATCAATGACACCTGTTTGGAATAAGTCCTGCAGCTTTTGCCTCAGTGCGGGCCAGTGACTGCACTGCTTTCATGCTTTCTGATACTATTGGTATTAGTTATGATCCCAATGAATCTGTGGGCCTTTACACAGTGTTACTGGAAGCTGGAATCGTCAGCTCATCGACTGTTTAAAGATTAGTTTATGGCATTTTTATTGAAGAGTTGACAGTGGAAGGTGACAGGAAACATTGGTTGATGATGGCACACAAATTCGATGTTTGATGCAGTTTCATGAGGACTTTGAAGTCCCCCACACACTGTGCGATAACAGTGATCTTATCTTATCGCATATCACAGTGTGCAAGATCGTTTGTTTAATAAAACCTTCAGTCTGTTTTTGCGTCAGACTGTATGATATCAATTTCAAAGCATGTCAGATGTATGTACAATGTAAACACAGCAAAAGTGCCCATTCAATGTGATAAATTGGGCTATGTATAGTCCTGCAGTGCACCTCTGGAAATTTGGATTTCTTGTCTTTTGTCTTCATTTATTTCCCTCTAATTCTGACTCTGTAATGCTCAGACAACATACTGATGTAGGCAAGGAAAAGGAGCAGATAGGGTCATGGCCTCTATGTAATATGCAGCCCATTACTTAATGTGTATTACTATTTATTCACTATTGTCATGATTCTGCTTCTTCCTGGGCCTATACTCTTATTTTTGTTGTTGCTGATTTGTTGGTTTCCCTCTGCTTCTTGCATGAATTTCTAACTACTCTGTGCATCTGTGTGTATAACTACTGTTATGTTAAACTTAAATTGGTCACAAAACGTTGTCTGGGAAAGCCCCAAATCAGAGTGTTAGGGGGGCATGTAGAGCACTAATACCCCCCAGATTTAGTGGGTCTTTCTAAAGTCTGTACTGTCAATAATAAAAGACTGTATTGACACACGAGATATCAGCTTTTTCTGTTTGCCAGTAGAACCACCAAAGTGTAATTACGTTTTCACAGCTTATTCTACCTCTGCCCTTTCATTCTCTGCTGCACAGAGAAACATAGAGCCACCACTCCCTACCAAGGCTCCATACTGAGAGATGAAGTCATCAGTAAATACTCATGATGACCTTACCTAACTGACTTTTGACCTCTCCCCACCGCCTGGTGAGGGAGAGGTCTAAGGTCAATAAGGCTTCCAGGGGGAGGGGGCAAAGTTGGCAAAGTGGGTGGGTCTTGAGGTCTTTTAGGCAGGGGGCCCGCCCCTGTGGAGTGCTGTTCCCCTCGCCTTCAGAAGTCGGTGGGGAGGTCGCCTCTAATTGGTGCCACTGTCCTGGTTACCTGCTGTGGCCTCATCACTGCGTCGGCCTTGTGAGTGCGCTCAGGTTTGATCAGGGAGGACCAGCATTTTGAGATTCTGCAAACAGTCAGCACAAAGCCACACAGGAGAAGAGTAGTTTCTGTGTATGCTTTAGAGGTGGAAACATTTTTAAGCACTTTAATGAACATCTGGTTGAAGTACATTAAAAAAAGTCATTGAAACTCACCAAATTCAAAATGAGATAAGAGTTAAATTAAGCTGTGAAGTTTTTACCAGTCACCTTTTCATCTTTTTTATTCTCCATAAATGTTCTACAGTCTTCTAACAAAGACTTTTGGCCTAAACAGGCGGGGCAATCTACTCAACACTCAAAATATCCAAGTATTCCTGATTTGATGAAAGTAACGTCACATTTAACCCCACTCAAAAGAACTGCTGACAAAGTGAAAAAATGAATGCAATGGTTAGTTAAATCATCTGTATTTTATTGTGTTAACAAAATGGCTAGTGTAGTTTGATATATTACATTATTTTGCAGTCACATTTTAATTCACTTAAGATTCATAATTCAATAATTAGAGCAGCAGTTGGTTCATTTGTTCTATTTAAAAGGATGGTTTAATTGCATTTTATTTAAATATTTACCAGATATTGTGACTTTTCCATCCATACAAATTAACTGGCAGTTGTCTTGACCTCTTTAAAAGTGTATAACATCTTAATGTGGCTCTTCTAATTTTAATTTGAGTAAATGTTTCTATGTAGCACTGCTAATCTAAAATGCTAAAGCTCCATGGTCATTCTTGCATAACAAGAACAGAACTCAGAATCTTTTCATGGGAAAGATAAGGGATGTATCTTCCCTTTATGGTAAAAGTATTTAAAAAAAGAAAACGGTGCTTACTGGTATCCATAAAAATAAGTGTTTTTAACTTTGCATGGTGTGTAACCATGGCATCACAAACACGAGGATTTCTAACAATTTGTCCAGCTGCAACTTTTGTGGGCAAAGCTTCATTATTTACACCTCAGAAATACTGGAAACTGCATTCCAACCAAATGTTAACACAACCGAGAGGACAAAGACTTCTTTAATGGTATACCACATCATAAACTGCCCAGACTAGTCACAAGGCTCGCTCAAATGACTGCAAGCTGTTTTTATCCTTCACATCTTCATCACACTTGCCACAAACACACAGCGGGCCATCTTACGGAGCTTCATTGAACCGCTGTCTTCTGGCTGATTTACGCAAAACAAACTCTTTGAGAATACGAAAAGGCACACATTAAAAACTCTGCAGAGGAGTCAGGGGTCATGAGCTGCGTATCCCTTTGATTTATTGGCACAGGGTGAACATCATGGTTACATCAGATGACAAAAGCACTGAAGCGAAAGACACAAAGCTATGTAGAGCCTGTTAGGATGGAGGAAATGGGAGCATTTTAACAGAAGAAGACAGTGAAGAGTAACAGATACACAAAGGCATCCTGTATTATAAGAATTATAGACAAGAATGGTCACTGTTTTGCTCTAGTCTACAAGTGTTTCTGGTTTGATCAGCAAAAGCAATAAAGAGCTAATGAAATTGTTATTTCTCATTTTCGTACTGTTCTTTGTCTACTGATCATTACCTTCATCATGTTAATTTACAGGTTCTGCCTCTGCCACGACTTCACCTGTTAATGGCGCTAATAGCAAACACCCAGCCAGCAGCAGTAAGGCTTTCAGACGCACAGATCATTGTTCACGTCACAAAAAGATCCCTCGGCCTCTGGGTGCTCTTTTTCTCTCTCTCTGTGGCCTCCCTCCTCCTCCTCCTCCCACCCTCCCTCCCTCGCAGCCTCCCTGCGTCCCTCTCTCTCCAGTAGCCCCGTGGGAGCGTGAGGGTTGAAATGACACACAGTGGCTGACTGTCGCCCGGGGGCCTGGGTTCTGGCCTTGGCTGGCTGGATCTGTGTGGCAGCTGGTGAGCCCGCTGCCCTCTCTCTGGCCTGCAGCATCAACAGTGGTGGTAGTGGGACTGATTGGAGCCTCACTCTGATCTCTGACTCTGGGGCTGACGCTCAACTGCTCAGTGCTGCCCACACGACTGGTGGTGAGGAAGTGGGACAGAGAGCGGGGATGTAATCGACAGCATACACACACACACAGAAACTAAACTGTCCAGTGAAATGGCTGAGAGTCGCATGTGAAAAAACATAAACACAACAGTCCTGATAGAGATGCGAGCTGAGAGAGGCTGACTATACTCATCAGGGAGGAGAGCTGGCAGAACAATGTGGACTCAGCAGTGACTGTGGTCATTATGGGGTTATGATGGTGAACCAGCAACCGCATTTATTTGAACAAACTGTTGCTAAGAAAAGCATTGATATGGCATGAAGGAAGCTGCTTTTCCTAAAGGACATAATGTAGTGCCAGTTAACATCTTATTAAGTATTCTTTGAACCTGTAACGCTTGTCATTGCATGTTCAAGGCTCAGATTAAACGAGGAATCACCATTTATAAATAGAAACAACTTCTTAACAAGCTAGCAGCACTTCACTTCAGCGCAACCCGTACAGCTTTCCCTTTGAAAAACAACCATACTAACGTAGACCTCCGCAACATTTCCAACAAAAAAAACATAAAAGACAGACAGAACGGTCTCACATCTGTGCTCCCTAGTTACAGAATAAGGGTTAAGACACCAAATGATTTATAAATAATGTTAGCAGTACTGAATGACAGAGACTCTTGCTTCCACTTCCAGCCCTTTTTAAAGTCAACAGCCAATGGGGCTCAGCAATATAGTTATTAAAAACACTGACATTTTAAAGAATATGAACTGAACTAGATTTTTATTAGCCGGTAATCCCTTTATGGAGTTGCAGTACCTTTGACACTAAAACATTTTAAGTTGTTTTGTTCTTCACTGATTTTTTTGGTTTGACATATATATATATATATATATATATATATTTGAATCCAAAAGATCAAACAGGTCGAGTTCATGGATGTGACCAGGACAACATAAAGGCAGGAATCGTGATCCGATAAAACAGGAATAAAAGGAGATCTTGGATAGAAGTGACTACGTCCTCAAATCAATTTTAGGACAATGGTTTCAGGAAATAATTTGCCCAGGTACAGTCCAAAAGACGGACGAGCTTGTGATGAGTCAGGCTGGGTTGGGTGGGGTCAGGTCTCAGTGGTGTCTGCCGGTGTAAATTCTGTTCCTGAGCACAGCTACGGGAGGGAGGTGGTGTCGGATACCGGGATAGTGCTGAATGTGGTCGAACCATCGTGTCACGTTCATGTACTGCTCCTTCTCCTGGATGGCCAAGTCCACCTGGGTGACAGAGGAGGAGGGGACGTTGACACTGGTATTTTATACAGAATACACCGTTGGTGAAAGGCATCATGCTTTAATATTATGTAATTCTGTAATGTTGCATGCATTTTATCTTATTGGACATTTGTATGAGGAGATGGTCTGTTTCAATTGAAAACAAACCTTCTATGTGATTTAGAGCAGGGGGGTCACAAGATGATTCTAAATTAATTTTTGGTTCTTTTCTTGCTGTTTATTTTATTCAGATTTTTTGCAAATGTTTGCAAATACTGGATACTTTTACTTTGGTTCACAAAAAATTGGAGATGGAAAAATCCCTCTTAAGTCAAACTGATCAGAGCTTATTTAAAGTGCTCTAGGAAACATTGTTTGACAAGTTTGTATCAAAACAGGCATATTGCACAATGCAGGTGGGCAAAGCATAATACCAGAATGCATCAGGACGTCCTTGGAAAAAAAATCTTATTAGGCGTGTGCTTTTTCATCATCTAATTAACTGGAATGTGGAAATTCTCCACACAGACAACAATCCAGCCTAAAACCATTCTAGCATCAGTCAGGTTTAATGTTTGTGTAATGCTGTTTTCCATGAATTGAACATCAGGACAGGCTGTGGTTAAGGGTTGGGCTGGCTGACCCCTTGTCCCTCAGGTTAAAAACCACACTGATTGCAAACCAAAGTGACGCTCCTCTGCCTGGTGGCGGGGGGCAACCTTCCATCTCCGCCACAACCGCTGACATCTCTCAACATGTGATCCCTCCCCTCCCTCCATCTCATTCCGTCTTTCCCATTTCTGAACTCACTTTTTTTGGAATTCTGGAAGGCATAACAAACTTACTTGTCCCTGGACTGGGGCTAAAGACATCACTTTGTGCCACATCACTTTACTTCTCTGAAGAGAAGTGAGAATGTGTTTATAACCCGTGTGTTTATTGCCAACTTGTTCTTGATGCCCTTTGGCCAAATGACTGGTCTAATTGTGTGTTATGCACTGTGACAAATTGCTTATTAAAGTTGTGGTCTGACTGAAGTGAACACTGATAGAGAAGGAAAGGGATGGAAGAAGGCATGAGTGAGTCCTTGGTAAATGGTGGTGAGAGCGGTACTGAGGCACAACAAATCAATCACATTCACCCCTGAACATGCAATCCCACACATCTTTGGAAAACTAAGGAAAATCTACAAGTTCTTCTCAAAAGTTTAGTGCCTTTATGTTTTTGTGTCAGTTACAAGTTACAAAACTCTTTAAATGTTTCCTAGTAGAGCATGTAAATAAGTGAATACTGTAAATATACCAGATATTTTGTACATACATGTTACATAGAAACAAGTAGAAAATGTACCTTTTTTTAAGTTATTAAAAACAGCAACTCTGACCTTATCTTATTTAATCTAAACCATTAAATATCTCCAGATTTCTTTGCTCTACATTGCATCACTTGAAAATCAGTAGATGTTGTGGAGACACATTACAGTTCAAGTGATAATAAGCACTAGGAAATCTTAATTGTGACACCTAAAGGTGCAGAAATGAGATTAAAGGTGACTTACTATGAGTGGATGGATTCCATAGTACATGAAAGTATCAGCTAGAGTGAACTGGTTGCCAGCCAGGTAGACCTTGTCTTGCAGGTAGAGGTTGAGGTCCTGCAAGAAGAATTTTCACAACATAAAAAGTTATGCAAATGAGGTAGTTAATTTATGCATTTATGGCATGTATTTCTATGTAAACACACTTGTTTTCTCATGACAGATGAATACATTATACATTAGGGAAGGAAATTACATTTGTGTGAATCACTAATGAAGCTTTCTTTTGTGCTATGTTGAAAAAAAACGAACAAAAGAGAAATTAAAGTGACACTTTTATTTGAATAATTTGACCCTCTTGATACAGAGTACAGACCTAAAAGGGAGTATGACAGCAGGTTCGTTAACCTATATATCTGTGGGTGCGTGAGGTACATGAGTGTGGAGTCTAGCTTGCGTGTGTGTGTGTGTCTCCACTCTGCTATGTGGATAGGAATAATATGTAACCTGAGGGGGTATAGCATCTCTCCCCATGACTGGCGACTTAACACAGATGCTGTACAAAACAGGCTATTTGTTTACTCCGCTACCAAATTACTACAACTCACGCCTGCAAGTCTAATGAAGCTGTCCTAAACTTGGGCATCATGATGTGTGTTTCTCAGTCCATGTCTGTGTGTGCAAAGTCGTGCATGGAAGTGCTGGTCCCAGGGGAAGGGACCATCTTTAGCACTTGTACATTGTGCGAAGGGAACACTCCACGCACACAGAGCATCTTGGGGGCAAATGGAGTTATTGTGCGGCAAGAGTGGGTGATGCCAAACAAGGCATGAAGACTGCAGACTTCCTCCCTTTCCACAATCAGATCCTTGCTTTTCTTAGCCTACAGCCACGGAGCTGAAGCCCAGTCGAGCATCAGAGGAGAGGCAGCTCTCCTGCCACCCCCACCCAACACATGAAGCTCCAAACCTGGGTTCTTCTCTACCTGCCCCCACCTTAACTGTGCACTCCATCATTGGTACATTCCGATAAAACAACTCAGGAAACATTTGTAGTATTTGTGTATTTGAGTGCTGTTGTACAACGACAGACTTAAGGGAAAACTTCAAAAAACTGAATTTTTCTGTTTTTTTGCCCTTTGGGTGGGTCATGTACGAGCTAGAAAGGCACAGCTGTTCACTTTTACATTAGACTGGAACTAATAACAAAGAATAATGCACAAGATATATGTATATTACCATTTCAGTTCACTGCATGTCTTTGTTCCCATTTATTTCTGATGCACTGTTCTATAGCTACTGTTGTCAGTTGTTGACTGCTGTCAGAATGACCCAGAGAGCATTTTCTATTTTATCTGCTTTTCCACATATAAGATTCAAACAGAGTGACCTCACAGTGGGTTTACCGTCCCAGTGCTACTTTCTACTGGCCTTCAGGCTTCCATTACTCTTGGTGCCTAGCTCAGAACTCTCAAAATTGTGTTGTTCGAATTAGGGATGAGCGAGTACACTGTTATCTGAATCTGTTCAACCATCTAAATTATCTTCATCAATAGCCCTACTTAAAATAGGCCAGTCCTAAATCGGATGTGGGTGGGACTACCTGGAAGTTGTTATTTAAGCCTGATATTGATATGGGTTGATCATCATGCTATATTTATTGGAGCAATGTTTTGATCACAGTAATAAGAGAACTAGTTTTGTTTTTATAATAGCTATATTTATTGTTTATTAGAACATACATACTGACACATATTACTCCGATGATACTCGTAATCGTAAAAAGTGCATTATCCGTACTAGATACTCATTTCAGCTGACTATTTGCCCAACTCTAATCTGAATACCATTAACTATTTTCTCAAATGAAAATGTTTCACATTCACATTCATGGTGCATAGATTTCTGACAAACACAGAGAGCCATCATAACTCAGAAATCCAAAAGCCTGTTGATGCAGTACATGGTGCTCTCCATTGACTAAAGACAAAGGGGGAACTCGCCCAGATGTAATTGGCTGTATGCTAGAGGATTTGACTCATAAAACCAATGATAATCAACATCTGTGCCAACAGGAAGTCACCTAATAAGAACTAGTCTGATTGATTCAGCTGACTCTGGGTTCAGGGCCAAAGTGGTCTTGCTTGTTTATCGCCACATAACACAAGTGAAGATGTTCAGAAACAAGTCTCTGCTTGAAAAACTATGAATTTTTTTTTTTGGGATCCTGGGGTGAGAAAGTTTAAGAACTCCTGCAGTTGACAGTTTTTATTTCTGGATAATTTAATGGGAGATGACTGGTGTGGTGAAAGAAGAGTGTTAAGGACAGAGCTAAAGCAGCAGGACAGGACAGGGGGCCACCGGGGACCAGAGCTGAGCTGCTCAAGGCGACTTCCTTCTGTAAGTGGCACCATTAAAATATTTAAGAGGCTTGTCCAGATAACATGCCGCTACACAGCATGACTCCTCAGCCATGCCACAACAGTGTGTCACGCTGAGAAGTGTGCACACGCGCACACACAGACAGACACTTCAAGCTGACACGACAGTGCCAAGAGGCGCCTAGTGTCCAGAAGACCAGTGGCTGGCGATCCATTTCACGCTGACTGGCGTCAGGCACATTAAAGCATTTTTCTCTGTCATGTGGGGCCATGTCACTGAAGGGCCATACATCAGTCTGTATTCCTCAACAAGACAAACACACGTACACACAAGCACAGTGGCCTAGCTGGTGGGTAGAGAAAGGGACTGAGAGAAAACAAAATGCTGTGGCGCCTCTCAAAGGTAGGGAATGAAAAAAGAAGATATAAGAATCAGGACTAACAAGCAGGAAAAGCTTCATTTTTTTTTAAGATCAACTGCATTTAAATCTGGGTACAGAGTACAGACGCATTTAAATCTGCATACACAATTCAACAGGAATATGGAAGAGCAAGATTTTAAAGATTTCCTTGAATATCGGCATTTCTACCTTCAGGATTGTCTTGATGTCTTCCTTTGTGCAGCCGTTCAGCTTGGTGACTCTGTGCTCCAGCCACTGCTGCACCACAGCCCTGCTCTCTGCAGAGTCACCCAGCAACTCTGGGCGCTTGGCCTCTTTCACCAAATGACAGGCGATGGTCACCAGCCCCACCAGTGGAGGACCATTGTTATTCTGTAGTACAGGTACCTGCAGAGAGATGTACAGAGAGAGGAAAAAGGGGAATAAAAACACAATTTAATTAAATCTGATTCTAACTAACTTAACACATACATCTAAGATGGGGAAAAAACCCTAACGAATAAAACGGCTTGTCTCTGAGGGAGTGTCTCATATGCTGTTAAATGTGGTTGAATGTTCAGATTAACAGCCACATTAAAGTGCTCAATGTGAGGATAAAAGAATAACTGTTCTCAACTGTTTCCTTAAAGACTATGCTGTGTTATATTTCAGTAAAGCACTCCCCCCTTCCTCTCTCAGTCATCAGTTCATTTCACAGCTCTACAGTGTAACCATGCAGCCCCCCCCACTCTACTGCTATGGACGGGCATGCGCAGAACATGGAGCTATTTCCATTGTGCAGAGTTGTGAAAATCAGACAGCTGGTATCAAATGTTACTTCCAGGATTTTCTCTGCTCAGCCTAACCGATGAAACTGGTCACCGACTATCGACTGATAAACAGGGGGAGATATAACACGATGACCGGCTGTATTATCAACACACATGACTAGCGTGTTAGCATTATCTAGCTAGCTACTGTGTGCTAAATTACAATAACTTACGGGCTTCCTATTAAATTAAATAGCGGTTTAAAGCCAACAGTGGACGCCACAAAGATGAACGGTCGTGTCACCTTTTTATCCCCCTGTGTACTGTACTTGTTCGGCTTTTTCAATCCTAAAAATTTCTCCAGCGACGATAGCTCCCGTAACGCCATGTTTCTGACTGTCGGAGGGGCGGTGCAGCGTGCGTGGGACCTGATTGGGTAAAAGTCTGAAGTCCCGCCCACCACGGTTTGACTGACTGTAGAGTTAACCAATGACAACACAGCATGTGAGCGTTTCATTATGTTGCATCAGTGAATGAGCCCTCATCCGTTCAATAACCTGTAATATAAACTAAAATAGACATAAAATATTCCACAGTGAAACTGCAAATTCAATTAAAATATCACATTATGGTATTATTTCGCACACTAAAATAAATTCTTTCTTTTTGTCATTTGTTTGACACAATATCAGCTATAAAAACAGGGTTTTGTGACTTGTGAAGTGTTATGTCAGGATGGAGAAGTGTTAGTAAAAATAAGAAATTAAAAATGTTTACTTTAGGTTTAATATAAAGCAAAAAATCGTCAGCTTCAGCGTTACAAAAGGTTTAATTTCAAAGGTTGCAATGGATGGAAGATAGACCCACCCTCCTCCCTATCAGGACAGCAGCGTGGGGAGAACTTGTCAAAAATGAGTGTTATGCAATCCTGCCAGTTCATAGTAACATGTCTGGTTTTGCAGAACTTCTCCATGAGGATTTGTGGCTAAGCGGAATCAAAATGACAGTGGAAAGTCTGGAGTTTCAGTCTGAAGTCCTGCAGCAAAGTTTCCCTGTCCTGGCTGTGACATTGTGTGTGTCGTGTCTGTTTGGATGTGCACTGTGCCTCTACGATTTCTCTATAATGAAATGTCACCTGTCAGTCAAAACTGGGGTTATTAACTATATACTGTCCAACTGTTTGTGTCTGTGTGACACCATACAGAGTGACAGCTGGGCTAAGGTGTCACACTACAAGCTTTCTTTTCAGCCCCAGCGGTCCCACTTTGTAACAGCTCACCTGGATGACAAGGCTGGAGGTGATGTCTGCAGAATGACAAATCACATTCATATTTTGGATTTTCATTGACCTTCAGACTGCAATAAAATCTACAAGAGATGTAGAGTAAGGGAGACACAGGCCGGTGAGTCCCAAACTGAAGCCCACTGTGACTACTTCTTTCCACAGCAGTGTATGAGGGCGTTTACTTACAGTGAATTTAAAGTAAAAGAACAAAAGTATAGATAAAAGTACTCAGGAAGAATTGCTCCTGTCACTGTTATATTATTATATTCTTACTGTATTATTATTACTGCTGCATTAACTTGTAGCATTTTATCATTGTAGCTGGTTATAGTGGATTTAATTTGAAATATTTTATCAGCTATTGGGTAGTTTAACATACTATATTACTTTACTGTTACATATGCTCATTAATCTTAATCTGCAAAGTAACTCAAACTGTCAAATAAATGTAGTGGAGTACAGTATAAAGTAGAGTAAAATGCTCACCACTAGATTTGTGTACAGGAGCAAACTGTCCAGTGCAATAAACAAGGGAGCCATTAGATGCATGTGACAAAGTGAGAGTGAAAAATTGGAAATCTGCTTCAGGGTGGAGTCGTGAAACCACTTAATTGGAGGAAATAATTTTCAATCCATTACTATACAGTATGTCTTTTTTCAAAGCAGACATTTAGATTTGTAGGAAAAGCGCAGGATAACTAATGACAGTAAAGAAGGCTCTGTTGTATTCAAGTGTCTGTGTAAGCCATGACGGTTTCCTACTGTGACATGCCAAAATGCCTTCCATGAAAAAGGCACGTGAGAGCCAACAACAAAAAATAATATATTGATTCTATATTTGTCCATGTTTGCCCCTTTTTATTTGAAGTTTTGTGGATTATATTGTTTCACTTCATGGAGGGAAATGGGGAATATAGTGGCCATATAATGTAATTCAACTTAATTTTATTAGGCCAGTTACAAGACTACACTGTTCTGTTCACAGACAATATAAACAGACTCTCTGTCTTTTACCAGATTGTCTAAAAGATACTCTTATTACTGATTTACGTAATACTGTATACTCAATAGTCTTATGGTGTTTGGAGCATTTCCAGGGCTGTCATGCTTCTTATCATACTTCAACATAGCATCAATGTTAACATAGCAAGTCAACTGTGAATATCAAACTCACTAAATATTAGAACATAATAAGATAACTATGAATACCTGGGTCATACTAGTCCAGCAGACAAGCACTACAACTTACTCTATGAGTATCTAGGGCTTCTTGATTCTCATATAGGCAGCAGTTGTGCTTCCTGTGAACGGCTTTCATTTATGTTTATTGCCTTGCACATACCCATGCATCCACGTATCTTCCTCTCACCGTGTGTACTTAATATAAACGAACAGATGATATTTTTAAACCCAATTTGTGGAGAAAAAGCTGTCCCAGAAAACAAATTAATTATAAGAATGAGTACACAGACTATCACATATGATTAGATGCCATGGAACAAGGTAAGGCTAATTCTCTGTATTTTTCTTTTTTATCCAACCTTCCATTTTTGCTGTTTGTTTATAGGCTCCAGCACGTCATACACTTTCACCCTAGTAGGGCTTCCATAAATGCATGCCTGCAGCGTTAAAATGCATCTCCTTTAACTAAATGCCTCCAAGCTGCCACATCCTGTCTGTACTCAGGCGGGCTGAGGACAACGATCCCCAGTGCCCAGGACTAACTGTAGCCTGTGGGAGTTTTCTCATGCCGATTGTGATACACAATCTGGGGTCACATTAGTAAGGAAATCTGCAGTGGGGGTCACCGATAGTGCCGTGGGGCTTCCCAAGGCAGGCATAGCCATAAACACAGCCTCAGTCCTGGTAGATATATCCCCCTCTGCTTAGTCTGTAGCTTACAATATGCTGTTACACTGATCTGTCTGGCCTGGGATGCAGGGCCACAGCCCCGCCTGTCTCCTCTGTTACCTTTCATGACCTGTGAAAGCTCTCTGACTGAAATACTGTATTTTAACCACACAGATGCTCTCAGAAGGAGGGATTGGTTGTGAGTTGTCGACATGAACGCTGTCAGCACAGATTGGTGAAATTGCATATTGGTGCTAGGTCGGATCCCCAGCGTGGAGTGAACATGGGGACGGGCGCCAGGCGGCTGGGGGACAGTTTGGGAGAAGGCTGCGAGTTGTGAGATGAAGACAGACAGATGCATGGGGGTCGGAGTGCTGCATGTACCTTCCTTTCGCCTGTAAAGTGTTATTTTTGATTTGATCTTGTCCAAAGAGCTTGATGCACGGTCGACTCCTTGAAGAAAAGGTGAAAATAGATTTTAGTAAACGGGTAATATAGCACAGTGAGTTCGGCTTACACAATCATGATATAAACATTTTGGCACAATTACTTTTTGTAATAGCTGTAAAATACACATTCTTGAGGGGTATGTTTTCATTTTATGATTCTCCTTTTGATTTGAACCAATTGCCACAGGAAAAATAATCTGGTATAACTATTTTTGTGTTTATTTTTAGTAGTCTTCGGTCACTGATTAGTCTATAAAATTTGAGAAAATTGTGAAATATGCCTGTCGCAGTTTACCAAAAGCCCAAGGTGGCATCATGAAATGTCTTGTTTTGTCCCACTAACAGTCCAAAAACCAGATATCACTACTATTGCATGAAAACAGAGAAAAGCAGAAAATCTTCACATTGGAGAAACTGGAACCAAATAATATTTACCAGAAAAATTACTTTTTACTTTATGATTTTTATGATTATTCAATTACCAAAATAGTCGCCTATACATTTCTTTCCAACTAACTAATCTATTAATTGTTTCAGCTCCAGTGAGAGTGTTCCTTAATGTACCTAACATCTCCATTACATGTTTCTCATTTATTTCCAAGCCAAACTACTATACACTATGTCACTTTCAACCAGTGTAGTACTGATACTACTATATGACTAGTGGTAGTCCACACAGTGAGTCTTTTGGCTCCGGAGCTGCTGGCTCTTGTAGTGGAGGAGAGTCAGAGGATGCCAGAAATGTCGCATCCCCGGGCAGGGCCTTTGGGCCTTCATGACGACAACAGTGATGGGATTATAGGAAACCACCCTGCTGCTCCACGCAGAAACAGGCACCCAAAGGCTAAAAACAACAAGCTGGTACCTCCACCCCCCACCACCCCCCTCACTCCATCACACACAAACACATGCAAATGAGTTTATGTTTGAATATGTTTACAAGGGGGATGGAAGGGTTGGATGAGCCAGTGACAGAAGTGGAGTGATGACATTTTTGTGGCATTTCGTGTCTTTCCCTTAACATTTGTGACACGAGATTAGCATTGGAAGGCATGAACGTGTGTGTGTGTGTGTTCAGAAGAAGGGTGGTTGAGTCTCTGGCTGATCAGGAGAGGCCCCGGAGACAAACGAACAAGTAATAAAGGCACTTTCTCCATTTCCTCCTCCTCTGCTTACATGCCAACCCACGAGGCTGTGGGACATGCTGGGGGACACAGTACCAGCTCACAGTAACAACAAACCCTGTCCCTGCCTCCCATCCAGCAGCAGTCACTTAGGACTATTAATTACCGCTCTGAATTTCCTCCTCCTTACCCGTAGCCCGTGTCCCCCTCAGACAAACAACCTCGGTGGGAGGATCTTGATTATTATAGCTTCTGAAAAGTCAGATTGTCTTTTATTGAAGTTGCCCACTGGCCATGCAGGTTTCTCTCTTTCTCTCTCTCACCCTCTCTGTCTCTCTCTCGCTTGTTGTCTCTTGTCCATGATTCAGACAAAATCTTGGAGGAAACCGTTACGCCGGAGCTCTCTCTGTGGCCGGGAGGTCGATGAGGGAGACTCCCATGTAGTTGGAGGTTTGAGTGCACGCAACTCATGTGAGTTTAAAACATGCACGTTAAAACACATACACATGTAGCTGTAGCTTCTGTGTGCAGCTTCAGAGTCATCTTGCTGTTTTCTCCTTCACCAGCAGGGAGCACTGTGGGTCTTTCAAAAATCACAAAGTTCATCTCTCTTCACAGTACATCTGGCTCTAAACCAGGACTCTGTCTTGTAAAAATGAACTTTTTTTATCTGAAATAAGAAAGTGACTATTAAAAAGAGATGGGATCATGTGGAACTTAAAGGAGTATTGAAACCAATGCATCTTGAAAATAATGAAACCAAGACAATGAACCGCTTCTACTGCGTTTTTAAGAGAAATTTTCTACATTAGAATTACTTTACTTACTAACTATGAAATTATTTTTATGATTTAAATCTAGGTGTTGTGAAAATGTGCATGTTCCGCACATGACCTTATATCTAAGACATGTGCATAGTTTGGTAACATCATTTTCCACAATATCAGATGAGGAAGAGGTTCAGTCGTGGTGTCCACCTTTCAGTGCCCTGCTCTGGGGCACATTAATGATTTGTTTTTTCTTCTGCAGTTTTCAAAAGGTTAAAATGAAACTCCATCTTTTTGATTGCAAAGTTTGAAATGTTTAAGAATCACAGGCGTATGAGAACACATTTGGGAAACCTCTGCCCAGGTCCTAATCCTCCCGCTCATCCGTCTTCATGTCTTTAACCCATTAGTTTGATTCACTACCTCTGGAGCGGGAAAGTGAAAGCTTAGGCCGGCACTTGTCTCTCCTATGACTGTGTCCACTATATCCCTTCCGCGTGGCACTTTATGGCCTGCTGGAGAGGGGTGGAAGGGACATGTATGTGTGTGTGTGACTGAGAAAGAAGACGGAGAGTTGGGGGGGTGGGGGTGGAGAGATAGATATAGGGAGATTCAGAGGGTTATTTGTCCCTCTTCCCCTCTCTAAGAGCTAGGAATCATGGTCTGCATGACAGGTCGCCAGCCCCCGTCGGGGGTGATCTATATGAGACCCTCTTTATTGGCAATTTCAACCCAGGGACAGATGAGACTGCAGCCAGCCAGCCGGACAGCCAGACTATGATGAAAGCGCCTAGGACTCACCTGTGACTCTCGCACTGAAGGCTAGAGAAATAATGCATCAGAGGTTATATGTGGAGCTATGTGTGGTGTGTAGATGTATGAGCCGTGTGTGTGTGTGTGTGTGTGTGTGTGGTAGAAATAATGTATGGCTGCTGTCATGCCCAGAGGTCTCTGTTTAGTATGGAGAGAATCACTGAGCTGTGTTGCAGGCAGATTTCGATTGAGATGGTTTGGATACTTTACATATTGTTGGAATGTAGGGTAAATAATTCAACTCAGAGCAACAGTCAAGAATCTGTCTATGACTTATTGCTTTTGGCTTCCTCAGAGTAACACGGCTGTCGAACATGCAGCACATAGTGCACTGCATGTGAATCATATAAAGTCTTTCCGTGCTGTATGAATTGAATATTGTTCTGTCTGAGTGCTGAGAAACATTAAAAAGCATTCTAAAACCTGGATGTTACACTGATTGTAATAAAACATTAAAGCCACCATAAGTACTAAAACATTACTTTAAGATTCTGACTGAACTGAAACATAACTCCATTCTCCCACAGACTTTTTCTTAACATCCTGCACTGGGTAACACTGATATCACATTCAGCCCTCCTCTCCCAAGTCTGTGAAACACATTTCCCATTTTTCAAAGTCTTGAATCGCACGAGGCAAATCACTGGGAACTAGCATGACAACATTCAAGCTCTGAGCAGACAATATATCCCGGGGCCATTCCTCCATCCAACGCGCTGCTGAATGAAAGACAGAAGCTTGCAAAGCGACGAACACCATGAAATAGCCCTGTAATGAACAATTGCTCTCATATGAGAAGGCCTGTTCAGTCAGGACCAGCCATTAGACCCGTCTCCCTCTGTTCACTCCTAATCGATTAGTACAGTCTGCAAAGCATTGATCAGCGATTTGCTTTCAAGTGTCGGGATGTTGGAGAGGTTTAGAAAATACAGATTTAAGGGTACTGAACAGGTTTAGAAAGAAGCTAACTAAAATCTCCATTTGTGGTTCTGAATAAAGTAGAAGCATTTGACAATAGAATAGGAGTTATCAAGCCTCATGGTTTTG
Source organism: Morone saxatilis (assembly GCF_004916995.1). Taxonomy (NCBI): domain Eukaryota; kingdom Metazoa; phylum Chordata; class Actinopteri; family Moronidae; genus Morone; species Morone saxatilis. The sequence continues at coordinate 7,378,110 of NW_023339650.1, forward strand.
AGAATATTACACTCTTTTTTGTAATGTGTGGATACAGTGAAAAAAGTTTTACCTTAACCTTAATGTTCTGTAACTCTTTAACAGCTCAATAAACATACTTAACATTGTTTTATCACCTTAATACTAAATTACTTTTTCTACGTTTTTGATTATAAATAAATATAAATCATATTTTGATGATTTGCTTATAAACACGACTTTGGCTCAGTTAAGCTGAAAATAATAAAATTGTTAAATACAATAGATTTGTCTATGCTCTATATCTCTGACTAGTACTCTTTATACAGCACTAATCCCAAATATCAGAATTTCTGAAAGTGGAGTTTTATAACAAATGAAATAATATACATTTCTTTGACTGTAAATGACTGTTTGGAAAACAAAATGAGCATTTATTTGTTCATCCAGTGGTTTTTAATTAGGTCAGACAAAAGGGAAAATTTTGCAATTATTATTGTTATTTTTAGTTAATGTCAACAAAACACAAGTGTCTCTTGAAGATGGTGCTCATTTGAGCTACTAATTGAAACAACTGTGCTCCAGATATTTAAATACACTCTTTCAGGCTAAAGGTGTAAATGTAAAAATCTAAGTTAGAAAGAAAGTTTCACGGTGATGTTATAATTTTTATGAACTTTAATCCTAACCTTATTGAACGATTGGCATACTGTACATGTATTGGTGATATATTGCAGATGTTTTGCCCTGTACTACTATTGTCCAGATCCATCCCAACATGCAGTCATTTATGATTTCACTTCCACATTTGCAGTATTGACGGACCTGCAGGTCAAAGGCCTATAGTATTTAATTTCAGTGGAATGTATTAAGTATGTAATCATATGTGTGTAAGTGCATGTGAGTGTCTGCTTCATTGCACAAATAATATATATACAGCACTGTACATATGTGTGACTGTTTATCTGCACAGTCAATGCATGCATGTTTACTATATGTCTATATATAAGTCTATGTGTTTAGCTTCTGTGTATTGTGTTGTATGGTTTGCCGTGGCTGTCAGCGCTCCTCTGTGTTTGTCATTCTGTCTGCCTGCGTTTGTCGTCCCGTCCCGGCCTCCGTGTACACTCAGCGTCTAATTAACTTAATAAAGTGTAGCAATTTTGACATTTAGGGGCCTAATTTGCTCCACGGTTGCGGACTGGCTGACCAGCGTTGCAGATAACGCGGACTGACAGGATCAGAGAAAAGTCTGTTTATCTGGGGAATTAAAGGGTAAAAAGAGGCCTGGCTTGGCGATAGGTACTCTCCTGTACGGTGTGTGTTTGTGTATGTGTGGGTGAAGAGAGAAGTTCCGTGCTTGTATGTGTGTGTAAGTGAGAGTAAGTGAGAGACAGGCCCAGTTATTACTTAAATGGCTCATGATATAGGCTGATACGGAGCGTCCGCTTGTTTAAGCCTATCAACATTGTCCATCTAAAAATTGTCTGTCTAAAATGTTGAACTTGTGACCTTTGCCTCAGGTTTCGTTAGGCTTGCTGGTGGCTTTTCCCATGCACTGTGTTCTGTCTTTGCAAATCTCCCTCTTAATAAAGCTATCAGATTTCCCAATAGACAGAGAAACACACACACACACACACACACACACACGCACACACACCTCACCTACACACAACAGTATTCTGTTTGCAGATACAGCCAAAGACAATCTTCCCATCTACCTGGGCGGACCTGCTAGCGCCGGCGCTCGCGGCTATACACATCCTCCATCAAAACATCACTGACAGAGAAGTCAAGTCGCTCTCTCTCTCTCTCTCTCTCTCTCTCCCCTCCTGCCGCCTCCGACCCGTAACCCATTTATCTTGAGATAACTTTGTCAGATTGTCAACCAAACTCTCCGGTGGGAGCCGGGCCCAAAGCCTATTACGGGGGAATCAGCACAGGCCGTAGCTGGTCACTGCTAAACGGATACTCCCTCCGAGCTCCCCCCCTGCCTTCACTGCATTATTGGGGCTGCTGTTCCCACATCCGCTCAAGTCAGCCAGTCGGGCAGCCAGTAATCATGTTGCTGAAATCCCTCACCGTTTGAAAATTGCATTGGTTTATTGATTACATAAACAGAGAGTGGTTATCAGTGAGCAGATGTAATGCTTGTAAAAATGCGAGTGTAACTGCATTCAGTGTTGTTGACCTCTAGTGTCACTCCTTCCTGCCTTCCCTCTGGCTGTTAGGAATGAAATGTGTACTGAATAACCAAAACACTTAATTTAAGTGGTAGCTGTGTTGGTGGCAGCAGTGGCATCAGTGAGTTGCGTTGGTGTTTGAGTGTGTGTGTGCTGTGTGTGCACATTTTCTTTAACCCCGATGCTTTGTGACATGTCACCCAGGCCACTCTGTGCTATTCCCGGCCAGGAGATCTTGGGTTCATGAATAATTTGCCACCGTTAATCTTGAGCAGTCTTGATTTACTCTGGGATGCCTTTGAAGCGCCAACATGCTGAGGGCTTTACAGGGACAGCTACCAAACTAAGGAGACTAACAACAGCAATAAAGGGAAGTGAAAGAGGGAGAGACACAGCGAGAGGGAAATGAGGGGAATCTATTCTTCTTAGAAAGTTGCTGCTCTGTTTTCAGACATTTTTTTACAAGGCTTTTCTCACGGAGATAAAGTTATTTGTTATATAATGGCCAAGAGTGAAATGTTCACAGACTTTGCAATAAGGTGAAGTTTGTATGACTTCTTGATTTGGCATTTCACTTCAAGATATAACCACACTTCCTGGTCAAAACATGTAGAAATGATGGTGGCCACAAAAAAAATGTCTGTGCTACTGTAGAAACATGATGGTTGGTAATATCTTTACAGTGGGAAGGGGATTTTTTGGCTTCATGTGCCAATGAGCAGCTTTCACAGGAATGTGAACAGTTGGGCTGCCTCTGTATCTAGTTCTCCTTAACACATCAATAGGACCCCACTCCCTTTGTTGATAAAAACAGCTAATTTTAGGGT
>NW_023339650.1:7381141-7384382 GCF_004916995.1 Morone saxatilis
TCTGCCAATAGATACTCCTAAATGTGACACAGTAGACCTTTAAAATGAAGATATCCTGGCACTGACAGTATGGACAGTTGTGTCAATGGACAAGTATTAAAAACCTCAGTTAAAATGGATCAAAATGGCATGACTCGACTGAGGTCTTTTACATGATACATTTTAATGTGAGATTGCACTGTTAAGAAACAACAAACAGAGAAAACAGATGATTCAGCTGAACAAACAATGAAAACACTTGAGTAGCTTGCTAACTTGCTAGGGTGTTTTTCGCTATCTAGCAATAAAATATTATATATTAATATATATAAAATAGATTTAGGCTATCCTAGTTAGCTTGCTAGATAGCAAGACACAGATAGATAAAAATGGGTATAGAGTGAGAGTGAAGGAGACGTTCACCCATGTCATCTCCCCTATAGCCCTCTGTGTGACACCCCAGTTTAGCAGTGTAATGACCCGGCAATAACAACTTTCATTTGACTCTATCAGGGTCAATGTCAGCCACTGTATTGTGAACCATTGGCCACAAACGGACACACAGACAGGTGTATCATGATTAATAGATTATAAATAGAGGGTTTGTTTATTCCTCACTTAGAAAGAAAGAGGATTTGTTGCATAGATGAAAAGGTTTAATTTCATGAGCAATGTAGGTTTTTTTGTATTTGCTAAACCCTTTAGGCTACACATTCGTTGTATTATTTTACATTAGTCCACAGTAGTTTCAACTGCGGTTTAAAATGCAGTTTTTTATTTCCACCAAACCGGCATTTTCAGCTGGTTTGTCTTATCTTTCCAGTTTAGTTTATCCTTTTCCCACATGAGTTTTGAATCAGGTGAATTTAAAGAAAAATGTAATCAAGATAATGTGATTCTAGATAGTTTTGCTGAAAGTTAATTTGCAACTGGAGAAAAACATTTTAAGGCTGGTATAATGGCTGGGTTTAAATGCTGACTCCTGATGGCTACTTTGTGCAGTCCAACCAGCCTCACTTGTTAGAAAACATTGATAAAAAACCACTTTGACAAATAAAGTGACCTACTCTGGAAACAGTCTCCCTGCATGTGTGTTTGTGTTGACCCTGTTTAGCATTGTGTGTGTGCGCGTGCATGTGTGAAGCTGTTATAAGTTGTCAGGGTACAGAGTGCAGTCCCAGGTGCTCGCCTCCTGTTCTGGGACCAGGCCCCTGAAGGCCATGATGGGCTGGGGCCTGTTGTTTGGGCTCGGGGGCTGAGCACTGAGATTTATTCTGAGGTGGAATCACTACACTCGTCACTCTCAATAGGATCTAGTGGTGTTTACCGAACATACCTGAGGCAAAACATGGCAAACTGTTTGCTGAACCAGATCCAAACACTAATGTTGTGTTTGTTCATGGTTTTCTAACTTTTTAGACCTAAACTCAACACACACACTCACACACGAGTCTATTGTGCAGATAAACAAGTATCGCCTTGGTTTTTCCTTCTGGACTGCATTGTTTTTTGTTTCTATGGTCAAAACTCCTACTTGCTGTACAAACCTCCAGCAGACATACATAAAACTAAAGAAATTAACTGCCAGTATCACCACCAACATGATTCCTACAACACTTCCTCTAAATTCCAAAGGATATGTCTAGAGATAATTGTATATTTAAGCTTGTTAGCCTATAGGTTATTTATTTGTGCTGCTGACAGTCATTGTCCGAAGACTATTGCAGCAATAATTTTATGAAATATGTGTGTTATTTTATATTATACCACATGTAGCTGAGCCTAGTTTAACATAAAAACAGCAAAAGCCTGACTCACAATGTAACTATCTAGCAGCATCTATAAAGCCCACTAATTAAGTATTTACACACTACATTATTTAAAGAAGCTGCTAGGTAGATTTTATTTTAAATGTACCTTTGGACAGAGCCAAGTTAGCCGTATCTCACTGCTTCCTGCCTTTATGCTAAGCTAACAGTATTCTGGCTGACAGAAGACTAGTAGTGACCTTCACAGCAGACAGTTTAGGTAGGACCACGTCATCTCTTATCATCTTTTGTTTGATTTTCTGTGGCATTTATAGCTATTTTGTCTTTCAACAAACACCACAAATGGAAATAACTGCTAAAAATACTAATTGTACTTTCTTTGTCTCACTCTCAATACAACCAGCACCAAGTGTTTTTGGGTTATAGTTGATCTTAGATAAGAGAGAATGTATATAGCCTTTTGTATGGTACACCATTGACTTTAAATAACATTAGCTTAGCGGACTTTAACTTTGTGACTATATTGGTGGAGGCCTGAGGGGTCCAGACAGAGAAACACAGCTTAAAAACACAAACATATGCATTTAGGGTCTCTGTCCCTGTTAATTTCCTATCTGCATTATCCACTTATAGACAGGCGAGTAGCTGAGATGTGTATCACCACAGATATAAATTCACTTCCTGGAAACACTTAACCAGGATGTTCTGTTTATTAGTCTTGTCACTCATCAAATAAATGTCAAATACAGTGCAAACCCTTCTTGTTTTTTTGTTTTATTTACTCTTTAACACTGTTGACTGTGCACTGGGAATTGTGGGCACCTCCTATATTTAACCTTTCACAACCTAATAGCCAACCTTTGGCTATTATGTTTTCCATTTAGAAATAAAAAAATAAGTTATTTAGCAATGTAAAAGTAGGAAGATTACCACAGTTTTATATCAGTTTTCTTCGTGGTTGGATAAAAATGGAAGGTGATCATAGCTATCTGTCTCTCCTTTGTACTTCTGGCTTATGTATATTCTTCTAAACTAGCCTGCTATTTTCATTGGATTGGCCACCATGTTAGCATCAGATAAATTATGTCTTATTTAGAAGTGACAGCTGTGCATGTGCACTGTGTAAATCACATATTATCCAGACATTGTAGTAGGCAGAGAGTAACAAACAATAATAATAATGATAACCTCTGTGTGTTTTAGAGGCAATAAAGCAATAACAGACTGGAAAAATCTGACATATTACCCGACACGACCTGTCTGAAGACAACCAGACTACGTGTGCAGTGGCCGTGACTAAGTGCACACAAATCATCTGAGAAGGGGGAAAAAAAATGAAATGGGGATGCATTATATCGATTTCTCTTTTTGGGCTCTTCTGTTTTGAAGGGGAGCAGTAACTGACCGAGACGGACAGCCCCATCATTACCCAGCGAGATGGAGCAGGGAGCCTTCTCCTCACCTTCCCAGTCAACTGGCCCAGTCAATGGCAC
>NW_023339650.1:7384482-7398809 GCF_004916995.1 Morone saxatilis
GGTTGGGGCGTGAGGGGAGGGAATAGGATGGAGGACTTGTCACTGTTGCAGAACGGGTAGCCTGCCTGTCATCTCTGTCTCGTCCACACTCGCCAATCTCACTAACTATTCTCTCCCACGGCCCGGGCTCTCTCTCTCCCTCTCACTCACTGGCTGGGGTTTTCTACCAGTACTGACAACCCACATATAATTAAGGGCCATGAATGCAGCACTACCTATGAGTGGAGATGACAGCACGAGGCCCTACCTATAGCTCCTCTCTCCTCCTCCTTCTTCTCTTCCATCTCCTCTGCACCGGTTGAGCAGCAGCTCAGCGGAGCGGTGGGGAGGCTAAGGGATGGTCGCGAACCCACTAGCCTTAATTGATGGTCTCTTATTCCAGGGTGGGTGGGTCTGGGTGGGCGTGAGGAGGCGTGGGGGTGGCTGTTCTTGGTTTGGGGGGTGGTTGGATATCTAGACGTCCCCCTTTCCCTTTCCCTTTCCCCATCACCAACACCCCACCCTCCCCCCACTTGGTGAATCTCCTGCTCTCTCCTCCTGGCCTCCTTCTCTGCAAAGTCTGGCAGAGTTACTACAGAGTGCGGGTCTCTTTCTCCTTGTTTTACCATTTCTATCCCCATTTCTCTCTGTTAAAAGGGTGGGGGAGAGAGTGGGACCACTCATGTTGCTGCTCCAGTGGAAACAACAGTGTACATGTGCTCTAACTCAATATAGAGCCTTGGAAGGAGGCTAAGTTAGTGTTGAGTAATGTGCTTTGTGGGATCTAGAGTAGCTTATCCTGGCCACAGAGAATGAGAGACACTGGAGAATTGACATGTAGACTGAGAGAACAGAAGAGGAACAATGTAATGAGTACAAAGATGGATGGGGGGGGGTGGAAGGCAGAGGGTGAAAAAATTGGGGAGCATACCACTGACGTTTATGTATATGTGTCAACGCTGAAGCCTTGATAATGGCAGGACAACTCAGAAGAGCCGTCCCTGTGCCACTCAGCCCACCCACACCACAGTGTTGTTACCACACTGACGAGGAAACGAACAGGGGGAGTGGGGAAGACGAGGATAAAGTAAGAGAAGGGGGGGGGTGGTATCAGTCGTGAGCCGTCAAGTGATTAGAGCAATTACTCGTCAAGGATCTGTCACAGCCAATCACATCTGTCCCCTTCGTCTTTGCAGAGACAGGCGAGGGGGTGACCCAGACCTGCCTGCGTCGGACTGACTACAGCCTTCACTGAGTGTGTGTGTGTGTGTGTGTGTGTGTGTGTTGCTAGTGATATTAGGTTAGGCTGGCCTACTGTGCCTTGACACACTCCTGGTCATTATCTCTTACTAATGATTTCACGGCTCAGAGGTGGGAGGGGTGTTGCTATGGGTGTTTAATGATTGGGTGGGTGGTTAGCCGTGGGTGGAGACAAGGTGTGTCGGCATGTGTGTATTGTGCGCTTGAAAGTGTGCCTACAAGACATTTACTTGTATTATTGCATGTTGCTGTCTGTGCATGTGGAGTTTACGGCTGAATTGAATTCCCACAAGAGCACTGTCAAATATACCATAATATATCACAAATATAAGATTGAGGAGCATACACTGTGTGTGTGTGTGTGTGTGCATTGTACTACCAGTAGTATTATTCCTCAAATTACTTCTGTTGTCACTTGCTCTGCTCTCGTCACCCCTTTACCTCTCTCTTCCCACCATCTTTGGAGAAGCTACAGCCAAATTTTGTCTCCTGATCTTCCCTCCTTTATCTTTTCAGCACAGCACAGTCTTCCAGGAGCCAAATTCAGCCCGGGCAAGAGGAAGAAAGACACCTCACACTTTTATGCCTTTTTTTGTTGTTAAAAAAAAGTCTGCTGGTTACTGAACAGTATCTGATTAATCATTGTATATAAACAGTGTAAATATGTTTGTTTTATTGATAACAGAGGCCCCAAGGTAGTCTAACATTACCGTATTTTCCAAATTACATTAAGTGTTAATTTGTTATCACCACAAGGTCTGTAGCTATAACCAATCTGTACTTGTTCTCTGTTCCTTTCACTCTGTTCTCTCTTTGGTTTTCTTCCTCACTCTCTCCTTACCTCCTCTACTGCCTGTTTGACACTGCTAAATTCAGAGCTGTGACACTAAACGAAGGCTTTTGGCAGCACAGCACTGTTATGGAGGACTGACTGGCCCCGTAGATCCCCTGCTGCGAGAACCCTGGCCGTACAGCTCTGAGATCGCCGCAGATGACCTGCGTTGTTGCTGAGCCTCTTGTTCTGCTTGTGTATTTATGTGCGCGCTTCTGTGTTGTTGTGCCTGTGTATCTCTCTGTCCTGCCTGACCTTCTCTGCTGCAAGTGTACAAAAATGTTATTTCAGTGTTGGGTTAAAAAGCGTCTCTGAGGTCCATCCCATTCCACTTCTCTCGCTATTTATTCCCCTTAAATCCATCTAGATACCTAGTCACATGTGGGTTACAGCAGCAAGCAAGAACACTTGTAATCATGCCAAATCCTATATAAATATATAAAACTATAAACAATCTTTACTGCATATGCATATAACAGGTGGGCTATAAGGACTTTAAGGATTCTTTAGAGCATATTATTTCACATGGAAGGTGGCAGTATTTACTGCAAGTAGGCACTGTATGTGGTATTCAAATATTGTACATTTAAATAACCATGTCAGAAAAAAATCCATGGTTGTTTGACATGTGTACAGCTGTACGTTTTGTATTTTATGTAAATTTTTAGTATTTTTAAAACGCACTGTATGTATCTCTGCAAGTAGTTAAACATGTATGTGAATCTCTGACCTTTGTGCTTTGAATGCTCCTGCTCAGATCATACAATAACTCGATGTGCAATCCTGCACACTGTGGCGTGTTTTAAGTGATTGTAAATTCATGGGTGTTACAGTCTTACTATGAGCATACATGCACAATGCCGGTGTTGAGCTTTTTGATACACGAGCATGAATAATTTCAGGTTATATATATATATCACACCCCATGTTTTGCAAGTAGGGGTGATTATGAGTGATTATCCTGAAAAATCCCCGCATGTAGCACACGTATGTCGTATCTATGTGATTACATGTGTGCATAAATACGAGGATTACACGTGCGCTGTTGTAGGCCCTTGTGATTTGAAGTGTACGGGCACACTGCCATTTTGTGCAACTCTGAACTTTCTCTTGTTTTTATGACCGAGGCATGAAAGAGGAGAGAATAGCACATGACAATATTTGTTTGATGTATTTAGTTACATATTTATTTTTGTATGCTTGTTTGACATATGGACTGTGCTTTTAATTAATGCTTTAAATGCAGTAATTTGTTCTTCTGCAGATCCATGTCTGTTTGTTAAGTGGGCTAATCTTCCTTAGCCTTTTAGAGAAGCGACCACTAAGAATAGCAAACAGTGACAATCTGCCAGAAACTGTGACTGGCTGGGGCTGGGAATATATATGCTCCAGGCGTTTTCCAGCCCTATCTCAAAACCTTACATCATCTATTATTCTCCTGCTCATATTGATATGTAATTTTTTCTTTTATCCATGTACAAATTCAAAACGACAGACGCAGAAGAGCAAAGAAGAACAAAAGAACTCAATTTGTAATTTTCTCTCCATCCCTCCTTGACTCCAAACAGACACACACATATTTCTGCAAGTGTTTTTTTTTTTAATGTTCTCTATCTTTGGTATGATTGTTTTTGAAGTTGAAGTCAGATATATTGTTTGTGATGTCTCCATGCAGTCCGGCTGTCACCAGCCCCCAATGTCTACATTCTAGATATTATTTCTGGCTGTCCGTACTCCATCTTGGGGCACAATGGAGCCTCTTTCATTTTCTGTGTCATAATGCGATAGCACAAATTTCCCTGCGAGGCATCACACTATTGGAAAAGCGAATAACATATGTTGTGTCTCAGACTCACCCTTCTTCCCCTTATCCCACTGGTGCAGATGACCAGTGAGTCTGCCAGTGCCAAGGGCTGAGGACGAAGAGGGAAGGCAGGAGGAAGAAGAAGAGAGTGTTCTGGAAACATGTCACATAGACTATCATTCATCTCCAGAGTGAAGAGCAAAATAATATGAATCCTCCCTATCAAAACCCAGAAGAGGAGCCATAATGCATTAAATTCAGAGTACCACCATCACCACCAAACATGGCTGTGTAATGTATTGCCTGTATGTTTTATTGATATTGGAGGAGAATAGTCTTTGCGCTGCCTTGAGGAACCTTCACAAAGCAGATTATCTTTTCCTTGGCATGTACTCTGACTTGCTGCTGCTTTCCAGGAGGGTGTGTGTTTTTATCTGCGTGTGTGTTTTTGTATCGTATCATGTTTCACTAGATGGCTTGGCCATGCTAATCTTTCACTCAACACCAAGCTTGCAGGGCACGCTGGCAGCTTTGTTCTGGAGAGAAAAAAAAAACAAAACAGAGGAGGATAAATAAGAGCAAAGCGACAAGAACTATACGCTGCAAGGAGCATATCCTAACTGCAGGCCCACTCTAATGCGCCTGGGAGTTGTGTTTCCATATACATCTGTGAGATGGATAGGGACAGCTTTGACAGCCAGGTAACTTCAGATGGCTCGACTATCCCTTGATTGGAAGATGGGGGGCGGTTATTAAAGCGAGATAAAGAGAAAGTGAAATGGAGAGCGGGCGAGCGAGCCAGTGAGCGGGAAAAAAAGGAGAGTTGGTGAGAGTGTGAGTGGGTTCAGATGAGGCGAGAGAGATGATGAAAAGAGTAGCCACTTGGTCCTTTGAGACTCTTTTTCTTCCCTTGCTGCCAAATTAGCCCAATTAGTCAGAGTGGCCTCTGTTCAGGCTGCTGTCAAACCCCGACACCATACAGCAGCGCCAGCGGTCATTCTCTCTCATTTAAGTCAGGCTTTTGACTCTCTCCTCTGCCTCCTCTCCTGAGCCACCTGCACATGTCTCTGCTGAATGATTACTGTAAGTGTGTGTGTGTGCGTGAAGTGAGAGATTTGGTGTGTGTGTGTGTGTGTTTGCATGTGTTTGTGGAACAGAGCTTGAAAGGGAGATGTTCCTTTCAAATCAATCCCCACCTCGCCGGCATGGTGCCTGCGTGTCCTTCTTACAGCTGCAGCTTCCAAAGCTGAGGTGTGAGAAATCTTTTCATTCCTCAGGTAAAATCTACCAAGTCTCTTTAAAGCTTGCTATCGCCGTAACTCTTTTATCTTTAAACATCTGAAGAACCAAACTTTTACACAGCGCAAAGGAAAGGATTTGAGAAAAGAGGGTGTTGAGGATGGGTAAAGTCTAGGAAAAATGCCGTGAGCGCGGGTGTATGTATGTGCTGATCTTGCAACACAATAACAAAGCCTAATCAAAAAAAAAAAAAAATACACTACCTGCAATTTACTGCAATTGTTTAGTCTGCCATGCTATGACACAAAAAGCTCTTGAAAAAGACTAATGGGCATCTTCACCCTACAGCATCTCCAATAGCATCATTCCATCACCACTAACACAAATGCACAAAGTCCCTATAAAATAAAACAGCCAGCCCTTGTTCCCAAGATGAAGGAATCACTTATAACTCGATAGCCACAGTCATCTTTCATTTCAAATCTCTGGAATTGGTAGAAGAACTGGTCTCTGATAATCACCTGCCCACAGGCTTTGGGAGAAGAGAGGGAGAGGAAGTGGTAGAGAGAGATGGAAGCAGATACAGAGATGGAGAGAAAGAGAGAGAGGGCTAATTGGACGACCCCGCTGCATGAACAAACACACCTTGAGCCACATGAATGGTGGCGGCGAGACGGGAGAGTCACAGAGTGAGCCAAAGCGCATGCATTCATCTCTTTAATTTACCTAGCGAGTGTTGTATTTCACCCAGGGCCCTGTCACAGGGAAGGCAAACACAGTTCTGACCAGCTGAGACGAAGGAGGAAGTCTGTTTACCTGTGTGAGTGTGTGTAACTAATAATTTGTCAAGGCTCAGAGGCCTTCTAATGTATGACAAATACACACAGTGCCACTTAGATGCTCCTAACTCGCGTAAAGATACCAGGTCTGCTTTGTCTGCAGCACAATACAGAGCTGAATGAGTTAAGAGCTGAAATTAGCTTTAAGTGGATTGCCATATATCTACAATTAAAAATTATGATTTGTATTTTAAACACATCAGATTTATTTTCTGTATCTACTGTATAGGTAATTTGTTGATTTTAATATCTGTGTTATTTCATATGTCCCAGTGAAACATTATAATTTTTACTGATCTCAAAGAGTTTCATGCATTTTAAAGCTCAAAGCACTTTGATTGAATGTACTACCTTGGATTTGTTTTTTTTATAGTTTTATCACGGTAATCATTTTCCATTGAGTCTGCTGACATGGCCTGTCAAAATCATGTCTAAAGAAGGTATCATCGTTGAAGGCTAATGATGATACTGTTGGATTTGTGTCAAAGCCTGTTTACAAAAATGATTTGAAAAGGGTTGATGGGAGTGGATACAAATGTACACCTTCTTTGTCAAAAAAATAAACAATAAAAAAATGAAAAAAAAGAAGCACATACTATGATTTTCTTTAGGAAAGGTAAGTGAAGTAATGGAGATTCACAGTTTGTGATTGGCTGTGCCCAAATCACATTAGAGGTATGGTTGGTTGTTTGGATGTGTGGGTTGTCTCATTCAGAGGCTGTAATGTGACCTGATGAGAGGAGAATGGAAGGAATGGGTGGGGGGTAGCCTTGTAATAATCTCCTTGTAATGTCAATACTTCATACACACACTCATGAAGATGTATGAACGTGCATGCCGTTGCACACGTGACCCCAAAACCCCTTTCCACATAACACTTCACTAAAGTGACCTAATTGTTTGAGTGAGGTCTTCATTCCCTGTCTCCTCCTCCTCCATTCCTCTCCTCTTTTTGAACCCCCTTTCTTCTTCTATTACTCCTAATTCCTCCTCCCCTCTTCCTCTGCTTCTCTATAATTGCTCTTTCGCTCTATTCCCAACCTAACCCCTCCTGCCCTCCCTTTTCCCTTCTTCCACTAGCTTCCTACCTCCCTTTTGAGTTCATTGTTCACCCTGCTGCAGCTACGGTAGCAGGAAGAAGCAGCAGGGTAAAAGTGTGTGTTTGAGAGTGTGTATGTACTTACAACCTGATAATCCTTGTAGGATGTCTTTGTTTCCCCCGTGTAACCGTCGAAGGGCATGACCTTTGACTTCAGAGCACTGACCCTTCGATTTATGTACCTGTTCGTCCGTTTTGATGGGTTTTTACCAGCAGGAATGTCAAAATGTGTGAAGGAATACACATACAAAACCTTTTTTTTTTTTTTGCCTGAAGAAAAAAAATAATATTCATTGGTGTTTTTAGTATTTTTTTCTTGTAACTTTCTAGTACAGAAAGTGCAACACAGTTTCCAGACATTCCAAATAATTCACACATAATTCCAAATAACACATTCCTCAATTTTCAAGTTGCAGTCTTATCAGGATGCAATCTAAATGCAATGTCATGTTAAGTCAAAGTTTCTGTATGCAGATGGTTGCCGATTACATCCATCAATAAAACCTACTGATTCAAACAGAGCTGAAATTCTTGGCTCACAGACAGATACACAAAGACATTTAACTTGTTGCTGTTACAAAGATCGTATGTGCTTCCCAAACTTCCCAAAGACACAAAAACTCTTGACTGATATTTCTTTATTATTTTTGACAACAAATTTACCCCTGGGGGGAATGAAACATTTTCTTTGAGCTGCAGACAATGTCAGCTCCCAATTACAGCGCAGTGAGCGAAAAGAAATAACTATAACCAACAAGAGGAAACTCTTTTGACACCACTGTCTTTCATTATCAAACACTGGAATATTCATGCGCCCCATATCAATCTACTCTACTCCCATTTTGTTTTGCTGGAGGGGATTGAGCAGACCACCTCTTAGGCCCTGCTGGCCACCTCTTAACCCCAGCTACGGCGTATGTCAGGCTGCTCCAGGACCCGCCAGGCGCTTCCAAAAGCCCACCGACTAATTAGGCCCTCCGCATGGGTCTGATAAGAAGAGCTCACCAGCTATGGAGAATCGACACAGTCCTACTGGGCAGCCAAATGAGCCGGGCACGGAGACGGATGAACAGACAGATGGCTGCTGGCTGACTGGTGTGAAGGGGCCGTGCAGGGCTGTAGAGGAGACCCAGGGGCCACGAGGGCTGGGTAAAAAGGGGTCGAGACAACCGAGGTCTGGTGCCATCCAAATAAGAAGAAGAAGGGGGAGATGGAGATGCAAATAGGAAGGAAGTTATAGAAAGATTGATGGAAATATTGCTGGAACAACATGACATCATCTGGGGATGTTTCAGGGGGCGGAGGGAGTAAATGTTGGCATGGAAACCGGTGGCCATGGGGGCAGGGGGGTCTTCTCATTAACCCTTTGTTTACCCTTCACATGACGTTGTTTACTAGTTTTACCTGAGGCGTCTTTGAGTACAGAGACCTCTGACTTTGGAAGTCTTTTATTTCATGTTACATGTTGACATTGGTAATTACAATGATTCACTGGAGAATTACATTGTCATAATCTAATGATGTATGGTGCTTGTTTCGAAAGGTGACTGGAAATCAAGTTGGGATATTTACATCTAAATGTGTGATATCTTGATATTTTTGTGTTTTAACCAGTACCCACATAAGCACACTTCTCTTTCTCTCATCTCTTTGTTCTAGAAGACATTGTCTGTGCCTCAGCAGATTCCCTACAAGCTATGAAGATCTCAGTGGCAGAAAGATTCCAACCTGTTCCTCAGTGTAGTGGTCTTTGTCTGTCATACAGCCTGCAGATAGAAGCAGAAAGGGCATTAGCTTAAGCATCAGTCTCTATGAGTGTGTGTGTGTGTGTGTGTGTGTGTGACAGCTAATGTCCACCCTGGTGACATGCTGGCAGCCAGCCCCTTGGTCGTGCTTTGACATACCTTCAACTACGGGAATCATAAAAAGGACAGAGGTGTGTATGTGCAATGCGTGCTTGTGTGTTATTTCATTTGTCAGATGGGTGAAGTTCAGCACATTCAAGGTGGCTGAAAGACTCCACCGTTCCAATCCAGTACCAATCACCCCCTGTTGACATGCCCTTGGTAGCACTGAGACACACATTCAACCTGAGGGGCTGAAGAAGAGATGGAGAGTTGATTGTGTGTCTGTGTTTATGTGTCATGGTTGGAACTCCTCAACTAAAGGGAAATGCAATGAGATTGTGTTTTGTTAAATTTGGATTTAAATTTATTTTGTCAGACAAAATGGATATCTAAAATAATTTGTGTACGATACCAATGTCTTTTTGCAAGCTTTAGAAGATTGCTATTTCTTTCATATCTGTCCGTCTAACCTGCATTTTTTTGGCCATTTGGGGCAACTGTTTCTTGGTGACCAGAGGCTAAACACAGTGACTATGGTAGCTGCTCGCCCTGCTTCCAGCCATGCTAATCTAATGGTTTGAAGGCTCTTACATTTAGTGTACAGCGTACAGTGTAGCCTACAAGAAAACAAACATTTCCCATAATGTCAAGTCATTGAAACCAGACATTGATTTCCATTAATTTTTGTAGAATATAAAAATCCTTAAGACAAGCCTTGAGAGATAGTGGCAATTGGAAATCAAATCAAGTTTATCTTTCTCGTGCAGCCCTGGCAGTTCTTTTTTATTTACTAAGCTACTTTTCAATGTTTGACTGTTAAGCCATGAGGCGATGTGTGTGTATGTGTGTGAGATGCACTTAAACCTCCCCATTAGAGGCTCTCAGTGCTACACCCACCCAGACAACCCACAGATCACGATTTCAGAAATAGAATAGGTTCAATCTCTCTCAAATTTGACTCGCAGAGCAAATGTACATGCCCTTTGTTGGACGCTTTTATCCAGTCCCTACAACAGTATGGGTGGGCCCAGAGGGAAACATTTCTCATTTTCTCTCTGTCTCCTTTTCTTTCTTTACCCTCGATCTGAGGTAAGTGACTGAAGATCTGTATCGGCTTGTGAATGATCAGAGTTCAGCGACTCAGCAGTCTGCCTGAATATACTTACAACAGAAGGAAGATGCTCAGGGGAAATTATTTCAGGTGCTGTGGTTTGATAAATGTGTAGTACTAATAAAAAAATCCTACTGTATGTCTATAAAGCTTTAATTGTTTAGTTTTAAAAAGATAAAAATGTCCTCTCACACATAATTTGCATATAAATGCATGAATACGCACTTTTACGTTATGGGACATTTTGGTTTTGATCTTTTTTTCTGATGTGTATTGACATGTATATAGGTGCACTTGTCATGGAGGTGAGCTGTGTGTGTGTATGTGTGTGGTCTATGTGTGTGCTTATGCTCCATTCCAGCTCTCCCAGGAGACCCGCTAGTCCAGGCAGTTTAAATTGGAGCTGCTGAAAGGCCCTTGGCACAGATGTCACCAGGCCCGAGTCTTTTCCAGGCTTATCAGATCATGTTCCACTTTTTGGACGCTTGTTTTTCGTCTCCCTACATTCCCACTCCTTTCCATCCAACAGGGTCTACCTGTCTCAGCACCAAAGCAGCTGCAAGGTATCCATCTCACAATCATTTTAAGTCCAGCCAGCATTCATTCTCTGCCTGGCCTGCCGTCTCTTGCAATTTGTGTCTCTCAAAGGCAGCTTGATTTCTAAGTAATGGACCTGATGCCAGCTATTCTTTCATATTAAGGCGAAAGGACGTCTCTGGTTCCGGCTAATAGCTTAGCCTCTGTATATAAAGGGTCTTTGTGGCCACCTGAGTGCACGAGTTGTCCCAGAAATACACTGTAATACATCCAGACTAAACTTTTGAATCTAAGAAAGCCGATTTATACCAAAACCACAGGCTACTGAATTGGAAAAGCATAAAGAAACTGAAGTTAGCTGTTAAAGGTAATATAGAAGAAAAATAATAAAGGAGAAGTTGTTGTTCCAATTTCAGGGACAGCCTTGAATGAATAAAGTTCCTTAGTGTAATATTTAGAGTGTGACAGTCATATAGCCTGAATATATTACGATTTATTCATTGCAAATAAGCTGAACATTTCAATTTCTCCACTTTTCTCAGACTTCATGGTTACAAACTGTGAGAAGTTTGACCTGTGGCATGTTACTGCAAAAAAACATCAATCTAAACCTAGTCCATTTCTGACAATGGGTAAGTGCTGCACATTTCATATAAATAAATACATACACACCCCAGTAAGTGCTTATAAAGATGTAAAAATGCAAAAAACATTACACATTAAGTACACAGTTGTTTGGAATTTTACCCTTGCCGCATATGAAAAATGAGGCCCGCACATGAATTTACAATTCAGATGGGTTTCCTTAGGGATGCCCATTTAAGATGCATTGGTATAATATATTTGTTGTCTTTACTGCTCACCACTGCCATTGAACATCATTAGGTAATGTGCACTCACTGGTGGAAGGAGAGCTGGTGTTTATCATCATTTACTTGGCAAGGAGTCGTTAGCCGGGGCCTTGGGTCGACTCTGTTGTGAACCGGGTGTAGTGTATTACCACCACCACTGTGTTTGAGCCTGCTATGTGTCTCCTATGATCATCTATCATATCAGTTTTACATACTAAAGACCAAGGAAGAAGAATACCATTAGCAGCATGTTTTGAGAGGGGGGTTATGTGTGAAGTGGGTTCGGGTGGTGGACAAAATGTCTGTTTGTGTGTGTGTGTGTGCATACATCTGCCTGACAAACATGCATACGTGACGATCATTTATAAGTCTGTAGGAAACTGCAGGCTCTGAAACAAAGAAAGTCTGGGCGGCCATATTGGTTCAGGGAGCGACAAGTCCATACTGAGTGGACGCTTCCTGCCTGCTGTGAAGGATTATGAGAGTCATTTTCAAGGGTCTTGAGAAGAGGTCTATATGGAACTCAACAATCCCTGTTTTAACTCCATTATACACCTCCCTGTGGGGTGCAAAGAAAAACCATCCATCATGTTTTAGGGGAAAAAGGGAAATAAGGAATGGCCATAACAGTATCCTTGAATATTTTTCCTGTTTTCAGGCTAAAAAAGAAAGTATTTATTTATATTTTTGGTTTCAGACCTACAGTTAGACTTCTGTAATTATTTAGTTTATTCAAATGTAAATACTTTAAAATGAGGAGTAGAATTAATTGCTATTTGTTTCCTTAGAATTCTTCATATTTATATTCTCCATATCCTTTCTGGCACGCTCCCAATGCATCATGTTTGTCATGGTCCTAGTTTGGATATATACAAAATTTTATTGTTATCTGTTCATACCAGTGGAAAATGGTGTGACAGATAAGAACAAATACACATGGATGGAGCTGAATTCATAAGGGAAATAATGTTGACTAATATCATTGTTTTTCATATAGAGTAACTGCTTATTTGCTTATGTTGGATTATGATTATTGAGGTTAGCAAGCGAAATACACGACAAACTCTCGAGTCTAACACTGCCCTGGAGCAAACAGGACAAAAAAAAGGTTCTTTTTACGATTTCGTTTTTTAACATGGGCAGGCTGGAAATACTTTCTGACTCTGGATAATGGGGAGACTCATTTGACATGGCACTGCATGTTCAATAAGATTTCTTTCCCCTCTCTACACCACTTTTTACACCACTTGTGTTGATAATTGAATTAGACGTTTAAGACTATTATGATACTGCAATTAGAGATTATTTAATTCCCTTTTATCAGAGGGCTCTTTAATTTAAGCAGCCCACTGTCATTATGATCCAAACAGAGAGAGAATGCCATTAGAGGGGCCCACATCTCTTAATCCATAATATTTTTTGGTAGCCACTAATTGCACCATAAATTGCATTTTTTATCCCCTTTATATGTCGTGTTTTCCACATTATATGATTATAATAACGGATGTGCCTATTCAGATGATTTTTAAACACAAAAGAGGCAGGTTTTCTACCCTGAGACATGAAATAATGCTTGTAAATTGATTGGGAAAATGCTTTCTTTGCTTTCTTGCTGAGATTTGAGCGATAATACTCCCATGTCTGTGTGGTAAAATGAAGCCACCTCCAGCCGCCACTTAGAGTCTAGAAAAGATAATCTGGAAATAAGAAATATTTCATATTTTTTTGTGTGGACTGAGCAAGCAAGATATAACATACTTATTAGTGATCTTAGAGATGCTTCAGCTTCCTTATTTAGTCTTGTCACCTAAACCTCACCAATCATAAATGTGTTTCAACACAAACATTTGTTTGCCTGTGATTTAAATATTAAAAAATATTAATTAAAAACATATCCAGCATGTTTGCATCCGCAAACAATTTCTCTCTAAACTTAAAGTCTTCCTTCATTCAAAAATAAGTTTTTCTTCCTGTTCCTATAATTGGATGTTCACTGTGCATGATGTATGTGCAGAGTTTGACACTAGAAGGATGTTTTCACATTTATCTGCTGAAAGTGGAACGTTTCTCTGTGCTCATTGAGAATCTGGTAGTAATGGGTGGGCTTTGAGCATGATTTGTGACATCGCAAATAATTTGGAAGTCAATCCTGGTCCAGTATCAATTTATACAATTGTCATGTAGAAACCTGAAGCTACCAGTGCACAAACACTGAAAATGGACTTTACAGTGAAGTAGAAGACATCTTGTGTCCAGCTGGAAACCTTTGCATATTGAATATTCATAGATTCTGGAGGTAGAGGGAGTTTTTATTTTATTTTTTATTATTTGTATATGTTTTAATACTGACTGGAGGGCATCTTTAAGCTCTTTTTCGAAACATTACAGTCTTTATTGTTGTCTTTGTACCTCACTAATCTACACGTCCCTCTTCACACACAGACTTTCTTGTTATTTTGTTCCTCCCTGTCCTCCCCATCTTCTTTCCTCCTTCCCTCCCTCTCTCCCGTCCCTGGCCCGCCACACGGCTTCTCCCGCAGTGGGTAATGTGAATGGACTCAGTCTCCTGGGTGTCGTGGCCCCCTCTCTAGCCTCGCAGGCAAATCTGCGGCAGCCGCTCAGATGGGGGCAGCACACACGGAGTCCACAGCAGTCTGTAGGGGCAAAGAACAGAACGATGTGAAAGGATGATGATGGGTTTCGTCTTGGACTTGGAGGATTGTATCGCCCGCTGCATGCAGAGCACAGCAGAGGAGGGAGCAGGCTGCCCAGCCAAGGCAGAGCGTTCTTGACAGTGCTTTGTTTTGAATCCACAAGGACTTGACATATGCCTCAAATCGTTTGCTCTCACCACGCTGCAGATCCATGCTCCGCCGTGATCGGAGACAGGGCCCTGCTGTCTACCGCTGTGGGTGTGTGTGTGTGTGTG
>NW_023339650.1:7398909-7412540 GCF_004916995.1 Morone saxatilis
TGTGTGTGTGTGTGTGTGCCAAGAAGATGTGCATTCCCTTTATATGTGTGTTGGCGTGTTTTGCAGTGTGTGTGTGTTTGGTGTGTGCGTGGCAGGGAGCATAAACAGCAACATCCGACAGTGCTGTTGCCTGCTTCACTGCCTATCTGTCTTTGTTTAGTTTGCCTTCATGGGGCAGACTCCACTCTCCAAAGTGAAACATAGTAAACATCCACTTGACAAATAAAAACATCCAAATCAATAACCCTTGACCTTTCTCAGTCCAGCGATTCCTCTTCAGAGCATTGGGAGTCTTTTCCAATAAATTTCACCATGAGTTCTTACATATGAAGCATATGAACAGTTTAAATCCCTTGAGTCAATTTACCTAACATAGTCTGTTCCAATAATGTAGCAAGACTGCAAAGATATCTTGTAATTGATTTTCAGCTCATTTCTTTCTTATGTGTGAACTGTCTTACATTGAACTTGTTGACCTCTAGATGGAAAATGTTATCCATTCTCCAAAAATGGGTAAAAAACAACAACTATGTGACCCAGGTCAGGTGACAGTTTGAGGTGTCTCTTCTATTTATTGAAATAAGTTTTATAATGTACATTTAAAGGAAAATACATGTATGTAAAACTGTAAAGAGGTGTCAAATTGATACAATTCAAAATATCATGTACTCATAGCATGGTCATGAAAAAGACATATAAGATAATAGATATTGTACATTCCTGTGTGTATATGTGTGTTGCATCAAGAACCAAGAGACTTCAGATGCAGCCTGTGTAAAATAGGTCAGTTCTCAGAGCTTCTGATCGCTAGAGCATGGCCGTAACATTTCATGCTACATTAGTCTGGTTTTAAGACCTAATCTGCCTCTATTAATGTTTTATGCTTAATTTCATGGAGGTGAGGACTGGCTAATGCTGCTTGGGCACCAGAACTATTACCTGGTAGCAGTGGGTGGCACTGGGTGGCGTGGGTGAGTGAGCATAATGCAGGTTTGAACCTGAATGCACGTTGTTATTCTGCAAAGACATCACCCTGCAATACACCAGTGATATGATAACATTTTCACAGTTTTATGTTTGTGTGATGGTTATGATACAGACAGTACACTACTGTAATTAAACAGTAAATGGTGAGGGATGTAATGTAAAAAAGAAGTGCCTCTTGTTTAGTCTCCTTTGACGGCAAACTTAAAGAGATGAAGACGGTGAAAAATAAAGCTCATGACAGCATTACTTTAACAAAGGAAAAAGAAATGTGAATGACACAGTTGACCTGGTGAAACAAAAGTTTGGTCATAATTGATGGCAAAATTGCAACATTTGAGTTGCTTTTCAAATTGCCTGAAACTGTTGGATGACCTAGACATTTCAGGTTAAATCTTTCGCTTGTTTAGCATCTCTCTGACAGCTTCACAATAAACACACAACAGTTAAAGACCAAAGAACAGGACAGCTACACTTAGAAGATGATAAGATGAATCCTACAACCTAAATTAGGAAGGCAAAAAAAATATGGAAGTTCCTTTGAAGGTCCTGAAACTGATCACTTAAATAAAACATATTTAACCTGCATGCCGTGAAGTTTAAGTTGCTGCTGTCACTGTGTACTAAGGTGGTGTGGCGCAGCGTTGCATAATAAATGACTTGCATTGCCCTGGAGCCAAGTGCTAATCAAGGCTGTCCCCTAACTCCAATCTAATTGTCCACATCCAGCTGATCAGGCATAGGAGGCCTTTTTACCAAGCACTTACTGAGATCATTGATTTGAGAAATGATCCAGTGGACTGTACTAACTCCCATATGATTGGGTGGGCATTTAATAGCATTCGGGGGATGGTCTTGTCGATGTCTGCTGCAGTGCTAATTGTAGCTAATTTACTGTGAAGCTTATCCCAAGCTGCAGTTGTTGGGGGAGCAGCCATAATGGTTTTTATGCTTGCTATTTATCGACATAAGTAGGAGAGAGAGCAGAGGGAAGAGGGGGAAGATCTAGATTAGTGCAAAGGTCCATGTTTATAGTTTATGGAAAATTTTAATTGCAATTAATTTTGGTTGTCAGTTTCTAGTTCTATTTAAAGTCACGCAAAATACACCATGTCCCAACTCCCACCTTAGCATTACTGCAAAGAACATGCAAAATGATTATTTCAATAAAGAACTGTAAAAACATTTTTTGACAATTTTTAAGAATCCAAATAAAAGCAGCAATTATCAAGCATTCATTCAGTCATTCCTTGGTATTGTGTTTCCCGTATTTTATCACAATATCAGGCTACACTGCACCCATAATTGGTACTTTTTTAAATGTTTTTCAAATATCCATGCATCCATCCAATGCAAGGTACATAATAAAAAAATACATACAACAATTAGTGCAGACATAGGTGATATTCAGTCGATTGTTTGGTCAAGTATTCAGCATAATGCATGCAAATGTTGCACAAACATCCTGCAAATGGCCTTCTTGTTGGATACTTATTAATCTTCTTCCTGCCCATGCCATCAGCTTTAAGGCTGTCTAATGACTCGTAACGAAGGCAATGCTCTGTTCTTAATGTGGGCCTACTGGGATCACCCCCATACTCGAACACCAGGCTGTCCACTCATCAGTTCCAAAGGACAACCTTTCCCCCTTCTTCCAAAGCATGTTAGTTATGCTACAATTATTTTTCTTTGTCCGTTGCTCTTTTCATGTATGTCATTTATCTCTACACAGTAAAGCTGAAAAATATAGAAGTTGTGAATGAAACTGAAAACTGAAATGCTCTAGTTTCAGTTGTTTGCTGGAACTAAACCATTCCTCATTTGCACTCCTGACTGTGCCATTGTGCCATATTCTAACTTTGTCTCAAACACCTCTTTTTTCTCACTTCCATCCATCCAAAAAAAAGTCTTATTATTGCTTCGGCCGCTCTCCAGGCGAACTCGTCACCTCTATGTTACCTCTGGGTTTGCCCCCACTCCAGGCCCTAGCTCTTTTCCAGGCCGCATTATTCCATTTAAACTTCAATCCTATTTACGGCCTATCCTTTCCCCTCGCCTGCCCGGGGCTATCAAACTATTCATCCAACGGACTTCATGTCATCCGGCCCTGTCATAAAAGCCTCTGTTAGGATATGTGTGCTGGAGACGTGTGTGTTTGTGCGTGTAGTGCGGATGAAAGGTGCTTACGTGTGTGTTTGTGGTAGAGAGGTATGAGCATGTTGTGTAGATGCACCAATTGTGAGTTTGTGTGTGGTAGAAACAAAGGTTTTGTGCATATATGTGGTATGAGGAATGAATAGAAAGATGCTATGTTCGTTCGCATGTCTTTGCTATGCATGTCAATAACTTTGCACCTGCTCATTCAGGTGTGCAAGTATGAAATCAGACTTGTATCGCTCTAAATAAATCTACTTCCTCTTTGACTTTGCATGCAGGCGGACTTTTGTGTTCCTCCATTTTGACATTTTGACACAAACAATGCAAACGCTGCACTAAAGAAAAGCTGAACATGCTTGCGTGGCAATATTTGGATACATGTGTCATAACTGCATGTGCTGTCAGACAGTCCTTTAAAAAAGATCCACGCATGGCATCGTATTGCCAATTATCGTCCTGTATTAAGGAAAGCTATCAGCCAACTTGTTCCAGCGTTGCGTCAAGTAAAAGGTAGACATGAGCCAACAGATGGCATGTTTGATAGCAGACACCTTAGAGGGATGTGATGAAGAAGAAATGGTAGCAGAAGGAGGTAGAGTCCAAAGTAGATAGATGGAGAGAGGTTAAGTGTGAGGGTACAGAGGAGATTGACAAGGACAGATACAGTGCATTGATGGAAAGAGAGACTAAGGGAAAGCTACAGAGAGAGCTTGAACAAGAGCTGTCAACTTATGGCTTAACAGATATTCCCCTTTGACTTCCTCCCTCATCCCAATTTGTGCCCTGGTGGAACCTCCCGGATCAGCAGAAAGGGGAAGTTGGAGAAGAGGCAGGATAAAAGATCTGCCCATCACCGTCCTCTTCTCCCCTGTTTTTGTTGTTGCTTGTTGTTGTTTCCTCCCTGTGTTTTACGTGGCGTCTCCCACCAATTAGTCTGGGGGATGCTTCTAATGGGCCGCTGCAGCGATGTTTCAGGCGAGGCTCTTTGCTCTTTGGTGTGCTGGAGTCAAGGGGTGCGGGTGATACGGTGAGACAGGCAAGATGAGGGATAATGTGAGATAGATTGACAACCACAAGAAGGCATTAGGCAAATGGCATCATTAAAAAGTGCAGTTACCTGCGCCAGGCTTCATGTGGCGTCAGATGAGAGGGGAAGAGTGAGAGGGAGAAAGGGGGAAACACATTGGGGCTTTGCGCCCCCAGCTTTGCTGCTGCTCTGGTAATTTTGATCTTCTTGCTCTTCTTCTCCTGTTTTAATATCCTCCACCACTTGGCTTTCAGGCTTGCTCACCAGACAGAGACCAAAGGAGAGGTGCTGTGTTAGGGGCGTCCCTCTTTGATGCCGTGTCTGCATGCGTGTGTCTGTGTATGTGTGTGTGTGTGTGCTGGGGTGAAATGCGAAGATCCTAATGAAAGAGATTAAACGATTTAAACAAACAGCTAAAAGTGTTACAAAGGGATATAAAGTTTCACATATTGGATGCTCATGCTAGACAACCATGACTTTTGGCGGATGATTTGTAATTATGATAAAAGTGATTATTTTAACTATTATTTTGGGACAGCGTCTGGATGCGGCTTAATGTCATTTGTTTATTCATGAAACTGTGGACTGGTTGCCACAAGGCTTCCAACAATACAATCAAAGACTACTGTGCCTGTGTGTATCTTCTTCCTTTGACACTGCATATTTGTGTAAGTTGGGTTTGTGCATGTAAAGTGTGTGTGTATGTGTTCTAGGCACGTATGACCGTCCTCTGTTGGTGCTCTTTGTAAATGGCAGCACAGGCAGCCAAGGAGAAAAGGGAATGTGAAATCATTTGACTGCAGAGATTCCTGCTGGGGTGCCTCTGGCAGAGAGTGACACACACACACAGACACACACACACACACTGTATTTTATGTTCAGACCACTGTGTTGTTGAAATATTATCTCTCTAACCCAGTTTTCTTTACTGGTCCACAATATATACTGTAGTAGCAGCCGATGTAGAAATTCCATATTGCGTATAAAAAGGCCTTCTGCAACAAGAACAACTGCACCTTATCCATTTTTCTCAATTGCTGTATCGCTGAAAATCATATTAAAATGTAAAAGTATAGTTAACCCTGTTGTACCCCTCTGTGTGCTATCTGAATACTAAAAAAGCTTTAGCTGCAAAATGTTCCTCTGGGGGTTGAGCAACAGTATAACATTTATTATTTGATTTTACGCATGTACTGAATACTATTAAATGTAAACAACAATAGCAGATACTTACAGTCTAAAGCCTTATAATACTACAGACAGCAATGTCTCTATGACCCTCTCAGTCTTCCACAACTACATGTTGCTACTTGTCACTGGTGACACTACTCTAAAGAGTATATGGGGTTAGGGTTAGAATATCGGCCTGATAGACAATAGCATTGAGTATTTAAACTGACAGGAGTGCGGGACTGAGAGAAAAAGGTGCAAACACAAATGCACCTGCTGTTTCAGCACCACAGACAGCTCCATGGATTTAAAAAAGTAGCTTTTTTGCTGCGTAATATTTGCCTTCTGTGTGAGTAAAATATATATTGATGTGTGATAAAAAGGACCCCAGTGCGTGAAGGCTTTGAGTCTTGTTTTAACTTTAGCTGTTTCTCAGCAGCATAAAGACATAGTAGCAGGAGATAACAACATCAGTACAGATAAATCAAAAGTAAATTTAGCATGAATAGATTAAGGTTAAGAGAGTACTGAAATGTAAGAAGCAAAATGATCAAATTGTCATCAGTTATTCACTTGTTACACTGTGAGGTAGCTCATTTAAATGTACAAATAACAAAGGTGTAACAAGTTACCAATATTGATGTGTGTGCATGGGTGAATGTGTGCGGACGTGTGTGTGTGCATGTGTGTATCTGTGTCACTTTCAGAGGTCTACACCTGCAGATGAAACAGTTTTCTCATTCCAAACACAAATTGGATTCCGGCATAAAGCGTAGTCCAGGACGGGAGAAATGTTCCCCTCATGATTGTCACAGACCGACAACTTGCTTGTTCCTGGGTGCAATAGACCAATGAATGAATAATGAAATAAATAAAATCAATGCCTCACACATGTTTCAAATCCATAAACCTATCTAATCGGCTCCGCACAGAAATGGAAAGCAGTTGAGGCCTCACTTTCTCAGCATTCCACCATTATGTAAATTGAAGCCAATCAAACTGCCGCCATGGAGAAGCTTTGTAATAGAGCGTTGATTAGCTAGGCGGCTTTGAATCAGCCATAAAAAGAGTCATATAAATGGGTAAATTCAGCCTGGCATAATTTAGCCCAGTGAACTTAATTTGACTCTGAAGTCACACTGTGTTATACATATGAACATTATGGTAACCATCAATGTTCAGTGGAAATTTATCTTTCATCTTTGATGTTATTAATGGATTTGATGCTAATTCAGCTTAACTTGAGACTTTCACATCAGTCTCCAGGATGTCTGTATAACCAAAAAGTCCCCCTGACAGTTTTGGGTAGAATCTCTAAGAAATGAGTCCCTTGAACCCATAAATAATGACATATTAGCTGTAATGTGGGACCATATTAGTGCACTGACACTCTTGCGCACTCTACACACAAAAAACGCAGTAGTAAACGAGTGGATACGTAGATTGTTACAGTTATGAGAATAAATGTTGTTCCTTGCTTAGACACTTCCGCTCCTTGTGTACCACACTCTCATACACACTCTCTCCTCTCTGCCCTTGTTTGTTTTTATCGTCCCTTCCAGAGTCAAAGATAGGTCTGGCCTGTTTGTGTGTCCTTGTGTGTCCCTCCATCTCTGCCAAAGACATGTCCATGATTAGAAATAGGTGAGTGAGCACTTCCTCTAGTTGTGTCCCCTCTGACTTGCTGTTGTCCTATTTAGTGTTGTTAGCCAACAATATCACTCTGGCGTTTCCCCTTGGTGACAGTAAACTGCTGTTTCCGCCGACCTTGTTGCACACTGAGCCAGGTTGCAGTTTATAGTTTGGTCTTCTGTGGACGTGCCCCTCTGTGTGTCTGTGTAGAGGAGGCATTGAGGTTACTGTATGTTTGTGCTTGTGAGTATACAACGCTGTGACACAGAGATGGACCATATGTGGAGAAACACATCCTAAGAATGATGCAGCAAAGCACCATACAAATGAATACTGTCATTCTGTAAAAGACATCAAACATGCCATTATTTTATTTCATTTCAAATATCCCAGTATCGCTGGAAATTATGTTTATATTGAACGATTCTGTACGATTTACGTCCAGTGCCAAGTTCAGAGCCAGCGCAGGAAATATGTGCCTCCTTTGTAGCAAGGTGGAAACCCCTCAACCTAGTCTCCGTCCCAAGTCGTAAAATACTCCAGCTTGGTCAGTGGCCCTCCGCTGCAAAATATGACGCTGCAGGTATCCCTGTAGCATCACTTTCATACACAGCCATTGATAAAGTCAGGTAACATATTATAAAGAGAGAATATCCGCATATGGACATGGTGGGGTGGATGGATGGCTTAAACACAGGACTTTAACCGAGGGCTGTGAAACCAAAAGTAAACAAGTATCATACTCAAGTTATGTCAGGTACGTTACATACGTTACGTATTATTCATGTACACAAGTTACGCCAGGTACATAATGTAACTTACGACCTTTTTCAAATTCTTTCCAATAAATTAAACTGCAACCATTTCTGGTTGACCACACAAGCTTTGTTTTGACAGTGTTGGACATTATTATTGCTAATTTTACTAGAAGTTGCAGACGATACATGTACAAGCATATAAGCAGTGTAGAATCAACACCACTCAGTCCAGCACTAGGCATTATGGGAAATGAGAGCTGTCTCTACAATATTAATTGTCGCTAACTGGACCACAATGGATGCTTGAATTAATAAATGTCATTGGACTTTGAATCATGTGACATTCCTGTCTGGACATAGAGTTGCAACTAAAGCATACCTTATACATGTAAACCAACATATTATCATATATCCTGTTGCATGAACATATTTGTTTATGGTATGTACTTTTGGAAAACCCCAACAGTAAGCAATGTAAAGAAAATACATTAAAATTATTTGTGTGTGTTTTTGAGATTCATTTCATTGTGCAGTGCAGGTTTCTTACAGAGGGAGAGTGTCACTGCTATCATATACTGTACAGCTGTCAGATAAAAATGACCTTTTATTATTATCTGAATGTTTACTTCAAAGAATCAGTTCATAACGAAAAACAAAACAGAACGTGTCATTCCATAAAGAGTGTCCCAGTTACTCAGGATAATCCACAGATGAGACAGTTCCAATTTTCATTAGGCATTTTTTTATTTTTAAGTTGAAAACACTGAAAACTCTCTGGCTCACCACCCTAGGAACCAATGGTATGTATGTGATTTTTTTCTAATTTTGCTGAACTCAAATAAATAATCAAATGCAGCAGAATGCAGTCCTAATTTTCTTACCGATGAATTACTGCAGACTTGTCCATATTCCATTAGTCCTAAACTGAGACTGACTGGTAGGTAGGGCAGTGACAGTGCATATCTATTTTAGTGAGTCCTTGCCTCTTTTCACCTCGCATCTGGAAAGCTTTGTCTCGTTGCCTATATAAAGCCACTTTGTATGGCTTGGCATATCTGCAGGCGGCACACCTTTCTGTACACATATCATTTGGTCTAGTGGCAACAGACCCAGAAGACAAAAGAAATCACACTAACACACACGCACACATGCACATACATGGGTACTGTACATATTGGCCTCCTGAAGTCCCCTTTCCTCTCTTTCATCTGTTATGCAAAAGGGATGAGTGGGAATAAAAGAATTAGGCAATCCAGTCAGAGTGACAAGAGGCGGGGGTGGGTGGTATGTGTGTGTCTGTGGGTGGTGGTGGTGCTGAAGACACATTTGCGTACTCATCTTTTTTTCTCTCCTCTTCGCCTGCTGTCGGCAGGGGGGCTCTCTAATCATGTTTTTAGTAGTGTTTACTAATGTTTCATTCATTAAGCATCAGCGGCCACGGGAGAGCCATCATCCATCCACCAAAGTGGAGGTTATTATCGCCTTAAATCATCTCACAGTGTACCTGTTTGGTTGGCTGTCACAGGCCGAGGAAGGCCAGCCACTGTGAGCCCCTGGGGGAGAGAGGCTGTCACTCTCCCTCCCTTTTTTTCTCTCCCTTTGCCGTTCTTATTTCCTCACATTAGTCTCCCCTCTTGTTGCATCTTTCTTTCTTTCTTTCTTTCTTTCTTTCTTTCTTTCTTTCTTTCTTTCTTTCTTAATCTTAGGCATAACTGTCATATTAGCTCATCATACCTTTTTAACTGGAGTTTAACTGTCTTATAAAAAGTAAAATACCATGTGTCTGGTTGGATAAAGAATAATGAAAAATGAAAATATTCAAAGCAAAAAATAAAAAAATAAAAAATCTAAATAATAAACAAAACCTAGTTTTAATAACTGTATCATTTCCTGTCTAAGCATCAGGGCCAACAATTGTCCTTGCAGTGCCACTATGCTTTGTCTCTGAATCTGCCCTCTAGCAGTCTCTCACACACACACACACACACACACACACACACACAAGCACACACCTTTCTCTCCATCTCTACTCTATTCTCTCATCCTCTTTCTTTCTTCTATTCATCTCTGCCTCCCTCTCCCTCTTTCTCTTGCTGCAATCCTTCACTTTTTGCTGCTCAGCACAGCAATTATCGCCCCACCTCGCTTTGCGGTGACCTCTGAGATGATTAAGTGAGATTACCTGTTCAGTACTTGTGGCGAGAAGCATGCTGTGACACTTTTTGTCTATGTGCGTGCGTGCGTGTGTGTGTGTGTGTGTGCGTGTGTGCGCAGGATACAGTAGCTACAGTCGTCTTTAGCCACAGGGCAGGTGAGCCCCTACAGTGTCTGTATGGCTGAATGGCTGCTTACTGTATGTAACAGTGATTTGTAGCCCGGCATCCAAAACGCAGGCCTAAATGAATAGATTGGAGTATATAAAATGACAAAGTAGAATAGAATAGTCTCCTGTGCTCACTTACCTCGGACAGCTCATCACGTAGCCCAAGTCTTTTTCGCTGTTGTCAGAACTGAGGATATTCCTAAAAGTTATCATCTGCTCCATGAGAACAACACAAACTATATACCCTACAGAACAAGAAATATATACATTATGCAGTACGTATCAGAAGACTCTCCTCACACCCCAATTTGAGTGCCCATGCCTGTATCTGGGCGGTTGTTGGTTCCCTACTTTCATTACAATATGCGTCTCATTAGGTGTTCGTTGCTCAGCACCACCTCCGGGTGGAACTTACACTAATGAGGACACTACATCTAACGAACATCCTCCTCCCTCTGTCCTTAATTACAGCGCTGTGCCTCTCCCCGAGCCAACACAGCACCCAGAGTTGCAGCAAAACCCCCACTGAAACACAAGCGCCACAAACCTCTTCGTCCCCAAGAGCCGAAATAGAAGACACATGTCTGTGTCCGCTATGCTGCCGCGCCATGTTTGGAGGGTGTATCAGTGAGGCTGTGTGTGCATGTCTTTGTGTAGGGAAGAGGGTGTTTGTTCATTACACGGTGAGCTGTGCTATTATTTGATATTAGTTGAAACAAGCTGTAGGCTTCTGGCTAGATTGGTGATTAAACATGCAGTTACAAGTCCATGCGTGGCGCACGGTGCGTCAGTGGATAATAGCTTAACAAGGAATATAATGACTGATACACTCGCTATTTACATACTGATGTAACTACTATAAAAATGCCTGGTTTTACTGTACAGTAAACAAAGTTGTCCTGTAAATTCTTCTTCTAAAGGGAAAACATTTGCAGTCGAAATTTCGCTCACAGTCGGCTTTCAGAAAGTGCAAAACAAGGAGCAGAAACCAGTTAGAGATGAGTTTTTGCCATTATGATGCTGTAATGTTGTTACAATTATCTTTTGGTTTGTGACAATAAATCATCATTACTCTGCTAACACATCTGACAATGGGTAGAACACTTTGATGTAGAATGGGATAACTTCAGACAGAACCTCATCATCCAGAACTCCTGCTTCATGTTTAATTTGAGAGTCATGCTGTAAAGCAAATGCACACTGCCACTTATATGACAGTGAAGGAGGCAGACTCAGAGCAATATATCACAGTGCTTAATAATACCTTCAGTGGAGGCATGACAGCTTCGACATTTTAACTTGATTTCCAGACATGAGCTTTCTTTTATGAAAATCAAAGTATAACACATGCTTGTTGACCTATATGTTACACAGTAATGCATGCTTATTTTTACACTTTCACCTTTAGTCTGACTAGAATTCAATTACATATTGATGCATTAATTACAATTCATGCCTTATGATTCACTGAATCATTTAACTGTGTGTAGCTGCTAAGCCCTTGGAAATGTGGGTTGCAGCTAATCCTCTGTAATAGGCATAAACTATGAACAGAAGATGTTGACCAATTCATGAATCTCTGGCCAAAATGAAAATGGCCTAATTGGTCATTTTGGGCTTCTGAAGACCTCGAGTACCATTCAACACGGACATGCTTTCGGGCCTACATTTCCCATGAGCACCCAGGGCTATTGTGTGCAGATTCATAACAATTTTTTAAAGATTGACCCATGGTCGTGGCCGCTGGCTTCTCCTCCCTCTAAGGCTTAGCAAGGATGTGAGGCCACTAATTAGGGCAAAGGGGAGATCCAAGTATGCCTCAAACTTTTGGGCCCATTTTCATTTTCCTCTTTTTCTTCTTCCTCTCTGGGGATGTTCTCTCATGGCTGAATTAAGCTGGGCCGAGTTCAGCCGGCCATGTACAGTTAAATCCTTCCTGTGTCTTCATATCCCCCTCCGTTTATTCATTTGGTTTGTGGGCAGAAATCAGCCTTGGTTATTAAAGCATCCTCTCATTCCTCCTTCAATCCTTCTATCCTTGACTTCACTCTTCTCTCGCTGCTCTCTATCTGCCTTTATTCCCTCTTCCTCGCTGTGTCTCTGGTACCAAGGGCGCCCACAGCTTATAATAAAAGGCATAGGATTTTAAATTAGAAATTAATTTGGATAATTTGTCTCCAACGAGCACACTCCTCCTGCCGTTCCTGCCAGAAATATGTTAATATATCATATTAAGTAATTTCTGGGCCCAGATACACATACTTATGGAGAGAGAGACTTAATGTGTGTGTACGTGTGTGTGTGTGTGTGTGTGTGTGTGTGTGCATGAGAGAGAGAGCACTCATCAAGGTTGGATCTCTAATTAGTTAGGCTGGCTCTTTGGGCATGCTCAGTGCAGACCCTGCTAGCACCCTGCTAGCAACTTAGCACTGCCACCACTTAGAGCACCTTGGAACCAGAGATGACAAGCTTAATATAGGAGAGGATGGTAGGAGGGGAGGGGGAGGTAAGAGCACCGCAGAGAGATGGAGGGTGGGAGGAGTAGAGAGCAAGAACTGGGTGAAAAGAAGAGAAAGGAGGCGAAATCAGTGCAGGTTGGATTAGGGAGCAGCGTAAAGCATTTTAGTGACAAATTCGGTTACGTGTGATATCATGTAATATTAGGACCACAGTCACCAATACTGATGCCAATACTCTATTATTAAAAGTGGAAAATATCTGGCTCTTTAGCTGCTAAATGCTCCATTGTATTCACCAGCTAGTCACTAACTTTGTCTGTCTGCTATTTGGTGATTACAGAGCTTTTTCATTGAAAACCTGCCTACTGCAGCTGATGATGCTATGAGAGCGGTGATAGTAAACCAAAACAGTAAAGTTGAGGGCCAGAAAATAAAAACAATCAGCTGAAAGACACAAAAAAGCAGGGGAGCTGATTTTTTTTAATGGATTATTAACTATGAGTGGTCCCTTTTACAAATAGTCATGTGATTCATTGTTAAAAATTTTGGAAGATAACAGTTGAAAAATGTTGTGGAAACAAATTTTCTGTTCTTAAAGGACCAATGTGGAGTATTTAGTGGCATCTAGTGAGTGCAACACGCCTTTCAAGAGTGTAGAAGAAACTACAGTGGCAACAAAACTCGAGAAAAAACATAAAAGGCCCAAAGTAGTGTTTGGTTTGTTCTTTCTGGGCCAGTAGAAACATGGTGGTTCAACCATGTTTGAACCACCATGTTTCTACTCTGTAAAAGAGGAACCGGTCTCCCCACTAATGACAACATTCCTATAAATATTATATATTCCATTTCAGCCACACTGGACTCACACTAGACTTTTAAATATCAATTGTTCGACACGAAATAGAGACACACACACATCCATTTTCTGATGCTAGTTTACTCAAAGGAAGACTTGGTAGTGTGGATTGATATAAGTATCAACACCACGTACATGCGTGATTGAGACAGTGCACCCACAAGTGTTCTGTGTCCTCAAGGTAATAAAAGCTAATGAAAGAGAAATCTGTCACTGCTGCAATTCAACCTGCCTGCTTATTTGTGTGTGTGTGTGAGAAAGTATA
>NW_023339650.1:7412640-7432902 GCF_004916995.1 Morone saxatilis
TGTGTGTGTGTGTGAGAAAGTATACTGTATACTTGACTATGTTAGCTCAGCTATGTGGCTTGTATCATCAAATAGACCTGCGCTGGTCTAGCATGTGTGTGCATTTTAGCCAAAAGTATATGAGCGTATTTCCATGCTCTGATGAACTGAATCATTCCCCCACTATGCAGAGAGAGAGAGAGAGAGAGAGACGAGAGATGAGGAGGAGATGAGAGAGAGAGAGAAAGATGGACATAATACGCTTTGCTTCTGCTGCACATGCTGGGAATTGAATGGGGAGAGAAATGTCATGGCAGCAATGGGGGTGGAGTGTGCTGAGTGGAACTGGTGTGTGTGTGTGTGCACGTGTAAGCGACTACAACCTGAGATCAACTTCACATTAAGAAGTGCCCTGTGGGTAGTTTAACAATGAGAGTGCGGGCTGGCTGGGAAGAAATATGCATTGCAATGAGACAGAGAGAGCGGTAAGGTGATAGACGCACATATCATGCTGTGTGTTTTGACCAAACACTGTTTAATCTGTTATGGATTTTCTCGCCCTCTCTCTGTCTCTCGCCCCGCACGCTTGACACTCTTTATGTGACTCTCCTCAGGTCTAGCGGCTTGCCATGCCTCGTGGCCCGTGATTAAACAGTGTGTCATGATTCAAAGTCAAATCTACCTCCGCCATGCAGCGGGAAGCTGTCATCTTGCATGTTTTAGGAATCAAATTAGTTTCCAGAGTCTCCTGTAGAAGTGTGCCCCCCTACCACCACCACCACCTCCACCACCAAATCTTTGCAGTTAGTCAAATGTTTTCAAAAGGAACCCAGAGGACTCTAGTTGAAGGGTGAGAAACATGGCATTCCCAATTACAAGTTTTCTTTGAATCCTCAATTGTGGGAAGACAAACTGCAGTTTAAAGGCACTCCAAAGCGTCTTTTGCATTATTAACAACCATGATGTAACCACAAAATAACTTTTAGGAGAGGGGGGGCAAGCACACAATTAGGCGACCGTGGCTCATCATGAAGAGAAAAAACCACAAAAAAACAGTGCAGATAATGCATTTCACAAATGTTTAATTAGACCGTATTAATTAAAGGCTTTCCTCTTCCCTTTCTCCTTTTTCTATCTTTTCCTCTCTCCCTTTCTTTCCCTCTCCCCTTCCCTCTTTCTTTTTGTGATAGATCTGCAGCGTGACCCCCAGTTAATTGAAACCCAGGAGACTCTTCTTGCATAAAATCAGATTTATCTATCCATAAAAGGATTTCGTTAAAAATAGTCCAAATCCAGTGGCTCACAACTAAAAGCCTGCAGCTACCGAGGCGAGCCTGGCTCCAACCCCTTTCGCCCTCTCTCAGTCGCCACGGTGAAACAAGTGCTGCCTACTGCTAACTAGCTGGGGACCCATTAATTAATTGCAGGAAAACACAGACATTATGTCTGTGGGGCACATTTTTTTCCCCCAAAAGAAAGAAATGACTGTGTGTGTGTGTGTGTGTTGTCCCTCATCCACAGCTCCTCTGAACTGTCTCGAATGTCCCCCAGACTATAATAAGAGGAAAGTAATGATGGGCCATAGTGATAATGAAAAACCATGCATCAAACAAAACACTGATTCTATGAGACAGGTCAAATGAATAGCTAACAGAGTGGCAGAGAGACGGTCCAGTGTTGCTGTTTTTCGACCAAGGATGAGGGATTGGTATGTCACTGGTAAACGGAATTTTTTTTGTATATATTTAAAACTTTTGGTGAAGATAATTCTTCTTTTAAGCACTTTGCCACTGAGAAGGAAGTCATAATTTGGCTTGTGGAATGGGGAACACATTTTGTTCTCTACTGAAAGTGAAGAAACACAGTAAAGAAGTTCAGCAGCTATGACGTCTTTAAGATCGTATATTTGTTGGCTGCCCCTGCACAGTGGTCGTTTGGGACCGACGGTGGATCCCGTCCAAATACCTCTGGATTTATAGCGCCATGGTCTCCCCCTCTTCCTCCCCCATGGTGAAAGAGGTGTTGTTGTTTGGATCAGTGCCAGTGATATTGGTGCTACCACGCCCTCTTTAGTTATTTGGGTAACAGGGGAGGGGTCGAAAGCTGGGTACCTAATTAAAGCGGACTGGGATTTCCAGCAAATGCATAGTAGAAGCAGGGTCCTGCCTGGGGGGCCTATTATTGATGCAACACCCTAAGGACAAGAGTCACATATGGGCCTCTCTATCTGTAGGCTTTCCTTTTTAATTCACTATCATTAGGCATACATAGTGCCACCTCGCTCCCGTTCAACTGCTGACATTGTGAGAAACAACAGCACGCTTACAACTATGACGTGCATGTGTTTGCTTGTGTGGATTCATGTGTGTGTGAGTGTTATGCATTTATTTGCGCGCGTGTGTGTCTTGTTTGGCTGTAAAGTGATACATGATGCGGCTGTGTTGTCCCTCCAATCAGTGCTCCTAGCCTCCCCCCTCTCTCCTTCTACAGGAAATTAATAGGCGGCTGCCACTGATGCGTTAAATTGCTTTGCGTTGGCCGCTGCAGACAACTGGATTATTTATTCTTTATATTCTCCATATTGGAACAACTGCCTTCTGCTTTGCTATTGTTTTTAAATGAGATCTTGTTTCCCAGTGTAGCGTTAAAAGATACTGTATGTAATTGTTCCAAACGGTCACATGGTTGGAGGTTTGGTATTCTATCTTGTGATGTTTGATCAGAAGTTTATTTCGCCTATTTTATGAAAACCTCCTTTTGAATAAAATTATGCCCAAAATATTCATTTAAAAAAATAAAATAAAAATGAAAAAACTTAGTTTTGCTTCCAGTTTAACACCTAAGTGGTGGATTGCCAAAGGGTTTTATAAACCACTGTTAGATATCAGATGAACAGAGGCGGCTTTTAAAATAATCATGCATGCAGTATT
This sequence comes from Morone saxatilis, assembly GCF_004916995.1. Taxonomy (NCBI): domain Eukaryota; kingdom Metazoa; phylum Chordata; class Actinopteri; family Moronidae; genus Morone; species Morone saxatilis. The sequence goes on from NW_023339650.1 coordinate 7,415,550, forward strand.
AGCAGCATAAGCAACATGCAAACAGTCTGCAGCACCAACTGGTTGAAGGCATCGTGTTTTATGTTGCACCCAGGCTTAACAACTTGCGGATTGAAAATAAAGAAGAATCATAATTCATCAAACGCATCACAGTTCTTCTTCTACCTGTCCACAGCAGTGCTCAACAACTTTCTCTGAGCAGACATCGGTGGTCGACGTGACCCTCGATGAATGTGATCTAAAGACACAGCAAAGATATTTTAAGGGACTATTAAGACTTCATGCCATGAAATATTCACCCTACACTTTTGTCACACACCTCTTATATTTCAATAAAGAGGATAAATGAAGAGAAGTTCCCTATGGAGACCACTAAGCTATCATGTTTTTAAGTATGCATTTTTATTGTTAAGTCTTAACTACTGCAATGTCCTTCATCCTTAACTCATACAAAGTATGATCAAAACGATGAGATTCAGCCTTGTACGAGACTTGCAGACTTAAGAGAGAAAGCAATGGTGGCATGAGAGGATTTTCTGCTCAGAGCTGAACGTTGCCCAAGAGACTTAAACTCAATGAAAAAATCAAGAAAAAGGCAGATGTATTTGCAAAAAAGTGTCCTGTGATCACAGACCTTTCTTATACCACATAGTATCGAGCTAAAAAAGATTAGTCAATCGACTATTTTTATAATCTATAAGTCTATTTTAACAATTTTTCAAACAAAATCCATTGTTCCAGCTTCTGAGTGGTGGGGCTTTGCTGCTTTTCTTTATTAAATAATGATGGATTATGATTTCACTATTTTTGACATTATATACCAAAGCATTAATTGATTAACTGAGAAAAAAATCGTATAAATCGATAATGAAAATAATTATTAGTAATGTATGTAACAATGTTAGTAACACGGCATATTTGTGTGATACTATTGTTTCATCACATATCTTGTCACATTTTTTTCTTAATTGTTTCTCAATCATTTTAATGTGCAGCATGCTAGCTACTCACACAAAAATGTACATTTATTTTATCCTTTATCTTTTTTTAATTCTTATTCTCAGTGCCCATGTAGCTCTGCCTCCCCTTTTGTGCTTCCACCATACAGCGAAGAAGGCCTGCAATTTCACTTTGCAGTAGAGGTCTCCTCTCCCCCCAACGGACCACTGTCAATGGGAATTTCCTTCAAACCCCTGCTGCTGCCTGGCCTGGCATCGCCTCACGCTGCCTCCGCACATATGCATGTCATGTGGTGTCAGCGCTAAGGTGTACTCTGATGTTTGGGGCCCGATGGTAGCATATTCCCTGCTGATAGCGATGATTGCCACGCTCAGGTATAGCTTTGAGTGTGTGTGCGCCCTCTGAGCCCGCCCTTCACGTTATGGGTCTATGCCCAAGCTGACTGGTTAGCCCCCTGCACCTACGTGAGTCCGCAGTGAGGATTCAACATGGCAGCTGCAGGTTTATGAGGCTGCTGACCCTCCTCCCCTGTTCTCTATGCTCTATTTCACCTGGTTCTCTATCCTCTTGCCCCCGTTTCTTCCCCTTCTTCCACTTACCCTCCCATTTTTCCATGTGGCTGAGCTTGGAATATAAGGGGGTGAGTCACACACTGTGAATGGTATACATAGGATCAGTGCTCTGCTGCTCTATTTTGCATCCCCCAGTTCAATTTAAATGAGTGCCTGCTGGGAAGGGATGCAAAATGGGATCTACCAGACAGTTTCAGTGCAAATGCTGCATTACAGCTTCCTGTCTCTAACTACCAGGACCACAACGGACATCATCAACTTGCTCATCTCAGTCTTGATTTCTTTAAGTGTTCAAAATATTATTAAAATAAGACTTGAGATGAGATATAAAGACCATCAGTGAAGATACATGGAACTTATTCCGATAAGGCCTTGCATGACTTTTTTCCACTTGTATTAAAAACAGTGCTGAGTAATATTCAAGTTAGCTGTGATTTAATATGACATTTAGTAGATTTTCCTCTAGCACACAGCGCAGACCAGGCAGCACCCATGGGAATCCTCTCTCCTGGTACACAGTTAACATTCTGCATTTGTCCGGCACTCTGTAATTTATTGGATCTCATCTGTCCGGGCTTTGATTTATATATTGATTTGAAAAATAAATAAAAGTGATAGGAACCTGCATTGGGGTGTAATGATGGACTGTGTCGACATGCAGGAGTAGGGATATGAAACATTGGGAGGAAATTAGATATTATGCCCCCAAGACAACTGCAGCCAGCAGCACATTCATTATTGGCTGGATATTTATTATTAAGAATTTCTCTTCATGAGTGACTGCTGCGGAATATTTCGGCCCTGCTTGAGCTAACAAAATGGTGTGTGTGTCTGAAGAGTATCTACATGTGTTTGCATGCGTGTGCACAAATGTTTGTCGGTGGATGCTGACAAGCCAAATACAAGAACATTTGGCTTGTCATATGTTAGACTCTTTATAGTAACATACATACACTGCTCTACAAGCTCCTCGGGTGAAACTGAAAAATACATGCAGTACATGTATAAAAACCCCTGATTTTTGGTTATACAATTCACAATTACACCCTCCGACTCCATGTTTCAACCTGACAGGAATACATTCACAGAAACAGTGGCGTAGAAAAACACTAGACAGCTGTTAAAAAACCGAAACTCCTTGCCAGGACTTCCACCACCGCTCTGCACCAGTTTTAATCACAGAACAGTGAATTTTAAACAGCAGTATAGAGAAGGGCCGCTGTCCAAGCCTCCAGAATTTTTATTTCATTTTTTCCCTCCCACCTCTCCGCTCTAATCCACTTCAATTATGTTCCCTCCCATTTCTCCTGATCACTTTACAGCTCAGCAGCACCTGTGCTAATTGTAGTAGTGATGATCGCTGATATGTTTTGCATTCTTAAAGGAGTTTGAGAGGGGGACGACAGATAAACATCTAGCCCCGGGGCTTTTGGAAAGCATGGCTCAGCCTAGCAGATGGCCATCATATTATATGAGGAGTGCTTCTCGCTGAGGCTGGGGTATGGGTGGGTGGGGTGTAATGAGTCTGAGGTAGGAGGAAGAAGAGAGGTGGGGAGGGGGCTGATGTGGAAAGGAAAGTAAGGAAGGAAAGGAATAGGGAGGAAATAAATGAAGGAAAGAAAAAAGAAGGTTTAGAAAGAATGAATCCATATTTATGGAAAATGGACAGAGAATTATTCCTATTGTACATGTCAACTGTCAATACCTTTAATAGTTCTTGTAGTTTTCTTGTAGAGTTTTGGAAATGTCTGTTTTTGGAAATGTCTGTTTTTGGAAATGTCTGTTTTTGCTGAGTGTTAGATAAGAAAATCAAAACCACTCTCACATCTCTTTAAGGCAAATGTGAAACTACAGCAAGCAGCTGGTTAGCTTAGCTTAGCACAAAGACTGGAAACTGAGGGAAACAGCTAGCCTGGCTCAGTCTGATGGTAACAAAACCCCTCTACAAGCACCTCAAGATCTTATATGTTTGAGACGTAAAAGTACAGAAATGTAAAAAACAACAAATTGTTGACTGTTACCTCATAGTGAAGACAACTACATTAAGTAAGGCTACTGCGCAACTCATTACAAAACTTACACCACTTAGTGGTTGGATTCTTCTAGATCTTCTCATCCAGCTCAGCAAGAATGTAAATAAGTGTATTTCCCAAAATGTCAAAATATTTCTTAAAAATACGAAGACATATTTAAAATGTTCTCAGATTTAAGAAAAATATAAGAAGTGAATCTCAACTCATTCAAATACTGCATATAATCATACACCTGACATAAGTTTCCAAATACATCTATAGAGCCACTATATTTGTTTGTGTGTGTACCTCCTATTTAGCCAAGGACGACAGACATTGTGTGTGTGTATGTGAGAGAGAGAGCAGGTGTGTGCGTACATGTGTCTCTGAGAGCGACTGCGTATCCCTCACCTCGCCACCTTGCTGCCCCCACTGAACCGATTGCACCTATAATGAATGGACTGCCAGCCCTCCGTGCTGTGGCTATCCGAGGTCGGACCACATATTATATAGCAACCTATTTGAAGTGGACCGCATATTATATAGCAGCCTATTTGCTGGGATGATGAGCTCCGGACACCTCCCATTATTTATTAGGAAATGCTGCAGCCATGTGAGAGCAGAGGTTGGATGGCCTCTGTTACCAGGTGTGTGTGTGTGTCTGTGTGTGTGTATATATGTAATGGGAAGTGGGGGTTGGATGATGAGGAGGAAGAAGAGAGAAAAACATAAAAGTAAAGACAAAAGCGTTCTACCACAGATGAATGCCTATCCTAATTTATTTCAATATATATAAATTATGAGCTTTATAATCACAACTTTAAACACATTTTATCAAACAGGACATCCCTTAATCATACAAGGAAACAATTCCACACATTAACATTTCATGGCCTTTCTACACACACCTAAAACACCTAAAGTCACTTACGATTAAAAAGAATGTTTGTCTAAAACAATAAAAAACAGCTGAGTTCACTGGATGGCAAATTCCTGTGTGGCTTTGAAAAATGGTCTAAATGCTCATCGTTCTAACAGGGGTCAGCTTGCTTTGTTAGGTGTGTTCTCCTGGTGCTAAAAGACAAATGATGTACTTTGCCTTAGGTCAACTGGGCTTTCCCATCCCATAATGACCTTTCAGGGAGCTGGAAGAGAGCAGCCATTCCCATAGCGATGAAGCAGTACTGTACACTGAACATCAAAGGTGTATATATTGGCAAAGTAACGTTTCAACGCTGCAACATGACCTCTCAACCTCTAATGGACTGTTTCACTGTTCATCAATCATAAAAAACAGTAGTTTAGCAAGAAGCTGTAAGTCATAAAAAAAGGCCCCTTGAAGATTTTTTTTCTCTCCCCATTTTGTGCTTGTGTGAAACCTGAATCTGCAGCCAAACAAGAAAGCATCCAAAGTCATTTTCTGTTTTCAATCGAGTAATGTGCTCCCAATATGTTCAACACTCACCACTTTGCTTTTTTGGAAGAAAAACTTAGCAACTCTCAATCTGTGTGTGTGTGTGTGTGTGTACTGCCAAAGGTTCCCTGGAGGAGAGAGGATCTCTGTCAGTTTGTCATCAGACACAAGCTGCCAAATTTTATGAAATACCAAATTACTAATTGGCCCAGCGTTAGGTTTCCCGCCTGGAAGTGAGACTGTAATATCTGGGCCTCTATTAGGATCACAGAGAGAGCTGCCTCCTGCTGAGCTGGCAAGTCTCTGTCATTTCACACCATGCTATGGCAGTGGCACTCACGCACATACACACACACACACACACACACATAAAGTGATCATCAAGGACAAAAGACTTCTCAAACATTCCCTATTTATTCCTTGCCTACTTAAATATCTCCTTGATTGGGCTTTGTTGGATTTGCAGCCAATTAAAAAAAAAAAAAAAGGGGAAAGATTTTCATTACCGGATGTGGGAATTCATGTAATTTAACACTTCACTGACCTCTGTAGAAAAATTCTCTTGCTACCTGTATACCTCCACTGAGAGGTCAAAATGCATGGTCAGCAGACAAAACATCAGCGCTGGATTCCTGCTCCAGGGCACTTTGCCGGGGAGGATTCTGGATCCGAGGTTGAAGGACGGTGTCTCTAGTCATTTGGTGACCCTGCAGCTTACAACTCATTTATCACAGGACAAGAATTTATTTATATTTTGTGGATATTTCGACTCATAATAAAACCTTGTTTTATGGAGTTTACTGTGTATAGTTATATTTACAACTATAGCAGCAGTACCTGTCAGATCTCTACTGCACATCCAAAAGGGGTCTGCTGTATACTATCTGGTAAAGAGTGAACAGGACTGGACAAGCATAAATCTCTTGGGCAATGACTATATAAGCACTGGATTACATTTTGCCCACTGAAACCAGATGCACAGTGATATATAGACTAAAAGCAGGGATTCTGTGATGGTGATGTTTGCATTAAAGACAGGAGAAAATCCCTATACAGTCACCTACTGTTACACACTAATGTGTGTTAGTCAATGAGGAAACAATTTTAACCGAGAAAAATTAAAACTTAGAATAAATCTCAGCATAATATCCTCGAATGGCCCAACAGAGGAAACTGTGGTGCTATGCTGAAGAACCAGGTGTGAGCTTCATCACATCATCATTCAGAGTGAATGGAGATTGGCATTCATGTGAATGAGACACACACAGGATGGATCCAAATGAATAGGACAGCCTAGGCACAATGAAGACGGCTGTTTATTTTCTGTCTAGCAGTGCTATCTTTTTTTTTTTTTTTTAGGACTCCTAATCAAACATGCCTAAGGCCACTGGATGGATAAACACACACACGCACACACACACAGAGTTTTGGCCCAATTTCAGCTCTTCTCTCAAGCGGTGCAAAGGGGTAGAATAAGGGTTGGCTGATGACACATACATACACACACACAAAAAACACTGGACTTTCAGAGAAATGTTTGTTTTAATGTAAAAAGAGTGGTACCCTTTCACCCAAACACATGGTTAGCAAATTATGGCAGTGGATATTTTTAATGTATCGATGATCCCACATTTGTCATGTAACAGGGCACCGTCAGATATAAATTACCAATAAACTATGAAAAAAAGCCACTTTTATCAAGACAATGATTATGTAAAACAAAATTTTGTTCTGGCTTCCTGGCACATGCAGGGGCAGATATGCCTTTTTTAATTTTGTCTAGTAGGGTGGGGGACAAACATTCATCTTCAGACATGGCAGGTTCACATGTCGCTCTGTGCTCTTTTGTTCCAACATTTTACTTTTTTCCAACCACTCAAGGGTTTAAGTGTGTGAGTCCTTTCCAGTGCAAAACTGTGCAATTTGGTTAGCTAAGGCGCTGGCTTCCCTTTAGAGAGTCTTAATAGTCCTCAGTGTTGTCCTCCATGTTGGGAATGTTTCTGTGGGGCTCTGAAGCATTGCTTTAAAAAAAAAAGCACCCACTAGCCTTGATCCCCTTGTAGAAAGTAGTTACAGTTCCTTCAGTTTGCTGCAGAGAGTTTGAGTAATTTCTGGTTCTACACCAGTGGCATACTGGTATATATATCACCAATCGTACTTTAATCATGTGTCAGCTGTTTTTGAGGCTGATTGGTGGTCAAACTCTGTACAACCATCCTTGGCTCAATGTTGGTGGTGATTAGGCTCATAGCTCAGGGCAGGTGCTTCAGCATATCTCCTGAACCAGGTGGGCCAAGAATATATGTGAACAGACGTACAGTCTGCCAGCGCAGGATTTCCACTACGCCTGTTGGTGCCTTTTATACGTTTTGTGAGAGAAATCGCACTTTCTTTCCTGTCAGCAGCCAGCTCCTGAGGTCCTTGATGGAAGGAAGCTTCATTTTCTCTCTGTTTTTACTGTAAACATTCAAGAAGATGCCGAAGAGCACCAGAAGGCCGCCCCAGATGTACCTGCGGAGGGAGAGATGGATAGGTTAGATACCTTTCAGGGCGGCGGAACTGATGTGAGCAGGGAAGATGCTAATTAATTAAAGAGTGGGATGCTTGGTTTCTACAAGCAACACAGCAAAGGCAGTTCAGTAGAAGACTGCTAGCAGATAAACAGCTTCAAACAATTCAGGTTTCCATAAATATTGGCTTTGTTCAACTTTCATGAAGAAGGAAATGCTTTTAGCACATTTGTTAGATCTCTTTTTAGATTTGTTAGTTTTGAAAATAAATCAGTTGGGCATCTATGCAGATGCTCCAATATAGGTTGGGAGAGATCACTGCATGCTTTGATGAGTATAGAAATGATGTGAATCATATGCAACGACCTTGAGAACACCTATGGGAGATTTTGGACAGATGTGTTAGACAGTGCTCTCAAAACACCAAATGACGAAATATTTTTTTGGAAGAATCGTGTTCCATTCCTCCAGTAAAGCACCACATACATCCATCCGTATGATCTATGCCAGAGAGCACTAAGTGGCGACTCATGGTGGCCCAACACCATGCTAAGACACAGGTTGGTTTTCTATTTAATTTGTATATTTTACTGATAATGTCCAGTTTTCTAATAAAAGGTTAATAAGATGAATTTGGTGTTTGGTCAAACTAGCTGTGTAGTGATAATACTGTACAAATACTGACAATAAAATCTTTTGTTTTAAAATGTGTAAATTGCAGTGAGGAAAGGGACTGAGTCCAGCAACGGTGGAGGGCACACACCAGCTGGAGGGAGAATGAAGTTGGCCATAAAGATACAAAAAAAGTTTTATCTTGAGTGCAGTGTGTGTGTGTATGCATGTCGAAAGTCACGGTGGAGAAATGGAGCAGGAGAGGTACAGCAGAAAATGAGACCCCTTCTGACAGCACAGAGGAGTCGGAGGGTGAGCAAGAGTGAAGGACAAGGAGAAAGAGCAGAGGAGTAGTCAAGGTCTGAAAATGGACTGAGGACATGAAAACTATAGGGGCAGGGGAGCCAAAACGAAGCCGGATTAGTTAAAGGGGAGGTCAGAGTAGACTTGCTTTAAACTAGAAGAAAAGTGATCGAAGTCAAAAGGTGACGGTACTTACTGAAAAGTGAAAGGCTTTGCGAAGAACATGAAGGAAAGTATGATAGTCATGGCCTTTCTCCCAGTGGTCACTGCAGAGGTGAAAAACACATTGGTGGTTTCACTTTACAAATAGTAAAAAAAAATCTGTTCAAAGAGACATTTATAGTCTACAGCTGCGTAATATACAGTTTTTTTAAAAAGATATTGTGAATTATGACAATTTTCTGTCTAAACTCAAATTACAAATCAATTACTAGTCATATTCTGTCTGAATTAAGAGAAGAGACGTTCTGGAAAACTGTTGCTCTGACCTGTCACTGCAACCAGGGCACCAAAGAGCTTGATCAAGGCCAGCACGAAGGAGATGCCAAAATAACCCGTAAGAGAGAAGAAGAATGCATAACCATATGTCTTCACAGGATGCTAGACGGGAGGAGAGGATAAAAGATTTATTAAAAATTTGAACACAGAAACATTACTGAAAAGCGTATCCCCCTGATGCTGCAATAACACCAGGACTTACAAAAGCAAATAAAGCGCGTACCGTAAGCCATTTAATCACCTTACGAGTATATACAGTTTAAATTAAAAAGCCGCAGCCCTTCACATTTCAGGAAATTATTATTATACTATACACAATAACTAATTAATCTGCATTTCTTAAAAAAGAAGATTTGACCTCGGCAACGTGTTTGCAACTGAAAGTTGAATATACATACAATAAACAACATCTGTGATAATAAACTGTGGGCAGCCACATAAAGTGCCACGGGTATCTAGTCTTACTGTCTTAAGGTATACTCACCTCTGAGCAGAATGCCACTGCTGGCCCCAGTCCGCCCACACAGAGCAGGCCTGTCAGTATGTAGACAAACCCGATGGAGTACGAGTACAGCACCTGTCAACACAACCCCAGTCAGTAACTTCACACACAGGATAACAACAACTGTCACAATTATCAAAGCCTAAACATAGCAGTCTGGTTTTGATGACACAATCAGGCAGATCTACATGTTCTGCACTCGCCCCCAATACTGTGTGAACAGCTGTATTTGCCAGTAGATTTACATACTTTATTAGCTCTTATCATTTTTTTTCCGGGTTAGATAAGAAAGGTACCATTTCAGAGTTGGAGCCGTTATGGAGTTTCATGGCTTTCTCCTGCACGTTACCAATGGCGGCGTCTGCACACAGTGCCAGGGAGATGAGGAGAACACCTGTATGCCCCCCCCCCACACACACACATACACACACACACAAGACAAGGAGAACACAGAATAAAGGCGTGGTTTCATTGCGGTATTAGAGCATTTCTGCTGTTGAGTCCACAAGAAATTACCTGTGACGTTGAAACTGGGGGCCACTTTGCTGTCAGCTAGCGTAAACCAGATGAGTCCCAGACTCATACAGAGAGCAGCAGACACATCAGCCAGATTATAGCGTTTACCTGGAGCACAAACACAGAGCACTGTTTCATTCTGAATGTCTATGGGCAATTCTGAAATCAGAACTCAATCAGAAATCTAGACTTCTCAAATCTCCAAAATCCCATTTTGACTTCCTTTACAAAAGGAACACAAACAACAAGTGTTAGAGAATAAACCAGCACGAAATCTAAACTGAAATGTGTGTAACTGGTAAAACTTTCCGAAACATTTTGCAACATCACAAACACAGAGAAACCATACTGAGACATTGCACAGGCAGAGAGTGCTTCCCCTCGAGTGCATCTTGCAAAGAAATCTTCCAAAGATGACCCACCTCTTTTTAAATAAAAGAAGTTGACATTGGACTCAGGTAAAAATGTAACTAAAAGTTTTTACAATGGGTATTCTTGACAATTCAAAGTTTCTGAGGTTGTGCACGTAACAATGCACCAAAAAAAAAAAAAAAAGGCTGTGTGAAAAAGCAAAAGTTGGAGAAAAAAACAACAGGATGAAGGAGCCTTCCAAAAACAGGCTGACGGATAGATGCCTAAAGGTTGACAAGGGGACGCAGCATCAGGTCGGCCGTGGTCGGCTTTGATTCCCCGACTCGCCTTTGAAGGGCCTCACATCAGATGCAACCCCACACCCCTCCCTTCATCCATCCATCCATCCATCCCTCTCTCCAACTTTCTTTCCTCTTTGCATTCTAAGTGAACAAATTCTGTTTTCCACTCGACCCCTTGAGGGACCATGGTCTTCACATCTACCCATCCAGGGAGAGAGACAGAGAAAGAGAGGGGCAAAGGAAGGCAAAAAATACACAAAACCTGTCTGACGTTGAGGACATAGAACCTTGAGAAGGCCGGTGTGAGGATGAAAGGACAGACAGAACCAAGAGCGGGGAAAAACGGTGAGTACTGCCGACTGAGCCCTGACAACTGAAAACAACAGACTTAGATAAAAAGAAGATACCGAATGTTGAAAGGTGGACTTCGCTTCAAAAGGAAACATGTAAGATGACTGAAATAAGGTGTAAAATGTTATAATGTTTACCCCTCCTAATTGATGACTACGGTTAAATCGTTTTAAGTTTAATAAGGAAAAGCTGAATTAAAAATGCTGATGGTTTTGTTGAGATTTTTTTTTATTGTGAGAGAAAAATCCACTTCCTGGTGTTTTGAACTGCTCAAGGCACAATCCTCATCTTTTAGGCCATACCTATTTGGGATGAATACACATGTATAATTTAAGAGCTTGCCTTAATGAAGAAAAGTTGAAAAGGGGTGTTAACTAATTACAATTAAAAATGTAGGTTGGGGGATTTTCCAGTAAACTTAGCCCACAACTGAGGTGTGAAATGCAGATCAAATAAAGTCATTAAGAGAAGACAGAGGATTAAAGACAGTGCTGCAATACTCACAGCTACTGAGCAGCCCATATTAATCACACAATACAAATCAAAAAGTAAATATGTAGTTGCATCTGTAAGGTCTATGTATAAATACATATAGCTTACCTTGTATAAACACTCCTCCAATCATGACTGGGATAAGTTTACAACACTTGAAGATGACCTGTGTGGGATAGTTCAAGTAGCCCAGAGAGGTATTGGACAGGCCCATAGTGCCCACTGTTAGAAATGCTATGATCATATATGTCTTCCCTGGTATCCTGAAAGACAGAAAAATATAAAGTAGTTAAGAAAGTGATTTCCATGATTAACTGCTGTGTCGCTTGAGAAGATTTTACAAAAAAATGTCCTCAAATATCAGCTGAAGACAGGGTATACATCTTGTAGGAATACCATCTTTAAATGTGAATTATAATATAACTAAAACATGTTAAAAAACTGTTGCAAATGAGTATCAGAGCTTATAAAAAGAGTTGTATGGGACCAGGAGATTATTTACCTTCTGCGTTTGTCCTGTGTGAGCTGAAGCTCCACTAGTCCAAACATGGAGTAGAAGCCAAACTGGACCAGAGTGAGGTACCAACCAAAAGGCTTGAATCCTTCCACAGAAAATATCAACTCCTGGGTGGAGGGACGAATAAAGAATCACTGAGCAGGTAAGGATAGTGTTCTGAAGGCCATCTTGTAATACAAACTTTCACGTCACGTACTGTCTTATATGCAAGTTACACCTAGTAAAACAACTAATAAATGCATGTGAACAAGCTTTGGAGAAGCTACATTTGCTGTTCTTTTATATCTGTACATACAAACAGACACACAAAGCCATTGCAACAAGCAGTATCCGTCCACTTTGACGAACGTCAACTGATTACTTCAAGATAATTTACCATATGTGTATGAGTGTGTTCAAGAGCATCTCTCAGATAGTCTTTCTTCCTGTGTTACCTGAAGGTATCCATAGATGAGGTAAAAGACGAAGACTCCAGCCACACAAATGAAGAACTGTGTGGGGGCACTGAAGCTGCTCAGGTTGATTCCCAGGACCCTAAGCTCCTCCACAGACTTTATGTGGGGGGACATCACCTCTGTGGACGACGGGATGGAGATTGAAATGTGTTTCCGTGAACTGTTGTAGCCCACCAGGCCATATTTGGCGCTCATTGTGTCTGTGGCTGCTGGGAGCTGTGGGGACATAAAGAGAGGTTTAGCCAATAATAATATAGGACATCATTTTCTCTTGCTGTAGTGTCAAACTCAGCCTGGAGCTTTGGTAGGAACAGAGAACAAACGCTCAGAGTGGCATTAGATCATTCTCGTTGATTAGCAATGCAGACAGATACACCTTTATATACATTACTGTAACTAACATTAGGTAAATCACCTGATATAACAAAGTGGATAAACTTGACAATAAAAGATCGATGGGACGGACTTAGGCGAGAGCTAAGCTTTCATTGTGACAGAACCATAGTGAAAAAAGTGAGACCTGTTCAACCTGTTGCACTAAAGAAAAAAAGAAAAAAAGAAAAAAAGAAAAAAAGAAAAAAGATGCTCAGCTGAAGCCACTTTCTTCCTTATTTGAATATGAAAATAGTTGTTGACTATAATGTTATGCAGAGAGGTGAATATCTTGCAAACACTGAGCCAGTCAGTCTCTGTGACACTGAAACATCACAACACGTTGACAGACGCATGCACAGACTTGCATTCATGCTCCAACACTTATATATTATTATTATATATATATATTCCTCACAGGCCTTTGTTAAGCATTCACAAGCTCTTATGTTGTTTTTCCACTCTAAAATATGTCTGATGTTGTTCTTATTTGTATCACTGATCACAGCCCCTACATAATGTGGACAGTTTATATGTTGGGGGGCAGTGTATGGATATTAGGAGACGTGAGGGGAAGATAAATGTGCTCTAATAGCCTTGATCTAAACAAAATAGATTAGTCCAAGACTCCAAACTGCTGCATCACATTCAACTCGTAGATATGAAGTAGCTCACTGATATTAAAGTGTGATATGTTTAGTAAACGTAGACAGAGAGTAACGTTAGCTAGGCTACAGGAAGCAGCCGGTTGCTAACGACTCAATCAGCGTTAGGAGCTTTCATTTGGTGGCTAAGCATTTTAAGACGAGTGCTAATCCTAACTATCAACGTCAGCTTATGAGACGACGACTGCGAGCGACTCGTTTCATCCCTGACTTTGGTTTCCAAGCCAAACAAGCGAGCTACAGTAGCAAGCTTGTTACCTTTAACAACACTTCCGGCTTTCTTTACGTTAGCTGCTCCTCTTCCTCAGAGGCGATGCCGCTGGAAATCATTTCCCCGGGCGTGGCGGCTTCATCTTCCGCACATGTCGAACGGTTTCATGGTTTTCCTTTCCGATGCCAACCATCCAAAACCCGTGTTAGCCGCTAAAAGCTGCCTGCAGGCTGCAAAGGCAGAGGCAGCCAACAACTTCCGCTCCGCTGCGACCTCTGAACTGCGATGTGATTGGTCTACACGGCCACGCGTTGTGCCAGGTGAATCATCGGTCCGGTGGAGAGCAAACATTTAATAAGGTTTTAAATGCAAAAGTAAATAAACCAACGCCACGAACAGGATGTTCACCGGACTAATGCAGTGTTTTATTGAGAGTCAGAGGGCACAGGGTAGCTACATGTCTTACCTGTGCTGAAGGATCCATCTTGAGTTACACGGTGAGTTTGCTGCTTCAGTCACCACCACCACAACAACAACAACAACGCGAGTTGTGCTGGTTTGTCCAGTTTAGCAACATAGTTCCCTCCTCCTGTGATTGGCTTCTTCAAGCACCCACCCACCTCCTGTGTGACTTATCAGACAATGTCAATTTATGGATCATATAATATTTCACTTTAGTATTAAAATAGGCAGTATTGATAATAATGTGAACTCAGATGTAAGTACATTTACTCACTTACTCAAACATCCTACTGTACACTGCTTTTCAATTTCATTTAAGGGGGCATTTTGTACTTATTATTCCACTACTTTTTAAACAACTATAGTAATTTGCAGATTGAGATTTTGAAAAACAAGCAAGCAAACAAACAGTATGTTTGTAGATGCATTGCTATAGGCCTAACCTGAGCGAACAATCTTGACCAGCTATGGAATTAAAATGCTGCTTACATGTTGATGCATCAATGACTATGTTAAATATGACTGTATAAAATATCACTGACAGTGGCCGTTCTGCTGCATAGTACATTTTACTGCTACTTCTGTACTTTTACTCAAGTACCATTTTTAATGCATGACTTTTATTTTTAATGGAGTAGTTTTTACATTGTGGTCTTGTTTGGATGTCTGAACCTCACTGATGATGTATGTGCACAGTTTGATAATAGAAATATTTTTTCATATTCATTTGCAGAAATTGGAAAGTTTCACAGTGCGTATAAAACTCTGAATTTAAAGGGTGGGGCCTATGAGCACTATTTGTGACATCACAAATACTTTAGAAGTCATTCCTGGTCCAGTATCAACTTATACAAGTGTGCTGTAGAAATTTGAGGCCACCTGTGCACATACACTGAGAATGGACTTTATAGGGAAGTACGAGACTATGATTTGCATATTCCTAAATTCTGTAATTTTTAATCAGGTAGAAAGAGTTGATGTGTTTTAACGGTTTTATTGTGGAAACTGCAATACTTTTTTGCAAAAGAAAACATATCAGACACACATTATTGTTCCTAGCAGAGTATTTTTATATGTCGTAATACATGTCTGGAGGGGATTTTTAAATTGAACAACAAAACAATATTATGATTATCATGTTCAGGTATCATCTTAATATTGTGGTAAGGTATATGCTGTAGAAAAGCTCTATCCCTATATCTTCTCCTCCAGCCTCGGTGCCCCCTTCATCTCCTCCCTCCATGCCATACCCCCATTTCTTCCAGACTCCCTCTTCTTCCCTCTTTTCCTCTCTGTCTTTCCCATTAACTCTCCTCCTCCCCCTTGCAGTCATGTCCATATATGCCCCCCCTCCTTCCCTCTCGCTACATTTCTTTCTCTCTAAATCCTTATTGCATTATTCCCTACTCTCTGGTCTTCTGTTCTGTCTTCTGGCCATCTCATATCCCTGTCTCTCCCGCTTTGGCTTCCCCAGCATAAGGCATGGAACTCTCTGTTACCCCTTCATTTCTTTCCTAGCCTTCTTTTCTCCCTGCTGTCCAATCTCAAAATCCCTCCCTCCGCCTGCCTTCTTTCTCTCTCTCTCTCCCTCTCCCTGTCCTCTTTCCCCAGCCAGAGGTTAATACACTCCAGGATGGCATTATTTCCTCCCCGGCCCTCTGACAATATAAAAATTCAGAATGGACAGCTCAATCCCTCTTCCATCTCAGATTTGATTGTAATGGTATTGCCTCCTGTCCCTGGGAGGCCCCTGCCGCCTCGCCAACCCGGCCTTTATGACACTAAATGGCCAGGCTACAATTTTTCCATCTATTCAAAAAATTCTGTTAATAACTCATTTGGAATGAGACGTCTGCACTCCCTGGGCCGTCTGCGGCCAGGTCTCTCACCCCTCTGCTCATAGGGGTCACAATATACAGAAAAAGATGCAGGGCTGAATCGCAAATGTAAAAGGTTAATTAATCTCTCTGAATTTACAATCTCCCTCCTCCATTCCCCTTGCACTCCAATTGACAGTCCCAAAGAGACAAAAATGTCATATTTACAACCTCGCATGGAGAAAGTGCTTAGCAGTTGAGCGCAGGCGCAGGCCCGTCCGACCACTTTCCCTCTCCCCGTCCAACTTTACAAGTGTACCCATTCATCACATGTGATGGATTTATGTAATAAAACCCATTTCCTTTTCCCATACGATCCTATTAAATAATAAAATAATTATTTATTGATTATTCAAAAAGGTACATATGCGCGGGTAATGGCTTTGTACCACACCACTGGACCTGCAATAAATAAAGCAGGCAGAGAGAAGGCTTGGGCGAGACAGGGAGGAATAAAGCAGAGAGAGAGAGGGGGGGGGGGGAGAAATGAAGGGATATGAAATGACTTTTGAACCAGTGAAATCTTGGATCCAATGATGCCCTTCAGCGCGATCAGGAAGGCCATGTATTCAATCTTCAGGAGCAGCGCGCGCGGGCGGCCGCCGTGGGAGTCGCCGCCCGCCCGCACTGGGCGAGGTGGACGCCGCGCCCGCCGTAGCTATCGGCAAGAAATAAAATAGAGCAACTGGGTGATGTGTCCCATTGTACAGTACTTCTTAGACATCCACACATTTGTTCTTCTATGTAGGAATAAAATAGTTTCTTATAAACAATGGGTGTTACAAAAAGATCTACTGACTTCACGATTCCCTGCACCTAGCTAACTAAAACACACATTGAGAGAAACAGGAACTACGTGCACCCATTCAGCAACACATAATCCAGTAAAAAAGTTTGAAGCCTACCTCCATACCCCTTCTTCATTAGAAACCCATCCTTACAATCTCCTGCGTTACGTGCTTACCGTCCGCGACCGTCCTAGGAACAGGCAGAGCGAGCGCCTGAGTCTGCACAGCGCACCTGAGCAGCGGGTCCACGACGCCGCTGTTTGCTCTCTGTTGGCAGCTCGTCTGCGCGCGCGACAGCGCGGCAGCCGCAGCGCCTTCCTCCGGTCGCCGGTTTCTAGGCTTGAAAGCTGGCTCAGCCGCACCACGACCGATGGCGGGCCGCGGTACCACCATTCTGTTTTGCTATTTCCGTCAGATCGTCGTCTCTCCCTGAGCGAAGCGACGACGACTCCACAATAGTACCGAAAGCATCCACTCCGGGCTGGGCGCGCGGCGCGCGGCGCGCGCGGCGGCTAGGGGAGCGGAGGCGGTCGTGGCGGTGGCGCGCGCGATAGTTAGGGTTATTCAGCGCGCGAGCGGATCAGTACTCATGATAAGAGCCCCGCGCCGATAAGCTCCGCGCCCCAGCATGG
>NW_023339650.1:7433002-7445698 GCF_004916995.1 Morone saxatilis
TTTTTTTTTTTTTTTTTGGAACATTGGTTTTTATTAGAGCTGAAACCATATGTCAGGTAATTGATTAGTCATTTGCTAAAAAAGGAACTGGCAACTGTTTTGATAATGGGACAGTCATTTAGAGATATTTTAAGCACACATACCATCATATTTTTGCACCTTAAATGTAAATATTTGCTGGTTTTCTTCTATGATAGTAAACTGATTACCGAGTTTTGGTTGGACAAAACATGCTGTCTAAATATGTCGGCAAGCTTTAGGAAGTTGCAATGTGTATTTCATTACTTTTTTCTGAAATAGGTCAAACGATGAATACAATTGTCAGATTACATAATAATAAAAATATTGTTCAGTTGCAGACAGTTTTTATGCTTTTTTCCCCATCAATATATTTTCTATGAGCAAGAGGAATTATTTGAGTTACAAATGATTTTTAATTTATAGCAATTCACTTTGAAAGTAATTTTTCCCCCATCATGAAAGCAACTTAAGAGCATTAGTGCTCTATGGATCACAGTTTGACAGCTAATAATAGTTGACCCATTAAAGTGTGTCTTCAGTACGTTAGCTGCGCATAGGGACAATGTATACACCCAGTGGCCACTTAATTAGGTGGACATATACAATCTAATGCAATCCAATACAACATCCCTGCCATTTTTTTTGTTCTATACCTCAATGAAACTTCAATATAATGACATTTAAAAAAAAAACTGAACATTAAATGCATCCTAAAAGTAGACTTATAGCAGAACAAATTTTTTGGTGACATTAAGACTATACATGTGTACCTAATAGAGTAAACACTATGTAATACCCTCCATACATGAACTTCCTCATTAGAAGTTATTTCTTGCATGTATAAAGTTTAAATGAAGATGAATATATTGTATGCGTTTCAACCACTACGACACCAGGATGCCCCTTGTACTGCTGTACTGACAAGTCACTGCAGCTCTTGACATGAATTACCACTTTGCAGTCATCACGTATGAAATCATGAAGCAGCATAGAGCCTAAGCCCTATTCATAATCCCTTACAAATGAATCATTTAAATAGTGTCTCTTAAAATACATACTTTACAGAGAACTAAAAGTTAAGTTGTTTATATTTAATTTTATGGGGATGCTTGCACACACACACTCACACACAGATGTGTTAAGCTGATGTGTCCACACACAGGTCAGAAGCAGCAACAGCTGAGTTAATAGGTGGCACTTAGGGCAGGCACAGGAGACCAGCGAGTGTTTGGTTTTCTTATGAGCAGCCAGGAGGGGGAACCATCCCTCTTTGCATGCATGCTCACAAGAAAAGGAAAGAAAAAGTAATTAAACAAACAATTTACCAGGAATTGTGTGTCTGCTTATCCAATCTACCACACTCGCTTTTGCTCTAATACATATAGACAGAAAATGGGGGAAAAAAAAAGATTGTTTGTTGTCTCCTCAAAGTGACGGTAAATGACACACATGTTTCATTGCCCATTCAGTTAACCTGCGCTGTGCCTTATGAGGAGAAAGGGATTGAGAAACAAATTACGTAGTGTCATTTAATTAGAAGTTTTGCTGTGAGCAATAATCCTGTTTTTTCTCATAACCTTTAACTACTTAATGGATTTGAGAAGCTATTACCTTTCAAGATTTCTGTTTTTAATTATTTGGAGTATTGTCACAGATATGAAATGTCAATCACACACAAGGATTAAGGCTGTGGTTTATGTCTGAATATTATTTACCCATGGATTGAAGCTGGAGGAGTTCCTTCCGTTGACAGGTTTGTGAAAAAGGCAAAATTATGCAATATGCAAAATTCTGCTTTGTGGCCTATTTAGCTTCTGACATTCATTTATCCTTATGCACCATTTACTAACACCGCCTCATCTTAAATCCACGAGAGGCAGTTATTTACATAGATATTAACATTATATTTATAATAACGGCAAGCCATAGTGAATCTCAGAGTAATATTAGAAATACGCCTATGTGAGTCTTGGATCAGATTATAATAATGACTCAGTTTTAATATGTACAAACTCAATTTATAGTCCTCCTCCTTTGGCGTTTATACTGTAGGTGTGCATGTGTAAAAATATAACCCAGGAAGAGTGTGTTTGTGTGTGTGCAGAGGACCTACCTCTTTCACCCTGATCACGTTTAGGCAACACTGAAAGTGGCAGACAGAGTTTGTTTAGTTTCCCCTGGAGGACATCACAGTTCTCTGCCAACAGACCAACCCACGTGCTGTGACATCAGGCCCAACTGTGTGTATATGAATATTGCCTTAAATACATGAGCCATGTGAGGTACGCTTGATTTATTTTTCCAGACACTGACAGGAAAACACGAGGGCATGTGTCCTGATCTTAAATCAGTTCTGCTCGTACGACAGCAGGGCGGCATGCGTGGGCAAAGTCATATATTTTGAATTTTTAAGTGAATCAAAACATATATGTTAGAAGCGCCTTTTCTGGAACTTGATAGTTTTACTCGAGGATCTGCAAATGTACAGGAGGATAAATGAAGCACACCTCGAGCAGTCCAAATATTCAAAACCTTATTCAAATAGATGTTTTCACCCAGGTTTGACACGGCTCTTAGGCTGGTGTGTTGGCTCCTCAGGACCCCCCATGGCACGAGGGCATGTAATCATCCTGAAAGTCTCTTTGGGTGTCTGCACTCTCATAAAGCAGGAAAATGGATCGTGCGGCCCAGGAAGGGAAAATGAAAGAAAAGGAGAATGAAATTACAGACCTGGCTGACTGCACAAATCATGCATATCATGTTTTATGGCTTGCCAGAAGAATTCAACACCTGTGGATCACCGTAGCTATAATTGTACATGAACGCACCAGGAATGGGGGGCTGGGAGGAGAGTTGTGGTTTGTGTGTCACTGAATATGTGAGCGAGAGTGTGCACACCTAGTAGGTGTCTGTGCGTATGCAAGTATGTTTTTCTTGGCATGGCCAAGCTCAAGAAACAGAGGGAGGATGATAAAAGAAAGTTACGGGAACGCCTGTTGTTCACTTCTTCAGTACATCCTGGGTGAGCCGCCCACAGCCCACAGGGCTCGCTCACAGAGGCTTCATTTACCATTGTAATTACCCTGTTTATTTACCCTACCTGCTTTTGGTGGTAAAACGGGGCCCAATTCATCAGATCAGGACAATTTGGCCTTGCTTTGGCTTTGCCATTTACTTTAATTAAATGAGGCAATCAGTGAATCATAAATCACAATCCGTGTGACCACTGGCTCTGTTTGAACCTGGTCCTCTTCTTTAAGGCCGACACACCTTCTGCTAAAACCTCAAGTAGACACACACACAAGCTACTGCAACTCCTGAGCCTTAGAATTAACCATTTAACCAGATAAATGTGGGATTTTCTTCACATTGCTCAAACAGAAAATATATGTTTTTTTTATCCTGTGAATCTCTTATTTCACTTATTTCGCCTTTGGCTCTTTAAAAGTACACATGGATATATAGGGTGCACGGATGAAGGCTAAAATCTAAATAAGATGACAACATGGTAGATCGAAGAGTCTTCCCTTGTCTCCTCCCTCGCTCTCCCTCTCCCTCCTCTCCGCCGTGGATGCTGATGCTTGAGTCAAATTGATTACACCACTCCATCTGCATCATGACTGGCCTCCTCCTGTGTTTGCCGCCTCTGCCTACAGCACAGAGTTAGTGTACAATTACATATAGTTTAATATATCTGCCTGAGCACCTTTAAATAAGCATCACAAGTCCACAAGGTGATTTGTCTTCCAGCCCCATTACTCCATTGTACATCTTGATAGCCAGGGATCGCTCCTAGCTATGTTTAAGCATTAAATAGTGTATTATTATTTCACATAAATCAAGCTGAGATGTGAGGGGGGTATTCATAAATTTTGCATTTCTCACAGACAGTATTTTAAAGCCTCTCTCTCTCCCTCCACCGCTCGGAATTTTGAGACTAAAGCAATTCTGCTCCCTGCACTTGATAGTACATTAAAGATAGGCATATCAGGGAGGTATATTCAAAACAACATGTAATGCAGTTTAGATTAAGTTTGAGTTGCTCTAACACATTCATCACAGCACTGTTTCCATAATAAGTACCCTTGCCTTTCTCAGTGATGCATCCACACACATGCACCATTACCATCAGAGAACACTGTATTGTTATTGTCATGAATAATGGGGCAAAATACTAATAAAAGCCCATTTATCATAATATTTTTCACAGTTTACCGTGGCTACTGAATCTCTTATCTGTGTTCGACGATGAAAGGGTGAAATTAAATTTAAAGGTGAATGTTTGCCGTCAGCCCTTTTCTTCAAGACAAGTGCCCCTGACCCCCTCCCTCCACCCCCTCCCTCTCGGATATTAGTCCTGTGTTTGTGCAAAACGTCTACTGAGGAAATGACTTCACTCAGGAAACTGGATGTCAGCTTTACACACGGGCAGGAGAGCTGCCAATGTTTTAGTCAGTCCGACAACACGTTCTTTTCTCAGCTCGCCCTCCAGTTGAGTGTAGAGCTACAAAAAGTGACAAAGAAGGAAATTGGACTCGTAGTTGTTTTGGTTACTCCAAGGACACCTCGCACATTCGTTTCTATTTCCTGTCTCTGGCCTGGTTTTCTGATTGGCCCTGATGTGCAAGTCAGGGACTGAAGGGTGTGAGGTGAAACCTGGAGCTTTGTCATGGGCTAATGGACGTCTAAGGTTATCTTTATGTGTCACTTTCTGTGTGCCAGCTTGGTCCAGGATCAGGACTTTTGCGTACAGGGAAAAGCCTCTTTACAAGTTTACGTTATCACTAAAAAATACTGCTTAAATTACACAATTTGCTGAGAATGTGCATCCCATTTTCACTCAGCTGACACGTAATAATGCAAAAAGATACAGAAGACTTTGTTATTATACATAAAATAAAAAAAATGGTCCAGAACTTAAGCCAGTCGTATTCTAAAATCCTGCTGAACATAAATCAGCCAGCTCCAATTATTTAAATAATGCAAAAGTCTCATAAGTTTGACTTTTGTGATTTCATGCTCACATTGCAACCCTACACCACAATTAAACCTAATTTTCACTTTTAAAACATGCTTATCATTTCCTGCACATAATAATTATACGACCCACTGGCCCGGGGGCTCCAGCGTTGCAGCAAAGTCAGTAAAAAATCTTGTAAAAGTCATTGCAAATTGGAAATTGACTAGATGCCAGGACAGTAAGTTGAGGATTGGGGGGGTAGAGAGAAAAATGTCTTTGAACTAGTTTTTGCTTGCAGAAAATATTGCTTCTGGGTTGATATTCTTTCTGAAGTGTTTCATGGCAATGAGAATTAAGAAATAAAGCGCAGCGCCAAATGATTCAGTGAAAAGATGGCACACACCCACAGGTATTCTGTTCACATGACATCACCCTGTGTAAAATTGACAACTTCATGTTTTTTTTAACCTTTTTTTGTGGGTTCTCTAAGTTTATAGAAAATCTCTTTGAAAGAGAGACCGTGGCAAGAAAGCAGCATCACATAAAATGAAACTTATGGACATTAACAATCAACAAATGCTGTACGGGAAGCAACATCAGTACAAAGTGACTTTATACTTCATTTGAGAATAAAATGCTTTAATTGATTGCTTGGTGTTTTTGTGGCTGGTTTTAATACACTTCAGAGCCACATCAAGGTACATGTGAACGAGATCTCTATCTGTCTCTACCTCTCATTCCTTGGAAGTATGTGTCTTCTGACCTTGACATGTGCAGGCTGGCTGCATGTTTCCCTCTCAGTGCACTCTTACCTCAGCTCATGAACTGGAAACTTTGCTCCTGTCATCTCTCTCTCTCTCTCATATGATCACTCTGCTTCCTTGTGGCTTACACACATCACACACATTGGCAAATACCTGGGAGGATAAATGCTCAGTTAAATTGAATAAACATAATCCAGACATGCTCCATTCCAACCTGTCTGTCATGGAGAACTTACACAGAGATCCCTGATTCCATCAGTGAAGACGGCACACAAACAAGTGCAAAGATTAGATGTCAGCTGAAAGGCCGGTGTTAGATAAAGGATTATTCACAGCTCTCGTGATAAACATAATTTTAATCAAACATCAGATAATCTGTGATTTTACTGAACCGGTTTCATTGCTTCCTTTGTTATCTCTTGATGACAGATAGCAGTATATATTGCATACATTCACACAAGTGTTTCCTCTTTTTCTCTCTCTCCACAGTCTTGTTAATTTTTTTTTTACCCAGTCACAGGTTAGGAATTCTGTGTTTAACTGTACAGTGTAAAAGAAAATACTGTACATATATCACCTGAATTTCTTGGCAGTATGATAGATAGTAAGTAATAGTGTTACATGAAAGTCCAACAATTGCAGTAAAGTAAAGAGTAACCCTGCCCCGTCCTTCTCTGTGCTCCCTGCGCTCCAATGTCCTCTCATGTTAAAACAAAGCATCTGCCTGTCTATCATCAAACCATAGGCGCTCTGGGTGGGGCAGGATTTCAGTCTTTTGAAGTGAACTTGTCATGGGAAATCTGCATCACTGGGGCTCAGTACAATCACAGGCTCAAGATTAATTGTTTGCGGTGTACCACTTCAAACTGATTTTAGACACTGCATTATGGGATGAACTTTTGCAATGCCTGTCATCACCTATATACACACCTGTGCACTCTATAATGGTAAATCTTACATTTTCACATTCTTGTGTAGCTATAAAACACACACATATGCTCAGGTGCATACAGACATATTCTTGAGCTCATGAATCCTTAAATACAAAAACACTGTCTTTATGTATTTACTTAAAAAAATGAACATTTACAGATGCAGTTACACACATATACATTTACAGATGTGTAAAATGACAGTTTTTACCCCCTCACCCCTCACAATGCACACACACACACACACACAAGCATGCACGACTCTAAACAGACTGCAGTAACACAACATTAAGCGGTTTTCTCTTCTCTGTTATCTCCAGCTTCCTTTTTGCCCTTTGGTTAAACATTCTCTTGGCATGCATGATCTCATTTAACTTTGATTTCCTCTTTTTCCAGGACGGCATCTTCGGTGGTTCCAATTTCCAGCCCATTCCCCAATTTTCAACCCCAATGACAGACAACACATGCTTGAATGGCTGTTCAGCTAAAGAAGGGAATTGGTAAGTGATGATTTTAAATGCTGTTTAAGATAAAAGGAAGAGTTTGCAGCAGATAAGGATTTGCCCGCGTAGCGAGCAGGAAGCTTGGAGATACTGGTTTGAATGTGCGGTTGCAGTAGCTGCATACAACAGATGTCATTTATGTTACTGAGCTTTAGGAAACACTGCTGTAGACTAATGTTAGTTTGACAGAAATTACGTTTTCATCTGAGTGGAAGTTTATTTACTGTATTAAGATAATTATTTCCTTAAGCCTGAGTTTGACAAGGTGTCTATGTTATATATATTTAACACAAATAAAAACATTGTTATATTAATATTTTTTTCTTTTTTACTGAAAGAAAAGACATTGATTTTTATAAATGAGCTAATATTTTAAATATGATAAAAAAAATATTGACTTAAACAAAATTCACATGAGATGATCAAATGTCCCTGGTTTGTGAACTGTGTAAATTATAATTTATCTTAATAAAATATGAAAAAGTCCCCAAACAAAGTTGTGTCTGAACCACCCCGACTAAATAAACCTGGGACAACATAATAGTTTTGATAGGGCTGTAAATAAAGGCAGAAATTACTAAGCTTTTTCATATAATTTAACACACAACATTTTCATTCCTACACATTTCCCCCATTTTCTATTTCTCTAGTTTTGTATGTGACTCTAAATAACAATTGAAACATTAAACAATATTAAAATATAATGTTAAAATTTTTGGCCAAGGCCTAAAATACAACAACTTTCACCTGCCATAAATGTAGAAAATTAAAAATGTAAACTTTCAGCTTCATTATATATAATCGTATGAGTGTTGATGGCGCCCGACACAATCACAATATTGACTTAATTTGTTCCTGATTAACCTCTCGAGTGTGGAGAATGTGTCCAGCATGAAGGACTTTTTTGTCGGTTGAAAAGAGCAGCTCATTGTTGAGCTTTAAGTGGTTTGTGTAATCCCCTATAACCAATACCATGAAGCCAAAGGATTCTGAAAATCTTTTTTCAGCACATTTTGAGTAGGAGCGAACCTGGGAATTCTCTCTCTCTCTCTCTCTCCCCAACTCTGTCATGAAACAGAGCACCCCATTTCCATATCAATCGGATTAGTTCCAAGACCAGGGAAGTAGGAGTAATGTAAGTAACCGTACAAATTTAAATATAGGACATCAAAAACATTGTTAGGCATTCATTTATTTTTGAAGCAGCCCTGGCTCTGTGTCTCTCTGTGAAGATGAGATGAAAATGCATCTCTTCAATTTTATTTTCATTTTATTTTGAAAGGTGCTGAACACCGCAGTATTTTAAACATTTCATGTGCGCCGCGGCATCCCGCTGTTCTTGTGTGCTTAACCTCATTTGTGGAATGAAAATGTCACATCAAGCAATACGCTTGTTCAAAATGCAACATCAAAACAATTTCAGGTGGGCAGCGTTCACACAAGCTGATTGTTTTTGAACATTTTTGCAGAAACATAGTGTAAAATGGTGGACTCCTGGCTCCTGTGGTATCTATGCCAGCTGGCGCCACACAGTTACGCTTTAACATACAATTCACAATGTATTGGTACATATATAGTTTCAAACTGATATGGTTTTAAAAGATGGTGTGTAGAAGTAAAATAAAATATAGAAAACTATTAAATATTGTGCATCATCTAGTAATGAGCTGTTTTCCTAAAAATTGACAATAAAAATAATACAGTTACTATTAAAAAAGAAGCATTTTACAGAGATAGTGAGGTCTGTGAATGCCCGTGTGTATTCATGTGTATGTCTGTGTGTGTATGAGTGAGTGAGTGAGTCACAAAGACATTATTCAGCAGTCTGTGACTTTGCTGACTGATCTGACCAGCCAGTAGCTCCCTTTTCGGATGAAGAGATGGATAGATGGATGTCTGGCTGTGCTTCCTCAGCCCTTTATGACTTAGACTGTCTCTCTGTAATTGAAAAACTAGCTCTGCTGTGTTGTCTTGGGATCCCCCCCCCTTTTTATAATGTAGCTTCAAAACAGGAAAACCAATAGTGGGAATAGACCCCGAATGTATTAATTTTGTGGGGGCGGGGGTAAGCGGGGTTTGGGGGGGCCTATTATTGCAGGAGGAAGAATTTAATCAGTTGCAGATTCCTTCTGTTTGGTTAGCGTGACCGTGGCCAATTACAAGTGAACCTGTGTACAGTTTCACTTCCTGTGCTACCCAAAAAATGGACTGAGTCCGGTCTGCAGAGCGTGGCAGAAAGGAGAGAGAGAGAGGAGGAGGAAAAGAAGAGAGAGAGGAGGGAGAGGGAGAGAGAGAGAGGGAGAGAGGGGAGAGAGAGAGGAGAGAGAGAGAGAGAGAGAGAGAGGAGAGAAGAGAGAGAGAGAGAGAGGAGGGAGAGAGAAGAGAGAGAGAGACGACGAGAGAGAAAGAGAAAGAAAGACAAAACAAGACACATGAAGATGAGACTGCAGGAAAGTAAACAGAGCGGAGGAAGGGGAAGAAAAAGCAGAAATGAGGGGAGGGTGAAATCTCCGGCCAGATCTAAGGTGCACAGACATGAAGGCACATACGTCGTTTATCCACCTAATATAGAACATGACATGTGGTTTACAAAGGAAATGAAAGGATTTTGGACCTGACTTCTCTTGCTGGTTGAGCTGTTCTCAGGTAAAGCCTGAAACTGCAGAGCAACAGACCAAACTTGAGTCACAAATGCAATAACGCATAACTCAATCATTGCAGAGATGTTATCGAAAGACACAATTTGGCATTGCTGTTTTTCCCCTAAATCGAATTAAACCACTGGACTAAACAACTGAATGACAATTGCTAAGGCATACCTGAATTTGCATAAAGTGTCCTTTTTTTCAGCATGTAGAAGTAACTCAATATGCCATGGTACTTCCTAGGAAATTCTCGACGCTTATTAAGCCAGATACTGCTTTTGCTAAAGGCTCTCCAAGCCAGTAGTTTACACCATATTACAACAATATTCTCAAAACATCAGTCATGCTCTTTTTCTCAGGCCTTTTGCGGGATGTTTTCTTGCTTCTACGTCAGAAAAAAATCAGCAAAAAAATGAGATATGATAACACAAACTTGCCACTGCCACAGAGATTTCCATTGACAATCAATTACAACCTGACCTGCCAAAATGGTTCCCTTTGGCTTGATCCTGCTCCTCAATTCTCTCTTCTCTCTCACTCTTTTTTTTGCTCCTCCAGAGGGGTCTATTCCCATAGTTTCCCTCTGTAATAGTTTTTTGGCGTATTACTTTCCTCAATCCACCCCAGAGGTCTCCCATAATTCACTTTTGATATCATTGTTTAGTTGTAGAATTAGAGGAGGGGTGCACACAGGGATCAGGCAGGCATATTAATTCATTCATTCTAGTGTGATGTGATCGGTCCCTTCATTGCAACTATGTTTTTTATTGAGGGAAGTTGCAGTTGCAGTAACTGGGAAATTCGGTTATTACTTGAAATTGTATTGATTGCATAGATTATTTAGCTACCAGTACATAAAGATGTAATTATTTACTCATATTCTGGTTATATACAGTGTTATTTTTAAGATGTTAGTTAAAATACATGTGATCTTTTATACAGAATACATTTTCACTTCTAAAATGTTCAATGGCTGCATTGATGACAGATGAAATAAATACTTGGAGTGATAAAAACATATAAATACTGGAAATGAAAAGAACAAATTCCTTTTCTCTAGTAAAATTCAGGAAATCTGTTTTATATTACCAAACAGATGACATGACATTTATTACCATTTTCCAGCACAGTTGAAAACATCTCAAGGGGACCAATACTGTAGCAGTTACAAGTGGAATAAACTGCTTAGAAGATGTTCGAGGGATGATGCACATAAATGCCAATATGAATGTGAATTCCCCGGGAAGCCTATTTTGCGCACACACACACACACACACACACAACATGAGAAATGGGCAAAGATCCAAACTATTCAGTGTGAACTGGAGGGTCCAAGTCGCTAAACTAATCCTAGTACCACAGGATCCCACTTCCAGCCCCGTCTTTTGCTGCAGCTGCCTGGAATCATTTCACAAACACAAGGTATTCCTGGAAGAATTGATTCTGTTAGATAGTGCATTGATCACACACATCGCCTGCAGACAGAAGATGGCTTTACAAGCAATAAGATGGGAGACAATTATATTATTTTAGTCAAATAAGACAGAGTACAAGCAGCGAGTGCCAATAGCTGAGGCAGGGGTGGGGGGTTGGGGGGTACACAGCCGGCCCCCTCTGTGGCTGCCTCGGTGTGTTTGTGCTCCATCCTCAAGTGGCACGGTAATCCACTAAACTTTCCTCCACCCGCTTCTCTCAATGCAATCAGGATGCGAAGGCTCACCAGTGATTGCGTTCATTTGTAAAAGCATCCAAGCCAAAATTGAACCCCAAGGCTGATAAACTATAAAGATGCTGATCAGATCGCGGCTAAGGAGTCCGCACTTGAGGGCACAAGGTGTCAGGGCTGGAGCCAAAAGAGCAATGACTCTGTATACCTCACTTGGAGCCAGGCGGCTGCCCCGGAATACAAACAAGAGGAGAGAAAACACATAAAAACGACAACAAACTGCAGTTGGATTTTTCATCCCCCAGCATCTTTCAGAGGAGGAATGTATTATCTGTGCAGCAGATTAGCAGTTTTTCAGATGTTGCTTTTTTCCTGTCTTTTTTCCCTCTTCTTCCGATTGGTAAATTGGGTGCATTTATTGTTTGAGCTTTAGCAAATGCATTGTATTTTATTGATGAGTTCAAAGTGAATTTCATAATGCATCTCAAGAAAAGTAGAAGCCCAAAAGACATACTGTTAAGGGAAGTCTTATGTTTTCAACCGTGCAACAGAATATTATGCCCGATTTATCAGAATGAAAACAATACAAAACTCTGCAGTGCTCTTCGAGTCCAATCCATTCTGTTTTTATTGCAAGCTCCACAGTACTGCCTATTGTCGCTGGGCTTTAAGAGTTACCACAACTTTTTGTCTGCTTTACAGTTATTTCTCACAGCTATTGCATTGTCTCACGCTAAATGAACAGTGTCATTACTTTAAACACACATTTCTGCCTCTGCTAAAGCACAAAGATTGAGGACAGACAGAAAGAAAGAAAGGGAGGATCTGAGGATGTTTTTTCCCTCTCCATCCTCGTGGCCCCAGTGCGTTAAATGTCAAAGAGCAGTCAGCGGGAGAGACTGATTCCAGGAGGCGATGTGAATGGGACGATTGAAGACCCGCTTTGATTGACAGCTCTTCCTCTCTTGCTCTGCCCTGAGGGTGATTGACAATGTGGTTCATCTCACATTTTGTGACTGAGCTAATCCAGTAAATTCCTACCAGACGCAGCACAACTCAGCAGAGACCTGCCGCTCCTTTCCCAGGTGGAGTTTTTATTTTATCTCTTCTTTCCCAAAATAAATATGTTTTTCCATCTGTGGCACTGAAAACAAACCAGGGAGGGGGGGGGGGACTATAATTAAGTGTAAGTACATAATTAAGCG
>NW_023339650.1:7445798-7448033 GCF_004916995.1 Morone saxatilis
GGGGGGGGGGGGGGGGGGACTATAATTAAGTGTAAGTACATAATTAAGCGAGTTTTGAAAAGTGCTAGTTTTCAATGAATTAAAATGTAGACTAATTACATGTGGGAATTAGCCTGCTGTTGTGCTAGTGATTAATATTGTCATAGGTTACTGTCTCAATATGCTGCCAGTTGGAAATGGGATCACCTTACTGGAACGATTGATCTCTTGCCAAGTTCAATAATTAATTGACTCAACAATCACTGACACACAACTATCTCACACGTCGTCCCGCATGCCCACAAGGTGTGCCGCTCGTCCTCTCGACCTTGCACCTGTATTTTGATGTGTGCAGGTTCCCAGAAATCGCTTCTGCTGCACTGCAGCTGGCTTTTCAAAGAGGAGCGAAGACACAAGAATAAGATAAATAAATAAGAGACAGAATTAACTCGCAAGAGCTTCACCCCTGTATTTAGGGTGTGTAAGCACGATCGCAGTATTGGCCAAAGGTTGCTGCAGCGCACTTCGTGACAGCTGTGACCCACATTACTGCAGCTGCCCAATAAGACGTGCAGTGTGAGAAATATTTGACGCCTTTCATTAATCATCATTCCTAAATGATCACTCTGCGAGGGTATGCATTTAAGCGTGATTAATTGCAGAGTGAGCCTAATCAAGCAATGAATTACCTGCCTAACCTCTTGCAGAGGGCTGGCGTTAACCTCAATTCAAAGCACTGGAACCCAGTGTGGTTAACTGTGTCAAGGAAAATTAAGACGAGACAATAATGAGAATCAGTTAAAGACGCCATGTTTAAAGAAAGTACACCCAGGTAATTGGACCTCAAAACAAGTAAAAACCACTTGAAAGAAATACATATTTAGAACTTCTTCCCTCAGTAGAAGAGCTCAAATGTAATGAAGAATATATTACATGCATCCTACTGCTTGCAACAAACCTCAATATTTGTCGATGTTTCAAGATACAACATGTTTCGAATATATGAACCACAATCCTGGCATTGCTTCTTGAAGGCACATACTGTTTGCATAACTTGTAAGCTTCTTTATGTGTTGAGAAAACTCTACAACTCTGTAATTTATAAAACCAACCCACTGGATGAACTCTAAAATGCACTGCAGATAAGCTCAGTTTCTTTTCTTTTTTTTTTTGCTGTTGCAATGTTGATATTTTCATGTACAAATTTTTTCTCTTGACTGATGAAGTGCAGGATTGTCACTAATCATTCTCTGTCTTCATTCAGTTGGCTCCTGTGTTCTGTCTAAGCAGAGATGAGAAGACAATACTCCAGTGTGTGCAGATCAGGTGTTTACCTTATAAGCACGATGAAAGCCCCGCCAACCAGTTGTGACAATGGCAAAGTGAGATAATAACCCACCGAGATGATTTGAGAATGACTTATACGAGCACCGAGCTTGTACGGGGCATTGCACACTCTAAATGGTATGCTTTTGAAGTCAGACGAACCAGAGGGTGTGGTAGACTTTGTCTGGTCCACCTCACTGTGTTGCATTATTAGGTCTCTGTTTATGCTCAGAATAATGTCATTTTTTATTTCGTGTGGATATTTTATATGTGACTAGATCCTTGAAAAGAGAATAAATATACTCAATCTTCTGACTCCTGCTTCAGTGTCAATACTCATTAGAGGCAAATATTTAGCTCACACACAAATGAGCCCTCATAATTGCAAGATTTTTTGCACAATTCAAATTCAAATCATTCCTTCTTGACACAGCCAATACATCTGTCACATGGCACCTCGTTTTTTTGTTGAATAATTAAAAAAAGAAATAGAGAAACATACTAATGAGAGAACCTTACTTGAGGGCTTTGCCGCTCCACTGACTATCATATTAATGTATTCCTGTGTGAATTAAACGCATCATCAAACACCTAAGTTCCCTCCATATTTTCCTCTGAAGACGAGGACTGGACACCAGTGTCTACCTTGCCCTCTGCAAAAATGAAGGGCATTCTTCATTATTACACCTCTTGTGATTACTTGTTAATAGCCATGTACTAAAGGTCCCCCCTCCAAATTGACAAAAACACTGGGAATTTAGCTTTTTATGAGAATGACATTGTTTCGGTCAATGATTAAGTCATTAAGATATGTTAAGGTGAATTTAAAGTGATATGTAGATTTATTGCACCTTAGTGGCTTTGTCTGTCTCCATTTTTTACATCTGTAAGTGTTTAATATTTGTACAAAAATTTATTTTATGATTTAAT
>NW_023339650.1:7448083-7455301 GCF_004916995.1 Morone saxatilis
ACAAAGTTTGTAGGTAGATTTTCTTGTGAACACCAGCCGACAACAAGACTTCTTCTCATTCTTATCCCTTCTCTCCTTTTCTGCCTGAAGCTCTGGTGACTGCCAGTGTAATCTGTGCCTGACCTTTCTCCACCTCCTTAAACCTCTCTCTGTTCCTCCCCTCCTTCTATCTATCCATTCATTCACCGTCTTCCCCTCTACTCACCACAGATTGACAGTCATCAGAGCTCCTTTCTCTCTGCCGCTGACAGCTTGAACTGGCTCATTAAGGCAAATTGGGAATGGGAGACTAAACTGAGCATGCAGAGTTATTTTAGAGGCCGCTTTGTGACAGAGCAAACATGCCAGCTCATGCTCCACATAATGCCTTGTCCAGGGTTGAAGAAATATGTTCGATTTAATTATCATAATAGACCATTAGTGCTATGGTACTAAATGGTCTTGCAGTGTGTGCCAGTAGAGTTTAGAGATAAGTTAAGTTGATTGTTTTTCAAATTTGGTATATGTAACAAGAAAGAAAAAAAAAAAAATTCTACATAGACGCCAAACAAAGGCACAAAAAGTACAAAGCAACAAAGCATGGAGTTAAGGTAGGACTGAAATGTTAGTTTGAATATTCTGAATAGATTTGCCTATAGCTGTTAGAGAGCAAAGCAGGCAATGTGTGATTGATCACGTCCCACAGGGGCGACAGCCAGCATGCCATTTATACACAACAAACGGTGTTGGCTACACTAAACTAAGCTCACACAACCTATGCAGATAGCACAGTCTTTCATTTTAACATGTGCATGCTAAACCTGGCTGATAAACGATTTGCCTAGCAGCACTTCCGTCCATATTTTATCACGGCAGACAATGCTCGGTGGCGTTGCCAGACTTGGTGTATATCCAGTATTTAGGCAAAAAAAGCTTCTCCTCAACCCCTCAACAGCTTGGCTCCCATAATTAACTTCCACAGGACTGATGGAAGCCTTAGTCAGAGGCAACAGGAATAGAATACAATATATTGAGAGAGAATAGGTGCAGACATGGTAGAGGAAGACATGTTAAAAACCGAAAGAACACAGGCTAATGGTTCAGACAAAGATTACATTTGACAGACAGAGGTCTTGGGTCAGTCATGCTTGAAGCTTTTTCCTTGTTGCGCAGATAACCTCCGTCATACAGCGAGCTCCTGTTGAGGGCAGAAATGGCTGAAAGGATTAATGACTGTTTATACTTAAAGCTCCGTACTTGCTAAACACGCTAAAAAACCTTTAAGCCGTGGCACGCCGGCAACATTTTAAGCCAGTGTTATGAATGTGGCAATTTTTGCCAACAAATATGAGCAGGGTAGAATGTTAACTATTTTATCCAGAGGCGATAGTGTTGGGTAAATCTGGAGCTCCAGTGATTTTCACTTAAAAAAAAAAAAAAAAACTCAAACAGTTTTTTTTTTAGAAGAGCTCTTCCAAATTTGAAAGATGAAGTAAACAAATGTTCTCACAGCCCAAAATACCTTGTTTTCAGATTCTGTATTTCTTCATTATTTCATCATTGGTCTTCTTTTATAGCTTTTAAACATAAAAAAGTATTGTTGAAACAACAACACACAGTACTATATTCGTTTTTACTCAGATAAAAGGCATTGGCAGATAAAAACCAGCATGTTGCCATGTTTTTACAGCAAGACATAACACATTGTAAGCAACACAAAGTAAAAAAGGCATTATATATAATGAAGGTGTAATACATATACAGAACTAACAAGTGAACATCAAATCACAATTTTTATACACATTCACATGCATCACACACTTTGATAGGCAGTTGACTGACCTGTTCCTTGTTTGCACACATACACACACACTCTTCCACACACACATATGCATACACAGACATCAGAGCAGATCGCTCAGCCTCTGCTCTTCCTCAGTCTAACCTTAACCAGACAGATCTTCTTCTTGAGGCCCTGGGTGACTACTCCACTCCCTCTGATTGGACGGATCCTGTGCGTGCTTTTTGTTAAAAAGGGATCATTAATAGCCCGCGTACGACCTCTGACCGTCCCTTTAAATCCTTAGTCGGCCAACTGATGGTTTCTATTTACTGTCCCCATAGGAGATCTTAAAGAGTAGAGGAAGACTTGTTATTATGAGGATGTTGTGACCCTGTAGATGTGTCGTATTTAGTTCCAGGACCCTTTAAACAGAGAATAAGTGATCAAGTTTGATTTAAAAAAAACAAAAACAAAAAAAGATATTTTAACTGTGGCTCAAATCTATAAAATAACCTATAGAAAGTGGATTTATTGTATCTTATGAACTTTAAGATGAAGCTGATTCCAGGACATTAAACCCATTTTAATGACACAATATTGTTATTTATTTGGTAATAAGAAATATATATTAAATGCCAGATAGTATTTTGGTCCCACATATATATAAAATTATTGCATTTTAATGGTGTGATGCAAGTAATTCCTTACAGAGGGAGATTAAAGGTCGACAGTTTTAAATGCATGGTGAGGAAAATCCAATACTAGGAAATAATAAATAAAAGTTACTCTTTTTTTTTTTTAAAGTCTGCACACAGGCCTGGTTGCATATACAAGTGTCAGTGTGTTCATCCACATGTGTACCCATTTGTGTGTATGTGTGTATATATAAATGAGATAGGATGGTAGCTCCCATTCAGTAACCTATCACTTAAATCTGGCTGCAGGGCACAAAGTCCATTTGTCACGTCACGCTTTTGTTATCGCACTGCTCTTCAGAGAAAACAAACAAAGCGCACACAAAACCTCCACAGAAAAACCGCTGCCTCATCCAATGAGAGCTTTGCATTAGATATGATGGGGAGAAGAGGAGAGCTGAGGTGCTGCAGAGAGGAGGAGGAGGAGGAGGAGGAGGGAGATGTGTGATTAAATGCGTGTGTGTTTGAATGTCACTGTGTGTACGGCATGTGTTTGTGAGTTTTCATAATGCGTGTGTGTATATGTGCATTTGGTTGTGTATGGGAGGTGTGTTAGGAGGATACCCAGGGCCTTGCCGTACCGTCCTGTGCCTAAATCATGTGTACAAGCTGTTTCCAATAAACTGTTAAATTTGATAAAGAGGTCTAGTATTATATTACAAAGCCCACAGGGCACTCGGACCTCTGCTATCATGAATACATTTTGCCTGATAATAATGCTGTGACTTCAATCGCCGCCACAGGAAAAACTGCTGCCCTTCTGGAAATCAAGTTGCGAGGCAGGGTGACACCTGTATAAATGGACAGGTGATGAGATTATAATATATTTATGCTTTCTGGGTTAGCGTTAAGGGACTTCTACAAGTGAGCGTGAGTAACACAAGGGACTGCAGGGCACAACTGGGAGTGCCATGGGGGGCAAATCCTCTCACCTCACAGAGAGGGCCTTTTATTCATGAGGGAAAAGCTGCAGAGATATACAGTGGCATTTGGTTATAAGTCACTGTAGTTACAGTGAGTGTGCATGCTACCAAAGATCATTTCTAGTTATTTTATAGGATTTACAGTTTAGAGGATCCTTATTTTTTCCACATGAAATTAAATAAAGCAATGAATAAAAAAAAACACATTAATGGTGTTACTACTGACTGTACATGAAGAACATGTACACATAAAATCCAAGTCAAAGTCAATTTTCACTTAATTTGGGTCAACATGGCACAAACTCACTGCTAGTGTCATGTTTTATATTACTGTAAGTAAAATATGGTGAACCCTTATAATCTTAATCATAATTATTTATTTATTTTTCTTAATAATATGTATATCCATTGCAGTTTTGAATACTATATTTTATATCATTTTGTACAGCTAGCAGTGCATTTGTTTTATGGTAAAACTTGAGATTGTTGGGTCAAATTTTAATTCAATATAAATAAATATAAATAACCCAAAAGTCAAATAAAAAAAAAATCACACTAATATTGGATCAAAATAAGCCATTGTTACTTAAGTTAACCCATTTTGTTAGTGGAAACTGGGACCCAAACTCAAATTTTGACCCAGGGATTTTCTTTTTATATAATATAAAATATAATATATATAAGTTTGAGGATGAAAATAAATATAGATCAACTTACTTTACACATCTGGAAAAACATGCACACATAGACACCAAAGCAAGAAAAAAAAGAAGATTCCTGCTTTTCCAGGATATAGGAATTCATTATTAGCAGCAGTGATACTTGGTATTCCCGACTGCACCAGTCTGCCCCATATCTCTGGTCTCCATACAGTATCTAGGTAGCTAAGAAGGTAGGCAGGTGATGAATGTTCAGTAATTGTAAGAGTTCAGTGGTAAAAAGATTCAAATCCATGACAGTGAGAAATGGAAGAGAGCCCCGGGGGAAATTTCAGGCTGTGAGGAAGTGCATCCAACCTGTCTAAATAACAGATCACACCTCAACTTGGTCACTTGCTCAGAACGTGCTCTCTGATATTAGAAATGTGCCTTTATTGCAAATGAGTGTGGCTGTGCGATCGAGTACAGCAGCTTGTTTTTGATATACAAGTATAAAATAGAATTAAAGCTATTGCACACAACAAATCATGTAAGACTTTTAGTAAGATTTAAGTTTCGGCAAATACAGTGCACACTATTTGCATAATTATGAGACAGATTAACTGTTGAAGGGCTGTTTGGAGCAACAGCAATGTCTCTGCATGCATACAGTATAAGAGACTGAGACTGTGTGTGTGTGTATCATGCACATACATCTGTGTCTTGTTGCATATATAACCTTTGTGTATCTATGCTTATGCATGATAATAAATAGGTATACACACTTAGTAAGGAATGCATGAAGTGTGTCTGTGACTGTTGTTTCTTGTAAGCCGTTGGCTGTTGGTCCAGACTGTACAGAATGTTCTTCCTCAACACATAACTACATAGTGGTCAAATAAAAACTCTAATCACATTAATTTCAATCTTAACCAATAATCTGCACCTTATTTAGACACGCAGTTCTAAACTACATCCCACTAGGCTAAATACAAACACCCCACTCATTACCAGTGGATGTCAGATTTGGCCGGCATGTCTCTGATTCTGACTGGAGATTTTTATGACTCACTGTAAAAGTCAAAATTAAATGTAACAAAGAATGGATTTTGTTTGGCGAGGAGCTCAATGAATAACTGCTGCTGGTTTTTATGAGTGATTATGTCTAAGCTGTGATTATTATCAGCATTGTTATCAAGGATTTTGGAAGATCAGAGCAAGTATTTGTGTGTGTGTTTGCTCGTGTGCACATGAATATGTGTATGTGTGTATGTCTGCACACGTGTGAGCATGGATAGTACGCTTTTTTCATGAATGCATG
Organism: Morone saxatilis; assembly: GCF_004916995.1. NCBI lineage: Eukaryota > Metazoa > Chordata > Actinopteri > Moronidae > Morone > Morone saxatilis. The sequence goes on from NW_023339650.1 coordinate 7,453,423, forward strand.
TGCACATTTTTTCCAGAATCCTCTGCATGTCTTATAATCTGGCATGTATTTCATTCACCCTCTGTTTGACACCGCAACCACTTAACCAGTCAAACCTCAGTAATGAGGCTGAACATGCCTTATCCCATCCAACATGGAATGTCAAGTAGCATTTTTGAAGCTAAACAATCTTAGCAGGATTACTGACAGCAGCACACACACATTAATTGAACCAGGTCCTCCACCCAATCAGGAGTTAGTGAGCAGAAAACCAAGTCTAAGAACCTTACAATGATTGCACAGTCAAGCTCTTTCATGTCGCTGGCGTTACTTTCTCCTCCCCCTGCTGGAATAATATCTTAATTTACCCATCAAGGATGGACAAAAGAACAAAGAACCTTATTTTATCAACAAGTGGCTGTCACTAACTTTTACAGCATTTCAGTGTCTTATCTAATGAGTTTTCACAGATGTTGTATGATATTGTGGATATCCTGACAATGAAAAATGAAGGCTGATGATAAATATGTTCTGTGGGTATGGTTCTTCCAGCAAAGTTTTATAACTTCATCATCAAGGGTGCCGCCTCGGTTACAGTTACATTGCATAAATCATCAAGGATGCTTACACAGAGCAGTGCCTGCGGGTATTTCCCAAAGCGTATAGATGGAACTTTTTACTAATAATACGAGGCGACTTCATCACTTAGTCACACCAAAACTGCATAAGACATCAAATGACAGGAGAAGGAAGTTTGATGCTAAAGGGTGATCACTGTTGTCAATACAGAACTGCACGTGGCGAACATCTCCCTCAAAGAGGACGCACATCTGCAAACAGGATGAAATTGGAGAGACAGCACAAAGACAAATACCTACACACCTACTGTATGTAGCCTCAAGCAGTTGTCCGTGTACAACAACTTTACAATAAACTAACAATCTAAGTTTAACTCAGCGGTCAGACGGTTGAAATATAGTAAAAGAAAACAGGAGGGGTCGTCTGCTTCACTGGAAGTACGGCTCATAAAGAGCCAACCTTACCAAACAACAACAAATGAGCACCCTGTCCACTTCCTCCTAGGTTAAGCTGTAGAAATACAGACCGGACAACTGGTATTAGCGGGACAATCATCGGGCCCTCACATTATTAATGACACAATTACTGCACACAGACAGAATGAGGGAGAGAGGGGAAGAAAGAAAGAAGACAGAAAGAAGTGAATGCAAAAAGAAAACAGAGGAAAAAGAGCTAAAAATGAGCCAGAGAGAGAAGGGTTTTAGAAAGAAAAGAGATGGATTGACATCCCCTTCAGGGGCTTGTAGAGAGGACATTTTCCCTCTATTTTGGGTGGCTGGACCCTCCCTCATTGTTAATTGGAGTCCTCGGCTGTATCCCACCGTCCCGTACTCTGGTGGCGCCCCCCAAGGTGCAGGGAATTACCGTGTCTGCCTCCCCTCCTCTATATTTAGGCCATTTAAGGTTGCACGGTTTTAAAAGGGAAAGTCAAAAGATGCCATTCTTCATGAATGTCTGAGGATATGAATAGGGTCGCCGCTCCTCTCCCTCCATCCCCTCAGGAGTTCACCTTTTCAAATATAACGAATGCCTCAATTAAAATCCCTTTCAAACACCATGCTTATTTTTCGATAACAATCGTCCGCTGCTCCTCTACCCCTGCTCTCTCCCCTTTCTCTCTCTCTCTCTCTCTCTCCAAAGGGGGGGGTGGGGTTGTAAAGGGACATGGAGGGCAGATGATGCTCCTGTGTAAAGAGGAAAATAAAATGAGGGAGAAATGAAGAGACAAAGACAAACTTAGTAATGCGGAGAAAGAGAAACAGAGAGGGAGAGAAAAACAGGAGGAAACAGCAAGGGAGGTGTGGGTGGGTGGGTGGGTGTG
>NW_023339650.1:7455401-7480365 GCF_004916995.1 Morone saxatilis
AGAGAGAGAGAGAGAGATATGTAGTTATGACGGAGGGATGGATGCAGGACCTAGAATGATGTGAGCCAGCAGATGGCAGGGTAAGAACAGTAATATGGCCAGTTCCACTCTGGCTGTCTGTAGCCACACAGCAGGTCAGTGGGGAGTCCTCAGCCTACACACACACACACACAAGGGAAGCAATACACACAGGTATGTAAAAAACAAATGCACGCACAGGCATAAATGTGTCCAACAAATGCATTCATGTACACAAAGGAACATACAAGCGCAACACAGACGAAACACTAATGCTCGCCTATGCATTTACCTGTTAGACACATAAGCATGAGAACATATGAACACATACACACACACGTGCAAGCACCCAAGAAACCAACAATCATGTCAGATAGAAGAAGACCGACTGCAGATTCCAACTTTTGCTTCAACTTTCACACATTGACTTTGTTTTTCATCTCTTTCCTTACAGTTCTTTCTGCAAATATTTACTAAACTTTTCTTTTTACACATATTTGTTCTCTCAGCTCTTTGCTCCTGATAAGTAAGTCGGAATACATCCACTGTTGTTTGCGCGGCATTGTCGAAAGGGTTGCGGGTGGCGTGTCTGACGCAAGTTAAAGCTCTAATAGTTACAAGACAGTTTGTCGCCATTTGAGGCTCAAAGGGAAATGAAACTAATGCTGAATAATGCGTTCTTAGGCCGTCATTAGCATCGGAATAGTGAAATGCATTAGGGCTCTATGGAAGATGGCTGGCTTTAATAAAAGACCACTTAAAGACGGCAAACAACAGCAAACAAGTAAATCTAAAAAACATGGTCCCACTCGCTCACTTAAGACCCGTGGACATTATCAGCATCTGAACTGTATGGTAGTGGAGATTAACTGCCTGGTGTTGTTTAGCTTAGCTTCATCTTGGCTGCGTTCGATTAAGCTCTAGGGAGGAAACCAAAGACAGACTTTTTCCATTCAGTAATATCGACTAATTAATAATTATGTCAATTCCTCCTTTCCAGCTTTTGGTTACATGCTGGTTTGCAGCCATGATCGCAACCATTTTTTATTTTTATTTCTTTATGTAAGCGTGCACAGCAATTCTGTTTACTGTGTCTTAAAAAAATGCCTCTCTGCATGAAAATGCACACAACCAAATTAGATTGGAGTAAATGATGGTTTACTGTACATGTTGCACAGAGTGTAAGTCGAGCACAGAGGGTATAAAACTGGATCAGTCACTGTTAGAAACTAACAAGCAGGCTTGTTGTGGAGTTCAGTGTGGTTTTCATGGAGAGCTCCAGCTGTTTCGCATAGAAGAGGCTCAAAGCTATCTTGGCCTTTGCTAAGAGGCAATATATTTGAACATTCTCCCTCTCTGTCTATATGTGTCTGTCTCTCGCCCCCGCTATCTGTTTGTGCTGGTCTCTCCCTCTCTCTTTCATTGCCAGTCTAAACCAATAATGTATGATATCTTTATCTTGAGAGTCACGGTAATATCATATAGCACACAGACATCCCCACTTGCCTTTTGGGCTTTTCTGCCTTTGACTCTGAGCGGATAGTCATCGTCAAGAGCGTCTCCTGACAATTTCCAAAATGCGATGTAATGGTTTGTTTATGATTATTTTCTGTAGAATTTGTCCCATTTCTTCTGAGTGATGTTTATAGAAGAGTACACTGGCAAATTGGATGGTGAAATCCCTGGTGATTGTGTCCCTTACATATCCACCACAACGGCAGTAAATAAATCTCTCAGACTCCAATAAAATATGTTATTTCTTCCCTATGAATCATACAACATGGCTGGGCTTCATTTCTGACCATACTGTGTTGGCTGCAGGCTCTGAGATTTTTCAGAGAGAATTATAAGATATATAGAGTAAGACAGTGGTTGTTTAACTCTGTCAGGGAGTACACATTCTCAGACAGCTTCTTAAAAACTCTTTTTTTTTGCAAACTAATTTGGAAGCTTAACTGGTAAATTATGCTGCCATTATTATGTTTGACCCATATTGTATTTATTCCGTCTTGGACTGCAGCAGTTTTGGGTGGACATGCTACTTTTTTTAATTTTACATCTATTCAGAATCAGTTTGCTTCACATTTCAATATTATTATCTTCCGTTTTTATTGTGATTTAACCTTTTTCTTAAGGTTTTCAGTGGTTAAACCCTTTCTATGTAAAATAAAAAACTTTGTATGTAAATTTAAGAAATAGCCATCCAAACAAACAAAGTGCTGTATTTCTTTCTTGCAGGGGATACGCATCTACACCTGTGTGGACTGCTTGTGTATTGTTAAAATTCCCCTGTCTCTTCTATTTACCCACTTCAGCATCACTCACCCTTCTTTCCTATGAGCCGCTACCAGTGTTGGCCTAATATTATCCTCCCAAAGCAGTTTACTCCACTGCTTTTCACCTTGTCGGGTCACAATGCAGCAGGCATGTCGAGGCAGACCTCTATTTAAAGATGGTGAAAATGTTTGGGTGGCTCAACCCTTTCAAATTAAATGGATGGCATCCCAGGGAGGCCTATCAAAAATGATTAAAAAGGGTGGAAGACAGCATGTGTGTGAAGTGTCAAGACGAGTCGGCACAGGCTAGCCGACCTGCACCGAGAGCCAGGAAGCTTATTAGCATTTCAGCGCATAGCAACCTGCCTAGCCCCGAGCACTGATCTTAACACGGTCTGTCCAAAACTGCACCGCTCTTTCTCTCTCTCTCTCCCATTCCTCTTTCTCCTCCTGCATGTGCAAAAAACATTCATGTCAAGTTGGTGGTTCACTCAAGTCAGGAATGTTTCTGTGTTAATGTCAAATCGGAGCTGCAGCCTGACAGAGAGTGTTTGTATGTGATACTCTAAGAAGTTTAATGCCGTCCAAATACTGTGTGGGAGATAGCAAAGGTGATACCAAGTTCTTAGTTATCAGATCATGGCATCAGATTGGAGTGTTGCAATACATTATAGCTGTGGTTTCAAACTTTCTGAGGTGGAAATTGAATTTGACTCAGGCTCATTAAAACAGTAAAATTCCTGTCATGTTTGGACCCAGCAGAAATGTCAGTTTTTATAGTGGTAACAGTGTATTTCTCCACTCATGAATTCAATATATTCTCAGACAAATTTAAAGTGCCATCTCCAACTTTTACCCAAGTTTAGACATTCATTTGGAAGACCTTTTAACTTATGGTGATCTGTCTGAGGCATAAAGTATATTTAAGTTTCAGTTTGATCAAATGCTGTAAGAGTATCTCAGTTAGAAAAGACCAGTCAGGTGCTGCAGGCTAAAACCACTATCAGGACAAAAAGTGGCACCCTCTTTCATTTTTAATCTCTGTCATTCCCTTTTCTCATCTCACCGTCTTTGTCTGAGATGGTATTGACTTCACGGCCGAAAAAAAAAAAAATGCCGCTGCAACCTCCATAGCCAGACATTTTTCAGACAAAGGAAGTAAAGTTGAAGTAATTGGTATGTTTTATTGGCAATTATGCCACAGAAATATAAGCAACCCAAGCAAAATTTCTGTACAGTACAAAGGTTTCTGTTTCTTTCCCTTTCCCCCTCCCCTTTTTCCTCCTCCGAGATGCGAGAGCATCGCAACTGGACCTGGGCGCTTAATCAGTCACTGGGGCATGACGTGTTTCGATATCAAGCATTTCATATGACTTTATTGACTCTGAGTTTTTATGCTCTTCTTCATCCTGACAGTATAAAGAATGAGCTGATGGCGCGTTTCCAAGAGTGGAGGCCATTTTGTCGCTGAGCTCTGTGCTCAACAATGTGACTAATGGGAAGCCCTGGAGGACTTTCGGAGGTATCACTCAAAAACAAAGTTTGAAACAGTGAGAAGGAGGGTTGTGTTTACAGATGCACTTTGGCAACAAATATTTGAAGATTTTAAAATTCTTATTTCCAATGCAAAAAAGTCTCAACTATTGGTTTTGCCCGAAAAACAGGTTGCTTTTAAAATTGATAATTAAACTGTCATAAAGTGCGTTCACATACAGCGGGTATCCTTTGTCCCCAGACTAGCTCGTCTCACTGAAGCGACCTTGGGAGGGGGAGCCTGCCTGCCTACCTTATAGCTCCCAGCTCTCCACAAGCCCCCACAGAGCATCTCATTGTCTCAAATTAAAGATAAGGTCTGCCTACTCTGTGTACGGTAGCTACCCTACCTTTGGCATGTGGTCGTTGCTAATTACTTTGAGCTGTTAAGGGAGACATATCTGGGGAGACAGGCAGGAGGGAGAGACCTACAAACCCAGTTTAAAAGAAGAATCTGATTTTCCCATTGCTCCCGATGGCTTTGTTTGACCTGTTGGATATGCATTGTTCTCTCGCGGCCGATTCTAGGTTGGGTTATACCTGTTGTTTTGTTCTGCCGACAGTGGACGGGGTGAATTCCTGCATCCCTTCGGACGATGTTTGCAATTGTGTCTCAAATATTGCATCATGTGGCAATAAATCAGAGACCATTTATGAAAATATATAGGTAGAATCACGTTTGGTGGTGTAATCTGTTGCATTTGTGAATGTGTGTAGTGCATAGGTCTATATGCCCTCAAGAAGCTGCTAAAGTCTCAGTCTCTCCTGTGACCTGGCCCCAGTGTTAGTTAGTGGCCTGGGAGCAGTCAACTGTCATAAATAGATGTAATTTGCTGCAAAACAATATCCGTGGCTAAACTTGCTCTGGGTTATGTATTATTGAAAAAAAGAAAGAAAAGAACAAATGGTGAAAGCAATCATTAGTGAAAACAAAACAAAAGTGGCGTTAATCAATTTGAAACAGTAAATTAGCCGGCATAAATCATAGTCCGGGCTCCAGCAAGCCATGGTGGTGGTGTCAGGGATCTGGTTTAGCGTGCTCGCTGCCTGGTAAACTGCTCCATTTAACTCCCCTCCGACTCCCACTGGCTCATTGCTAAATAAGGATATCAATTAGGCTAAAGCACTCAGCAAAGGCTCCCAAGTTAACCATCAGCCGAGGCATGAATGGATCTTTGGGGATATTGACTGCTGCGGCAATAGGTTTGTAAGTGGGCTGACCAAGGGGTAATTAAAGCAGCATTATCATGTTACGCCGTTTATGGTACTTCTGCGGCTCTATGCCATCCATGCAAGCAGGGATGCAAGTGAGAGATCATTTGTTTGTGTATTCTTGCAATCAAGTGATTTAACTCTGTATAAAGGTCAGTTCTAGGGGTGAGTGCTTAAGTCTGTTGTGATATTGCTGCCATAGAATCTCTTAAGAAATATAGTTGGGGTTGTGTTGGTTAATCCTCACAAACAATGCTCGAAACATCCAGAATCTTACATCTTACCTGTGCCACGTTAAACCATTCCACAATGTTAATTTCAACGGGAACGCCAATTCCATCGGTGAGTAATGTCTTTACATGATGTGAAGAAAATCATAAGGAGTAAGCTCAAGCCTGCCCGCTATAAGAGGTGGCCTTGATGTATGTGCAATTACAGCATAATTACAGAGATAATTACTGTATGGGCAAGATTAATAACTTTATTAGCTAAAATGGTTCACTTTTAAAAGAGGGAAATGTATACGTTGGTCTTGCAGATCTAAATTTGCTGAAAGTCAATTAACAGGCTGATTTTGTATCTCATTACTCACGTGTTTCACCTTGGAAAGGCACCTTGAGAAGCTAAATTTAAAATGTAAAAAAGGTCAGGAAGTCCCTTGTACAATTAAGCCAGGAGTTTCTAAAGAATTCCATCATTATTGAGGGAATGACAAAGTGTCTATTTTGGCCAATCTAACGAGAAAGACCTACTTCAAAATTAAATCTTGTTAACTGTCGGACCAGCCTCTTCAACATATCTCAATTACCAGAGGAGGAGAGTTAACTACAGACTGCAGAGTTTTTTTCCGACCTTTTTTTCTTTTATGTGTCGGTTTTTACTGTTGTTTTTGACAGGGGCGGACCATGTTCCGTGTGCCTGTGTTTGACTGAGCAACAATCGGCCCTTAAGCTCCTTTGAAACAATAATAACTTCTCCTCTTTAATTTAGCCAACCTAACCACGTTGCACCGTTGACAGGGCTAGATTTGTCTTATCAAGACCTATTAACCATTTCCATTTTCTTATTAAATGCATGCTGTATAATTTGTGATTTTTCCAACGTGATGTAATTATGATGTATCATTTCCCTCAAATAAAGGCCCTGTCCTCTCTTGGTGTTAATTTGAGCGTGTGAACTTTATACTTTGAACTAATTGGTTGCTGTCGAAATCCCCTGAATGTGAGTAATTTGATCAGGTATTCCATAACCATTGTACAATTTAATTTGAGTAATTTAATTGGATTTGACTGCTCATTTCTGGGCCACTCTCCACTCAGTATTCAAGAACTGCAGAGCTGCAGAGGTATCCTGAGGCAAACACACACACTAGCTGCCACCAGTCTCTCACACCAACAGAGCTGATGGGAACTTCCCACTAGATAGCACAGCTGGATCAGACAGTGGACAAATGGTCACTGCTTTAAGATATTACGCATTCAATGTGTGTGATATTAAAGGATAAAATGAAACAAAATGTACAGTTGAGATCTTCAATCCTAGGTGATGATCAGCCCATACTATTATCCATCATAGGTCCGAGGTAATAAGAACATAATGTGTTTACACAAGCTGAATTTTTCTCTATTTTACACTAAAACAGAGGGATTGCTGTTCATAAATTGCATTAACGTAGGCAATGCCATCTTCTTTCATTGCTCCTCCAACCAATTGAGCTTGTATCCTGCACGTAATGTCATTCACGCTGCACCACAGAGGACTTTATCTGTCCTTAGAGGGTCAGCCATCTTGTCTTAGTGATAGCTGAGGCCTGGAGACTCGGAGGCGGCAGAGAGCAAAAGCAGCAGAGACGGGCTCCCCTGCCACCCTGATGTGCTGGGAAAAACAGTGCAAGGACCATGCTGAGAGACAGAAAGGGAGCGAGTGAAAAAGAGAGGAAGAAAGGGGAAGAGAGAGACTCAGTGCACGAAGGAAGAGAGAGAATCACAGAATAGAGATACTGAGAGAGAGATGCCCATGGGCAAGACTGGCGCTGTCTTGCCTGGGCCCTCCTCCTTGTGCCAGAGACAGGGATGACGCTGCCACTCTGCATCAGCCTTATGTAGTATTCATAGCAGCAGGTCCTTCTAACACAATTTGTGACCTCCACCCCAGCAGAGGAATATTGGAGTTTAACAATGGGCGGCTCTGTAGGGAGCGAGCACGTCGAGACCCCGGCGAGCAACTTCCTCGTCTATTATTTCTCTTTTTATATATTGTGTAGAATGTGTCTTTTCTGGGAATTCCACAATAAAATGACTGTTATTTATCATTACCAACCTCTTTATCATTTAGTCAATAAAAGGCCTCTCACTTTCTCTCTCTCCTTCCCTCCATCGCAGTCTGGGAGTCAGATATCTGTATTAGTCCCCCCCTGCCTCGGGGCAAGCCGTGTCAAAAGCTAAATCATGATCAGCTATGGCTTTCTGGCTAAATTGTGTATGAAGGCCCCGGGCAGAAAAAGGTGCACATGCTCATTATTGGAGACACAGAGAGAAAGAGAGTGAAGTTTGCACACACGCACTCAAGCCGCGTGCACACACACACAAACAAAGCAAGGATAAATTGCAACACCACACATATGCTAAGAGTACATGGGTCATGAGGATCTGTGGAAATAGTTCAAGTAATAACATGAATCGCGTGAATGTTTGACTTTCTTGCATGCAGATCACCAGAGAACATATTTGCTCACACTGTTTTTGCACTAAAATGAAAATTGGAGTGACTCATCTACTCTAAGAGTAAACAGACAAAAAGCTAATGCGACCTACCAACTTATTATTTGTGAGAAGTTTTCCATTAAGACCCCTAAATTACACGTTTATCTACCCCACAATGATATGAAATTACACAAACATTTACTGTAAGTAACCTTTCTCCGTTACAACTCTTTTAATTTCCAACTTGTGCCAAAGAAACAGAGCTTGAATGCATTATGTTACAGTATATTGGTATTTGATGTAATTCTTGGAGAGGTGGTTACTTATCAGCCAAGTATTCCCCCAGGAATTATTCATCTCACAATCCAACATTTCCTATGTTCAGTGCCAATGTAGGAGGTAGTGGTCCCTTTACATAGTGGGGAAGAAAGTAAGGGTGTGGAGGGGCATGTAGTGCATCAGACTTTAATGCAGGAGGCTTTACAGCTGAAATACATAGGGCACGGATGCAGCACGTAACACAGGCTGGGTGGAGCGAGGATTTTACCTATTAGACAGACTCCGTATTTGTAGCCCGTCGTTGTATGCCAGCTCCACTATGTGCATATTGAGTTTTGCCAAGTGATAATGCAGTTGGGTATAAAGGACTTGGAAGCAAAGGATATATTAACTGGTTTTGATTAAATTAAGTGGATCATTTTAACTACAGGATCATACAGACTGATTTATTTTAATGTGAAATGCAAAGACACCTACAAGGTTGGAAGCTGACTGCCAGGTGATTTGTTGCACAGAACTATCTGCGAAGTCGTCTTTGGAAACAGGAGTGAACTTCAACCAATCCGATCAACAAAACGTATAACATAGTCCAACTCTAACAAAAGCCTTTAGTGTCACTGGAAGATGGATTTTCTTGTGATTTGTGAGTCCAGCTGCCACACAAGGTTAGCAAGGTTGCTCTGCTGCATTGCAGTGCCTCTGGTACAATGAAGTATTCATTTTAATAATTTTTAAACAGATTGTACTTGTTTTTTACACAGTACTATGCAATTTAACCCGTTGCTGTGTCAGACATGTTGTGCCTCATGTATTTCGGCTGTAATGCTAACCATAACCTAAACCTGTCTCCTTGAAATCACATTTATATACTGCTAATTTGCAACTGCAAATAGAAATAGATTGCTGCTGGATAAGTTTTCTAGTAACATATGTCAAGTCACAAAATGTTCGTACAGAGTGAATCGGTATTTGCTGAAAACTTATTTATTTGTTTACATACATCATCCGCTCTTGCAATGCAATATCAGCCCCAGGTAACGAAAGGATAGTCCAACTCTTTTTGGTAATGTTTATGCCCCAGCACTTGGTTAATGTTATGGAAATATCATGCTTTTGGTTGGATATTTGAAAAATAAAATACATGACTTGAATACATAAATGACTTGAAGCCCAGACATGTTTACTTTATCAACATGTACCTGAAACCACCATCATTCTCTCTCGCAGCATAAACATAAGTCTAAGTAAAGTAAGTGAGAGTCTAAGTTAACTTAGTCAACAGTGTCAAAGTCATATGCATTGTATGTCCACGATCTATCTCAACCACCTCNNGAGGTGGTTGAGATAGATCGTGGATATTCAACAAAGATGTTTCCTTCCAAAATGTAACTGGGAAGACAAGTTAATAGAATATAAAAATAATTTCTAGGAGACAAGGTTGCTTAACCACAGTTTTTACTTTTACTTTATTACTTTCTCTGACTGTAGCTGCAATGCACTGATAATGCCCAGTAGAAAGTCTTTACAAAATGGACATAAACTACATTGTAATTGAACATAGTCTTAATCGTCCAGTATCAATGTTCTTCTCTAATAATAGTGTCACACACAGACATAAAGTTTCCTGATTGGTTGAGGCCTACCCAGCAGCTGCAGGATACATGCGCAATGGGAAACATCTACCATGATTCCTGCTGTACATTTAGAGCCGGAAAGCATCAGCTAGCTACCCGAGCATACAGGACTTGGTCTCCCCTTTAGGACATTATCACCTTGTCCAGTCCTCTGGAGGACCCTCCTCTCCCCCGTGGGCCAGTGCTTCCTGCTAGCGCTAATTAATTAAGAGGGCAGGTTGGCCACAGTGGAGAGCGGGCCCTGAGCCTTTTCATCTACTACCAGACAGGATGCCTAGAGACTTATCGCCTCCTCTCCCAATAATGCCACTACACAGCCTACAGAAGTCAGTGGAGATTTAGGAACAGGTATGCTACATATGAAAACTGTACTGTAAAAGGAATTAGCTGAAGCCTTTGTAATAAGACATTTCTTTTTAATCTCCTGCAAGCTTGCTATAACTGCCTGTCTGCCCCGTGTGTTGTCAATTGATTTTAAGGATAAGCAGGACACGTCTACTGTCAGTAGCGGCTGCTATGATCCATATACCTCACTGTATGTACTGTAATCTATGACAGCATTAAACCGGACCTTTATATTACAATACACCGATTAACACCAGTGTATAGCCCTACATCATAACATTTGCACATGCTTCTTGTACACAAAAAAAAGTGTCAGAGGGAAATAGAGCTGGGAAGCAAGTGGGGGAAATAATACGACCACATTTAATGAAAGGTTAAATTTTCATTTACTCACTATTGACTGAGCTGAAAGGGCCATTATTTATTGTATTGGCATGATGTGGCCCATTAGTGCTGTATTGGAATTGGTTTGGCTTCTTTTTCTCTCCCTTTCTTACTGACTCTCTGTTGTTCAGCGTTGTGAGATCGCTCCGAGCTAAAGTGTGAGACCTGTTTGTGTGTGCACGCTTGTGTGCATGCGTTCGTTTTCACGTGTGTGTATGAGAGAGAGACACAGACGTGGCTGTGCACGACTCCACAAACTTTCCCTGCTGAATTCCATTTGTTCATTTATCCATCGTCTGCATCTTCACATATCGCGCGGTGATTCGGTCATCGATCTGTTGTTCTCACGATCCCACTGACACATCAATGACAATCTAATTCCGTTCAACGGATTTTATCGGCCGCTGTCTCTGCAAAGTGACAAGACACATTGCGGCCGTGCGTAACCTAATAAAAGGGTGCTCTGCTCAATCCAGATTAAGTCACGAGACACTGTGGCCCCAGCAACAGAGAGCACATTCATTTAGTGAGGCTTTCTAATTGGGGTTGGTGGAAGGGAGGCAAGAGGTGCGAATGTTGTTTTGTTTCAAGTCATAGAAACCCTCCCTAAGACCATTTATTCATTTGTTTATTAGCATCCTGGTGTACACAAGACATTATTGCAATAATGAAGCAACATCTACATAATTCCATGCTTAACTAAAAGGCCCTGCGGCCAAACTTTGCACAAATATTCAAACACAAGATCAGGTCAATAGCTTTGAGGTTAATAAAGCTGTTTATACATTGTGAAACAGTACATTGAAAAATAACTGAAACGCCTGATCTGCAGGTCAAAAAGTTTGTGGCCTTGCTGTATTAACGTCTTTTCTTTGTACCTTATTCTTTCACTGCTGATGCTATATTGCTCAAAAGGTCATCCATCAAAAAAATGCCCAATAGATAGCAGTAGAATGTGATATCTACAATAACACTAGTGTACTAAATAATTGTTGAAAATATCTGAATGAAGTGAAGAAAGCTTATTTTTCACCTTTCTGCCACCTTGTTTAGACTCTTATTTGTGCCTTTGTGTATTTGTTTTTATCCTTACTATATTTAAATATATATGATATATACTATATTTTTCTTACATCGGGGTCCATTATTTTTGGTTTTGGAAAATAAATTGGGAATTTATTGAATATTTCCGTGTGAAAACCTAAAAGATTGTAAGTGTTTTTAATTACTTTGAGCGATCATGGCGGCTATTGAAGATTGTATTTGTGAATTCTTTGTAATATGGAATTCCTGTCAAAACTTTTCCAGTGGCTCACAATGTAAAATTCTACCATTCTTCTAGATCTTAATGCAAATTGAGCCTCTGAAAATGAATCTGATTAACTTTTATTGACGCTAAAATGCTACATGCCATAGATAACTAAAGATTCACCTCACGCTGGAATCCGCACTGCGGTGACCTGACTTGGCAGTGAAAGTCTGGCCTCCTACATACAGTATTTCTGAGGTTTCATCAAAGAAAGCTAAATAAAAGCTCTCTGACAGAGGGCACCAGATGGCCTGGGCTTTAGACAGACTGGCATGGCTAGACAGACTTCTCAGCGTCACATTCACATAGACATGCACACACACTCATTCAAGCAGGTACATACACACCCATTCTCAACAGTGTCACGGAGGTCATTGTGCTAAGAATGGCAATGCCACTGTGAGTGCCATCTGGCAAACTGGGGTCAAGGTTACACCGCCGGGAAGTGTGACCTCAACCAACTGAGCTCATTCACTGAACGTTTGTGCATTTTCGTGTAGATTAGACAGACTACAATCTTTGTTCACGGCTTTCTAGATTCTGAAAATTGCTTTGCTTTGTATCATCGTCTATAACACATTTAACTGCACCCCGGTACCGTATGTGCACCTACAACAGAACACACATACCTGCATGCTCTTCAAATCTTACGACTCCATCATTTCCCCTTGACACGCTTTCTTTCCTCCTGTTTCCTAAACTCTACATAAACAGCGTGGGGCTTTACTGCCTTGTTTTCTGTCTGTCGGCGCGCTGTGCCAGCATCCGACACCAGCTCCCTGCCACTTTCACAGGCTGTAAACATCTGAGCAAGGCCTTTCATCTGGTCAATGTGGCAAGGGGACCCAGGGGCTCTGGATTAGCGCCACGATAAAAACAGGCTCCCGCACTTGGTTTAGCAAGCTTCAAGCCCGCCACTGTGACAAGCTGTGTTAAAAAAAGCCAAAGGAAAAAAAAAAGCTTCACAGGCCAACACCACAAATTAATAGTTTCCTCCAGAAGGCAAACTTGTTCCAGAGCAGGCTCATTAATTTAGCATTAAAAATGGCAAGAACTATTAGACATTATGTTACTATTTTAACATTTTTTCATGTTTTCTCTTAGACTATTCTGTGTTACAAATAACAAAACATGATTGTCTGTTAATTACGTTAATTCAGTCGATTTTTATATAAAAAAGCTTATTTGTCAGATTGAATAAGAACTCAAAACTAATCTACCTATAATATATACATTTTTCATTGTTTTTGCGCCTTTACTTTATCATAGAGTTTAAGAGTGATAAAAATGGAAGAGGGATGACATGCAAAAGTCACGAGTTAGACTCCAAACCTTGCAAGCCCATGGCATTCCCTGTCCTGCAGAGTGGCTATCTGCTCCGGGCTTTTTTTTTTTAACAACACAGTAAATCCTCAAAAGCAAGGTGTCAATCAGTAACAGTGTCATCACAAGAGATGATGTCATTCATCCGTCTATATATAGAATCATATGGACACAGATATGTCTACAGTGTGTTTTATCTCATTGAAAGGGCAAGTGATTTTCTTTCACCGCTGTGTCAGGGTTGAGATGGACTGTGGTTCAACAACATTAATATTTAAGGAACCTCTGCAACCGGTCTCGCCCTCATCCATTATTTGGGTGCTTTCTGACACTCACGGATTGTTGTCCCTGGGTGACACACAGGCAGAATCCAAATCTTACCCCATATTGTGGAATGGCAGAGATGCTCATAGGTGACTATTCCCGATGGAGTTAGTTCTGATTCCTTGTTTGATGAGACTCTGCCCTGCTGGGGACCTGCAAATGTAAGCAAATCATTTGGTATGCATTTGTATGAGGCTACATATGGAGCAAGTGATGTGATAAAATGCATGTTGAGTTAATTGTCCCTCTACCTGGCTTGTATTATGATCAGATAATATTTTTTCCTGCTTGAGGATTGCCACAGGGGGACATTTTGCCTTTTTCTTCAAACTACTCATCACCAGTTTAAAATGATGTGCCCATATGCAGCATGTGTGCATGGATCTCAGCAGCAGTACATCTCAATCTCACACACACACACACACACGTGTAGACTCGCATACCTGGAAATGATTTCAAGGACTCAGGGGAATGTGGCCCAGTCGACACCCCAGTTCTGACACTGAGAAGCAGCCCCTTGCCCGTCCCCCCAGCCCCAACCCTATGTCCCTCCACAACCCACCACCTCTGTGTCCTGTTTCTGGGGCCCCTAATGCATCCCCAGACCCCTACCAGAGCAGAGGCTCTACAACATGCTGGAGCAAATCAAGTATTGACCTGAAGCAGTTATGTGCTGTAGAACATTATATTCTCATCCGGGTGGCGTGGTGACTGTAAAGAACACTCTGTTTGCCGTGAAACATGGCTTTGCTTATGCGCTCTGCTGCACGCCCAGGCGCCCACAACGCTCGTACATCAAGCGCCGGCCTTGTCGCTTGCTTTATTGAGAGGGAAAACAAAGGGTTGAGCCGGTTGGAATCATTTTTTCTCTGGACGATTTTTCAAAACAGCACCAAAAGCTTTCCTTTTGGGGTTTTGGGGTGGCCGAGGAGGAGAGAACAGGCGATAAAATTGATGAATGGCAGATTGATGGATTTCATTCCTCCACTGAGGAGAAAAACAAGAGAGATGCACAGAAGGTTTTTTTATGTTTCAAGAGTTTGAGAAAGTTACTTATGACAGATGGGGACGCTTATTTGCACATTTCCATGCACAACTGATCGTAGTAGTATTTTTTAAAATAATAGCTGTAGTTGTGCATTTATTTATTGATCCAGCTGGACAAATGTCAGGGACAGGACGACAGGGAAATCATGTATTTAAGAAATCATTTTTAACGCTTTTTTACATGCAGAGTTCTCAGAAATGTAGAACGCAATGTTGCTGGACATCACTGGACAGTGATATTCAAATTTCAATTTAAAACCCTATGGAAATGTTTAGTGGAATACATTTAATCGCATACTGTGTACCTTTTAGAAATACCTTACATAATTTGTGATTTTGTAAAAACTGCACTAACATATATTAAGAATAACATATATATCTATATATCAGGCATGGCCAGATGAAAGGCTTTTGTGCCTCTGTTTAAACTTGATTCTAAAAATGAACAACTTGATTGGTTTTTATATATTAATATGTGCTGTAGCTAAATGTTTTATCTAAATATATTTTGTGGAATACAGTTGACTTCCTGCTTCTACACATGATCTGATGTTAATGTAGTAACTGACTTCATCACCAGTGTCACTAGTATCAAAATCCTCACTGAAACACTGTGTGATGGAAGTAGATCAAAGCTGTCTACTAGAAAACTAGTTTCTACTAATTGGTTTTGCCAGTTATGTTTAGCAGGAAATGTAGTTACTTCCTGGATTATGTTTGATGGGAACAATGATACTTTCATGTACTACACAGAAGTTGCGGGAAGGTGGCGGGGCTGAATGGTCAGCATTACGTACAGCACAGCAGTCCGGAGACCAGGGTCTGTGGTTATAGCTTTAGGTAGTAAAAGCACTTTGGTTAAGGTTAGGAGAAGATCAGGGTTTTTGTTAAGTATGAATAAAGTAAACATGTCCTGTCTTGTGCTTAAAGTCACTGTTGACTATTATAATATTAAACCAAGGTCAACACTTTTTCCTAACCTTAATATAAACATAAAAAAGTATAATGCTTTTATGTAATCCCATTCTTGCAGAATGTATTTGCCGATACAAATTAGCAGTACATCAACGTAATTTCTAAGAGACAGGGTTGGAGCAGATGCTTAAAATTTAGTGTTTGATGAAAATATATAGTTGTTATGCCGTTTAAGTACACTGCTCAGTTTGGATAATAAAAGTTATGCAATGTCCTGGCATAATAATAAACACTGAACAACAGGTTGGTAATAAATACAATTATACTTTATTTTAAATCAATTGCATTTTAATAAGAAATATCATATTTAATCAGAAAACCTGATTTTCTTTCACCCATGCATTCTTTCTCCCAGTCAATACAAGGCCTTAGACTTTAATAATGAGCCATTAAACAATGTGTTTAGTAAATTGATCTGTGAAGAAACACACAATCACCAACAGCCACTAATGAGTTCCCATTTGTCTCAGAGAGTGGGGAAGAGACAGAGTGAGCAGCTCTTCATCCCTCTACTTTCTCTTTGTTTCATTCATTTATTCACTTTCCCTCACTCTGTTTCTCCTCTGCTCACTTTCCTTCCTTCAGATTCTTTTCCACATCTCATCCAATACCCACCTCTGTATCTGTCCATAGCTTGCGATCTCCTGCTATGTTCCTCTCTCTCTTTTTCTCTGACTCTCCTTCCCTCTCCCCCCTTCCCCTCCTGAAGGACACAGGTGACTGAACCCATGACTGTCCTGGCGTCAGAGGATGATACATAACAGCTCAGCCTCAAATGACAAATCCAGCCGACACTGGGCCGAGAAGAGACATATTGATTTTTCAATGATTAATAAGTGGAAAATAATTGTGTTTCATTAAGATGGATGGAGTTTCATTTAGTCCTGTCTCCTCTTCTTCACTTCAGCGCCAGGCAGGCAATCAAATCTGCCGCTACCGCACCCCGTTAGCCTGCTATGGCAACAAGGCCCGCCACATGTGTTTCGCTGTGTGTGTGTGTGTTTGTGTGTTTGTGTGCTGCTGCAGTATTGAGAGGAGAGCAATGTGAAAAGGAGATGAGAGTGTATCTCTCAAAGGGGTACACATTTACTAGCAGGGAAAAATATACAGACCCCATAGAGAGATCAAATGTCGACCACAAGAACTCAACTTTTCATCCTGTGAATATTTCGACAACACTGATTATGTTTACATACATAGAGATTTCCCCTCTGTACAAGATTTTTCATCCTGGTTTTAGGTCAACACATTGAAAATATCAGCACTTGGGTCAGAATAACCCTGGTTAGCTCATGTCCTTATTATGGGAAACTAGAAACCAGAAACCAGTGGTGGTGATGACTGGGCAAATGTTGGCACAAATGTTGGTCCCTCAGAATCAAAGAGCTTCTTTCTAGACTCGCTCACCATTTTGTGGTTATTCAGATCACAGAAGAGGAAGAGAATCCAATTTCCTCACTGATAGTAGCTTTAACATACACCAGAATGTACTGCCGCTACAACACACGCCGGATTCTGAATAAGTAGCACAACTCAAATGGAAAAACTTCTCCACTCTGTCTTACTTACCAGCCTAACCTACACATACTGATTGTTGCAAGACCAGGCATGTTGCTTAATTATGGGAGATGTGGGAATTCACTAACTGAAGTAGAAGAAGATAACACAGTTTGAAGGAAAGGAGGTTACCCATAAAAGTACTCGGATCAGCATGACAGGTAAACAGTTTTTGTGTAGGTTGTATGCGCATACTCCCAGTGCATTGTGGGTACATTGTGATATGGTGTTGTGCAGTACTTAGCAGGTGGTAAATCAACTCTGGCCACTGGCCAAGTGCTTGCAAATGTAGTTAGTGGCCAGTGAATCTGTCTAACCTCGTTATGAGCTGTGTTGTTGGCAAATCATAAGCAAACATGGACCCAATAAAAAGGATAATGTTTCACAGTTTTGCAATTCTGCAGCTTTGTATATTTTCAAATGGAGATGATTAAACAGCAAGCATAAAACAACATCTTTAAATGTTAGATAATTATTTCTTTAGCGTATATGGGGAGGGCTATCTGAGTATAATAGCTTCCAATATTTTTTGCAGATGGGAATACTGTGTTAAAACATGTTTATATATATTAAGGATCCTCACTTATATAATAATTTAATTTATGTTTTAATGTAACCTTGACAAACGCTTTAAAAGCTTAAGTGAAATATGAATATCTGGGAAACTCTATGCATTTTATGGCAATACAGCCAGTAAGGACTTTGAGTATGGTCACCACTCATTAGACCTACAATACTTTCAATATGAGTTCAACAGGAGAAAAAAGCAGCCTCTGGTCTAAGACACCGTTGGTATTAATGAAGGAATCACACAGAATGTAGACATTTATGAGACAAATCAACCACTACCTGATCAAGTGCTATAGTGTCCATTGAAAAAGGAGTAATAACATTATCCTGAAGGATAAAGCCATACCAGATAGGGCCTTGTTTTAAATGAAGGCATCAGAGGAGTGGGGGGAGGGTTGCAACACCCTGGTCCTCCATCCCAGCATCCCTGTGTATCACTTTAATGTTCATATAATGACATCCCCTCCAAGTTTGTGTCATGGGCCATCAACAATCATAATTGTAAAGTGATTCATTGACTGATGTTGTCAACAGTGCTACTGTCAAGAGAAACTGATACCAGAGAAAGAGAATAGGGCCCTCTAATGAATATATCAATAACCAGTGACAGGTGAAGGAGTACTCCTGACGAAATTTCAAATAAGCTCTAACACCTCTCTTGGATGCCTTCATTTGTTTTGCTACAGCACATTCTGCCAAGGCGAGAAAATAAATAACACAATTAACAGCAAGAGTCATGTTCTAAATACATTTGTTTTAAATGTTAGACTCCAATTAATAGTATTTGTAAAATGAAAAAGAAAGAAAGAAGAAATTCTAAATTGCACAGTTTTAAAATTGGATACACCTATTTTGTTCTGCCTGTCGTCTTTGTTCTTAGAGACTGTTCATTTAATGTCACCAGTGTTGGACCTCGCCACCCTGCATACACATATACTCATAACTCCTTTTGGATGCTGTGCAGAAGAACGGTATATGATACTGCCATACCTGTGTCTCGGAAAGGATAGTTCACTTCAACATTTTCTCTTATCAAGGACACTATAAGTGGGGACCTCAAATTACTGGGGACCGATTTGTCGTCTTTCGCCCTGTGTGAGTGTTTGTGTTTGTCTTTGTGTCTGTGTATAATCACCTACACACTTCACAGGGGAACGCTAGTGATACATCACCCAAATGAGGTCCAGTCGGGGCCATGATCCATCACCCAGTGTCTAGTCTAACAGCGAAGGTAATGAGAAAGGAACCTATGCAACATTGATGGGGCCTGGCCGCGACAACTCATGGACAATGGTATTGATGGCTGACTGAAGGAGTGACCATCACCATTAATGGCTGTTTAGGGTTATGAAACAGTAAAAAGAATGACGTGAATGCACATTTTGTAATTTTTTTAAAAAGGCTTTAACATTCTTAACAAAACTTACTGTTATAATTAGTGTGCTCATATAGATGTGTGTCCACACGTGCGACTATATGACTGTGTGTCCACACACACTCATCTCCTGTGTACACCTGTCATCCTCACCCAGTCTGGGGAACAAAAACCTGGCCGAAATGCAATTAAAGGGGCACTGTGGTGCTCCATTGTCACATCACGCTGGGGCTACCTCTCTCCGCCTGCCGCATTAATAGGGTTTCAATTGCCAGCGCCCGCTTCTTAATGGCTGATTTATTTCATTTTAATACCCTTGTCATGAGGTAAGGCCTCAACTGTGGGTCGCATAATAGGGGGCCATTTTCCTCTCTTTCTCCAGCGGGAATGCTTGGCTCTAAAGATCTCTGTTTGATATGTGGGCCACAACCCTTTTGACTGAGGCAGCGGGGGTGGATGAGGTTGGGGGGATGGGATATTTGAATATAAGAAGAGCTATGCATACTCATTCAAAACCGCTAACTTATTAAAGATTACTTACATGCAATTGAATGGATTGGTATTAATAATGTTGGTGAAGTTTCACTTGAATGTAATTATAATAAGAGCAGGGAGAGTGTCATAAACCAGACTACGATATCAGGAACCATAATTTATCTGGATCATAACATGCATCATATATGTGCAGTGATATCTAAATGTAGCAAATGTTTTCCCAGCATCACTGTCTTTGTCTTCATCTCTTTCTGTTTCGAATTGGAGGACAATGGCGGCCCTGTTCCCAAGAGAAACTCAATTGACTGGAACCTCTGTCATTTAACACACTATTAATTGACTAATGTGCGTCACATCGCTATGCAGCATAGGTAGATGAGGACCATGGGGCCTTATCAGAGTGGATTATGGGAAATTAGCTGAAGCAGCGACAAAGCAGGCATGTTCCTGTCTTTTCTCAGCATCACAAGAGCGCACAATCAGCTGTGGCAGAGCGGATGTTGCTGTTTGAGATTATTTGCACAAAGGCGATTATTCTAATCACTTAATTCCGGTATTATGAGACATCTGCTCTGTTAAGCTTTATATTTCCATTTCCCCAGACAACTGTGTGCAGACGAGACTTCATCAATATCATTACTCACTACATTGTTTTACTCAAACAACGCCTGTATGATTAATGAATAGGCAAAAGACAGTGTACAGCCATAATTCTCACAAATCAATTACTCATGCTAAGGAGGCCTGTGTTGCAGATCAGCCATAATATAGTTAATCATACACTTTCAATGGAATGCATGAAGTCAGTCATTCAGTGTGTGGGTGTGATAATCAACACTAATGTATTAAGTGTTTACAGTGTGCATGCAAGGGGAGGTGTTAACGCGTATGGTACAATGCATACGTACAAGCATGCTCTGCAGAACATACCGTTTTTTTGTTGAATGCATCCATGTAATTGCATTATGTACATTACATATTGCTTTTCTTGGATATCACACAATAAATGAAGAAGACAAATGCTCTACATCATCCTCCATGCTGTTTACAGTACATTGCACCCAACTGTGAGCTGCAATGGTGAATGTTTCCATTAGCATAAGAGGCTTTGAATTTGAATGTCTCAGTTGGCATGATCATCAAAGGATAGTTGTGACGATAAAGTAATCCCAAAAGTTCTGTTAATTACAAAAAAATAGAAAGACCTGTTTTGAATACATGATACACAAATACATCACACACAGACTGACATTGCCAGTGATCTTCTTACAAATAAACCGACGTTAAAAACGTCAATAAAATCATTATTTCAATTATGCTCCTCGAGGTGTCAAATGAAGTATATCCTGATTATGGAGCTGGGATCCATCCATCTGGGCTTGCTCTTCATTCTGGCCTAACAGCTCTAATTAGCTTTCTGTCTATAGACTAATCTTTCATTCATCAATCGATTGATTTCCCTGTCTTCATTACTACTAGGCTGATATTGTGTCGCTGAGTTGAAAGCATAGATGGCCAATCCTTTGCAAAAGGTTAAACACGTTAAGCTCTGTAACTGGCAGCAGACAAGCCATTGTTTGAGACAAATGAATGTGTCATGTCCAGCTTTTATTTTTCTGTCAGTGGACGGCCATTAATAATTACATACAACTGAGAAAATGTGGCGATAGAGAAACATGAGCACACTGGGTTTACTGAGTTGTAACATTTTCTAAAAGAAAAAAATTTAAGTAGTTGCTTTGTTTCTACTAAAGCAATTCATTTAGAGTTGCAGATAATAATATTAAATTAATTATCCATAGATGCCAAACAAAAGCATTGCAGTAATTGCAATTTTGCCAAGAAGTTTGCATTTTTAACCGTGCTTATCCATGTGATTCACATTATGAGTTGCAGTTATGTCAAATTTTCAGTTTAATTGGATATAAAACGAATAACTGTTGTGTCAGCCAACCAATAGCCTTGCAAAAAATGATTAAAGCACCAAGAGGCATCTGTATCGCCGCTCCAATGAGGATTAAACTCAGTGTTGGCTGGGCGGTGGCCATGTTTATTCATGTTTCCGCAATTTCACCACTATTTTCGATAATCGTACTTTTTCATCCATCTCCCTCTTATGAAACCGCTTCGTTGCCTCCGCCATGCTCCACCCACTGATGGGGTATCATGCGACGCCAGTCACGGTTCAAAGCGGAGATTACCTTGGTTTTATTTAGAAGAAGTGGGTAAACTTTTGTACAGTATCAACCTTTGCACACAGCCTGCTGCGCCTGTCAACGAGAAAATAAACAGATGTACATTTTTTGTTTATAACCGCTCTGAATGATGGATTACAGCGCACAGATAGCGGTAATTATCGGAAAACCATTAACATTCCGACACTATCCATACCCTTACACCCAGTCTGTATAGTGCTTTGGACATGGGATTTAGGATCTACAGTATACAGGGAGCATACGCTGAGCGGAATAAACGCTTGCTTAAATCCACTCGCCTTGCCCTTAGGTTATCTTTATCCTATATTTATTTTTATCCTCATTTTCCCTGATTCTCTATGTCTCTTTTTTCTCCACACCAAGGTGTATGGGTTTACAGTAATGCAGAGTGTATGGGAACGGCAATGGCATGCATTGTCCCAGTTTGACAGCGTCTCAATAGATAATCTCCCAGTGTCTTGGATTTCGTTCAATCTATTAACCATAATGGCATATATTTAGTGCTTTCTAACTTTGCCTTGGGCTTCTGTCACCCTAACACAGCATTGAAAGTGGCAGCATGTTAAAAGCAATGGAATAGCACGCTATCTAGTTGTTTATGAGAACTGAAAAGCATTTTGTTTACATTGGAGGAGAGACAATTTATTTGTAATTCGCACCAATAGAAGCATTAGAGCTTTCAGTCATGTGTATTTCAGATGAAACTAATAAAGCCTAATAAACCCAGTTGACGGGAGTAGTTTTAATTCAAGGTACTGTTGTATGTCTGCGCTGACTGTTAACAAAAACATCTGGTTTCATACAGTCAAAGGAAAGCGGCAGTGTACAATTCACTCAACACTTGTGGATTTCATGTAACCCAGGGATACGGAGGAGAGGAATCACACAAAAGGCACCTAAGCTCAGCTCCTATCCTACAGAAATATAGGCTTACAAGAATCTAATCTTAATACAGCTGACATGGTAATATCAGTATATGAATGTAGGCTCTTGAGGGGAAGAAAAGGCAATAATATATTGGTTTGCCGATATATTACAATCTTATTTGATATTTGTTATTGGCCAGTTATGTTTTGACCAGTTTATGTCAGGTCAACAGATATAGTCCTGTCAAACCTGAATAAAATGGTATTTGCAAATGTCAATGTCTTATGTTGAGTTTCTTTGTATCTCATACATTTTATTTGAAACTACACAGGTATTCCCTTTCCATTGAAATATTTCATTAGCTAATTCTACATTTAGAAGAAACCTGCAAAGTGGGTTATATGCTTTTTGAAATGCTGGCAAAAATTAAATTCAGGTGAAAACTGAATCTAAAAATGGTGGTCACAGATAATAGTATAAACTATTTGATATTGGCAGCTTAAGTCCATAAATTGAATTAGTGTTAATCCAATACCAGTGCCATTTATGTCGACAAAAACATGAGGAAAAATTTGACCATATTATATAATTGTATCACTGTTATTTTTACATTCAATGCATAACAATTATAATTGAGGACTGGACAAATGGACAGTTGTTTGAACAGGTAAATGGACCCAGGGTCATTAGCTAATCTCCTGAGATGAATTTTAATTCTGCTGAAATAATAAAGTTTTGTTAAAAAATAAATGAATAAAATAAAAAACAATGATCATGAGTAGGGTACACATAACTATAGACTAAATAGTAAATGATAGTAAAATAATAAAATATTACTAAAGCAGAAAAAATACAAAATCGAGTGAAATAAGAATGCAATGCCATTGTTTCGAAGGCCCATCATTCTGAAACCCCAAAAGTCTGAAAAATGTCCCATTGCTTCAAAGACCCATTGTTATACTCAATGGTATCATCAAATTATGTATGTTACTTAACTGACGTATTATTTAACCCAAAACATGATCTTTTCCTAAACCTAACTAAGTAGTTTTGGTGCCTTATCCTAACTGATCTCTGACTGTTTCACAGTGTTAAAGATGTGTTTATTATTGCTACTAGGTCAACTGACTTTATCCTTGCACGTCCAAAAGGGAGAGTATGTATTTTTTGGGGAAATGGGTTGCCGGACAAATGGCCTCTCAGTCCAATGGGATATCTTTCGGACAAATGGGCCGTCAGAACAATGGGCAGTCCCTGAAATAAGTCTAGTATTGCTTCAAAAACTTACATTAGCTGAATGCTAGTAAGGGTTATATTATCACACCTCTAGTCAACAATACATTGCATTATGTACATTTTAAAGTCCAATGAATATCTGTACATCCTTCTATCAGTGTTGTAGTGTTCTGGAACAAAAGTGCAACTACTTGTTCACATAACATAGAATAAAACACATTTATCAGCAACTTAGGAAAATGCTGTAATTTCCGTTATAGTAGTCTTAGTGAAACTTATATGTAAGTTCATTGAATTACATTACTCAATGATAACTTCCGTGTTTCATTAGTCTTTATCAGGAGTTGGACATAACAAAGTACTAATTTTATAGCAACACCTTCTACTTCTTAGATTTTCAAAAGAGAAGGATTTCTTTTGTTTGAATGCTTTTGAGGGAATTTTTAAAAATGTATAATTTTTTGCATCATTGCACGCTTTCCCAATATCAAGACATAATGTGATGAAAAAGATTTAAAAGACGTAACAAGACAAACAGACAAGAAGGAGACTGAACCCTATTTGACAGCCGGTAGCAATGTCCTTCAGAGAAACCAAGCAAGTAATTCTTTCTTTGATTACATTTTAGAGCTTGTACTTGTTTACTTTCACTTGAGTAAATAAGTTGAATCAGTACTAGTCTTTCTTTTACAGAATTATCTGTACTTCTACTTTAGTATTTTTTTTCACTACCACTGGTCTTCATTTAAAGGAACAAATTGTGCTTCAATACTTACTGTCTACTTCACTTCACAGTTAGTAGCAGCAGGAGACACACTCTTGTCCTCAGTTGCAGTGTTCATGGGTGGATAAGGAAATGAACCATCAAGATTTGTTCTAATCTTTCCTTTCCATCACGTGAAGTCCTAAATAACAATAGGAACATGATGGCAAGAGTACATATTCTGATAGCCTTGCCATTTCCAGGTTAAACTTGATAAGTACTATGATGACATCTTACACTTTTACATCACTATCGCTGTATGTAACATAGAAAAGTAAAAACAAAAGGCCTGTTTCTTTCTTGTGCTCATTTCTCCCCTCCCCATATATGCTAATAGCCATTGTGTTGCATGATTAGTGGCAACTATTTACAGTTGAGACATTTGCTAATCAACCCATAGAGTTATGCTGCAGATCTGGGAGCAATTATGTCCACACACAGAGCCCATATTTACAACACACACACACATACACTCACATACACCTATAGAGACCCAAGCATACTTTCACACACACACACACACA
>NW_023339650.1:7480465-7484177 GCF_004916995.1 Morone saxatilis
CGTACACACACACGTACACACACAGTTAGGAACACATCAATTACCAGGGCTAGCGTTTTACATTTAATCTTCTTATTGGATCCTTGTTAATGTTAACCACTTCCTTCCCCTGCAGTTTATTTTGCTTTTGTGCATGTGGCCTCTGCTCCCAGCGAGTGTTCATGGACCAGACCATCCATAACCTGCACAGACAGACAGACGAACAGACAGAGGGGGAGAGACGCACAGAGCAGCTGGCTTTTCTGAAAGCATTATAGCATTTTTAACTGAAAGCAAAACTGATACATCGAATTTAAGGACAATCGTGGCCCTCTTCTTTTCACCTTAAAAACATCGGTAAGAAAAAGGGCATGCTTCAGTTCACCAGCTTCTAAGTGTTTAACATAATGTCACAATGATCTGAAAGAAAGTTTAATTTCACGGTTTTGTTTCATATCCGGCACCTGACCACAGTCTCTCTTCCCATAATGCTTTCACTGCTGTTTGTTACAGTAAAGGTGATGATGTTATCATGTGAAAGTGACCAGGTTGTGTTTCCCAGAAGTACCATGCTAAGATCAACTCTTTCCATTGTGAGTCAGAGGGAAAGGAGAAATCAGCCTGTGTCAACAGCTGCCCAGAATTTTGGTGTTGTTTGGATAGACCTCAAGAAACTGTTAGGATGCTTTTGCTACACCAAAAAGGGAACTGTGAAGCTGAAGTTCAGGAGACACTACCATAGTTAACTTGTTTTAATGTCTAATAATAATAGTCCTGCAAGCAATACTATAATAAGCACTTCTATAATAATATAATATAACAATGGCCCTTTTTTCATATGTTTTTGAGACATTTAAATCCTGCTGGCAAACCTACAATAAAGCGAGGAAGAAAATTTTAGCATGAAAAAATGTTAAAAACTAACAAATGTTAATGTTAATATACTGCCAATACAATATATCTGGGTAGCAATGACAACACAGTTCCATGCACAGTGAATTGCTTAACATTTAGAGTGACTCAGATTCCAGACCAGATGGATATTTTAAACTAAACTGTGTAGGTACTTCTTCATTTCTTACTAACTTCCTGACTCCTGTGAGTGAACTGCCCTCCCTGTTGTGCTTCCATGTTCATTGCAGAAAAGTTCCCACCACTCCTTCAAGTCCACAGTGGTGCAACATTTTCCCTTTCTAATTACGTAATCAATGGCCTTTTAAAGGTACAAGCAAATCACCGACATGGCGAGCCGCTGACCCTCTCTGCGAACCTTTGAGGCTTAGAAAAACGAGATTTGTACCAATCAGGGAGAGCTGACGCTTGACTTGGAGCCGCGGACAGAGAGTCAGGACCCCTAATTAGGACTCCTAACCCCGTACTGACAGACAGATTTGTTTTTGCCTTGCCTAGTGTTTGGCCAAGATCTGCTGGGACCCCCAGATCAACAGATATGCATCGAGAACTACCAGCATCCCGCGATTGCCGTTCATCAACTGATTTGTTCAAACAAAACACAATCAAACCCCAATAGCTGCCTCAGTTCGCAATCCAAATAATAGAAATAATAGGTCCTTTCCTCTTCTCTTTACCCCACAAAAACCCAGGGATATAAACTCATACAGCAGGAATTATTAGCTGTAGAACCGCTTAAAATACATTCAGACAAAGAGAAAATAGAATAAGAACCACATTCACTTTCAAGTCAACTAATGTTCAGTCAACTTTGTTGCTTTTTTGTAAACTTTCTTATATTATGTAAATTGCACAAGGACAATATATTATATAAGGAGGCATAGAGTCTGCATGCTGCTAATAATAATTGATCTGGTGCACTGCATTTCAGACATGGGGGGCTTGTTGGGTAAAGAGTGAATCCAGGCCATCAGTGCTTCCTATTAGGCATCTCTGGTATTTTCCAAACAGCTGCCTTTGATTATTCGCAGCAGGGGCTGCCACAATACCGCCATGAGATAGCATCAGCTGCCTCCAATGGTGCAGCCAGGGACAGGCAACAAGGACAGGATGCAGATGCAAACTCATACACGCACACACACACACACAGAGGGGTGTACGCACAGAGACACATAGAGACACACACACATGCCAAGTAAAGACAAAGGCCAAGTGGTGTGGAGGAGGAGGAGGAGGAGGAGGAGGAGATGGCCTGCAGTGGCTCTTCAGGGCTTCCTGTCTTTTTTTCAGTCCCTGGAGGCCAAAGATACTTCCCATGGCTGGTCACGCTCATCCAGACCATTTCACATAGAATCCAAACCTTATTTGATGTCATACATAACCCCAAACCATGCCAGACCCGCTTCCCCTCCCTGGCAACTGTTTTTATTAAGCAACTGAGTGATGCTTTTATGGAAAGTGGTCTTATTTGCACAGTCAGCCCCCCATTTTGCAGACATGAAAACTTAATAATTTCAGATTTTAGCATTATTATCAATTACTGCATTTTTAATACATTAAGCCATGATAGTCTTTTAAGAAGACACAGATGTCTCTGTGGGTTGCCTTCCATAAAATCTAATCTGATTAGAGATAGATTAAGGTGAGTTAGAAATAATGATAATTGTGACTCATTGCTTTTGCTTCAAATATCCACCTTAATGTCAGGATAAACAACAATATTTAGGAAACCGATAATCAAATGCAGCATTAGATTGTGGCATACAATCTTCATAATAACTCCAAATGGTGTCTAGTCTGATTAAAATGCCAAGGTGAGGTATTCTACCACCATCTGTTGAATGGGGCTAAATTGAAAATAGACTTGAGGAAGTGGGGGGGGTTCGTGGTGTGGTGCTGCTGTTGATGACAACGTGGTGCTCATAGCCTTTTCCATTTCGGATCAAACCGAGATGAAACTTCCCCCCGCTGCTCGCCTTTACAGCAGGTGCTTCATGGTGTGTGCTGCTCTAAACTCAACCCCTTTTACCCGCTGACATTTAGCAGACACACACATTTTGATCCCCCGCTGCCACGCTGCCAAATATTGAAAGGCAACGAGGAACATAAAGAGCACGTATTTACTTAGCGCTCGGCAATGACACTGCACAGGGGGTAGAGAGACAGAGAAGGAGAGCGACAGAGAGAGGTTAGGAGAGAAGAAAGTCTCTGTATCCATAGAAACCTCAATCAAAGCAGATTTGTGACCTCACGTTTAAGTCATTGGCGCTTTTTTAAGAAAACAGTTGAGGTTGAAAAGCACTTGAGTGTAGCACTCAGCATCCCAACCATGAAACCTCTCAGTTCGCAAGCCATTTGGCAAATAATCAGTTTGTTATTGGTCTTAAATAGTGCCTAATTAAAATGGTGACCCCGGCCGGGCACCCTCTTCCTACACCTAACCTAAACAGGAAAAATCTCTTTAATTGCAGCTGGAAAAAAAAGAGCAGATCTTTTTTTTTGTATCGGGGGGGTGGTTGGGGTGGTGAGAGGTAATTGACCCTCTGTGAAACAAATGAATCCTCGGGGGAATCTTGCTCAGATGGATGTTTAAATGCAAACAGTAGTCGGTCCACTCGTAGCGGAGGGCCAGAACCACACAGCCCCTCAGTCCCTGCTGAGATCCTATAAAATCAAATCAAAGAATCTGACATTTTCACTAACCAGAGGCCCTGGCGCTGGTTCCGCTACAATAACATATGGACAAACGGGACAAATTGAAATGAAAGTTGTAAATGAAGCTCACGTTAAAATGCCTGAGATCAGAGAGAGAGAGAGAGAG
>NW_023339650.1:7484232-7496131 GCF_004916995.1 Morone saxatilis
GAGAGAGAGAGAGAGAGAAGATTAGTGGTTAGGTGAAAATGTTTATTTTCACACTTCAAAGTTCCCAGCTCAGTGTGTGTGTGTGTTTAAGATCAACAGACCTTGTGATGAACAACCTGTTCCATGCTGGAAATACATTCTGTGAAACACAACAGTCCTCTGTAGAAACCTTGCAAAGCACTGACTGGGGAGTATTGAATTACAACTCTACTATACTGTGAAGCAGCAAGAGAAATACACTTTTACTCCCCTTTCAAAAGATGTCACTTTTATCCGCGTGTCTCAAGCTTGACACACAGACACAAATCGAGCCTTTTTATCTCGGGAAGAAGCAGCTCGGAAACCTGCTGAATCAGTTCGGCAACGTGCTGAACCGCACCTCCACATCATGACTGGTTACCCCAGTGTGCTGTGTGTGCAGCAGCTGTACAGCACAGTCAACAGCAACCACTTAAGAAATGATTTGTGTTACTGTTTTAGTGAGATGCACATTTGCTTTTTTCGCACTTGATTTTTCGACATTTAGGTAGTTCTTGTATTATTTCAAACGACAACAGTGCAATGACACATTTTTAGCCACATAAATGAATAGCGTTACTTTACTACTGGGTGTAAATAATGAATTTCTAACATGACTGCTTTTCAGGAACTACTATAAGAAAGAGAGCCTCTTTTTTCTTCAGCTTGATACTTTTTTGGATTGTTTAATAAACCCTAAAATAACTGAAATGTAATCATTTTCTCATCTGACGGAAGGCCTTGTAATCATTCACAGGAAATGGAATATTTCTTAGAAATGGAGTTGAAAGACTTTTAGTAAAATTGGCGAAAGATGTGTCAAGCACTTTGGAGACCATAAAACATGACATTTTGTGCAGTGTTTACAAAATAACAAATATGTATCGATCACAGCACACAACAAACCAATGAAAGGTATATTGGCATAGATTATATTTTGAGAAAATTAGGAAATAATTTGAGAAAATATTACATTATGATTAATTATTTTGTTCTTTTTATTTACCACTACATTTCTGCATTAAGATGGTACACATATTGTCAGCTGGGGAAAGGGTTAGGGAAGACAAGCATCAATGGTCCAGATAATGTCACACTCTGATCCTCTTGCATGACTCTTGTAATCAGCCTTTGGATCAAATTTTATATTTCTACTGAGCTCAACAGAGAATTGGCCTCTAGTGGCCTTTGACATATGATTGAAGTCTCAGTCGTCTGAGCCACCAAAGCTCCCTGTCTGTGAAAGTCCTTATCCGAAGAACCAAGAGATGGCAGTATTTCACAGAATATGTGTCAGCGAGCGGGGAGGTGGGGGATTATCAGGAGCCACTGCAGCACTGGTTTACAGCTTCTTCTGTTTGAAATGAAAAAAAAAATGTCTTATGAGAACTTGTAAAGGAATATCTAAGGAGCATATTGTCATCCCATTCTTTGTTACATCTCTATATGTCTCTTTTTAATATTTACATCTCCCTGCTGGATTGAATACCGCTACTGGCCCTCAGTTCCAGTGTGTGTTTAAAAGATAAAAGAGTGAGTTGTAATGTTGATGAAGTAATATACTGTATCAGAGTCAATTTATTTGTTAAAACAGATGGAGTCATTTCCTGTGTGCTAGGTTTACACATCAGTGCAGAGATAACTGTCAGTCTTGCTTTTATCAGACAAGACTGTGATCAACCATTCAAATTAAATTATTATATATTTATATAAAATACACGCTATATTATATTTAAAAATATATTTTCATAATATATATAATAATAAAAATTATTTAATTTAATTAAGCTGTAAAACAAATGTAAATTAATAACAGAAAACCCAAAAAACAAAGCACTCCATTCCAATAAGAGTGACGCAATTTGATATTAGATTTACGCTCTCAGCCTACAAGTCAATATCATCCAGTCTGGCGACACACTTATTTGTGCCCTTGAATGAGATGTTTGTGAACCGTGTATCGAGAGGCAGCTGCTCAAATGTTAGGGGAGGAAATCAAATCTAAATAAACAAGTTGCACCAAATGTTTCATCAGCTGTCACGATGTGAAAGGAGGGTCACACAATGCGAATAAGAGACTTCCTCCTCTCTGTCTCTCTGCGTGGTTTCAGAGAGCCTGCCAAAGTTTTGACGAGTGTAACATTTTCACGCAGTCAATATCTGAAAAAAAAAAAAAAACACAACACAAACAAAAACAGAGATAATCAGCTCCTGGCTAGTTTAGCTAGTATTGACTGTTCTTGCTATTCCTTCTTCACATCTTTTGCATAAATTCTCAGTATTCAGAAGCAGAAGTATAAAACTAGATTTTTTTTATTCCATTGTTGAGTAAATCCACAGCACACAAAAAGACAAAATGTCATTTTTTTTCGAGTGTGTCTGTGTGTGTGTGCGCGCGCCACTTTGTACACTACACAAGTGACATTGCACGTCTGTGTGTGCATGCCCACATAAAAGCATCCACCAAATGGCATATGTTATGATGTCCGTGAGTTCCTCTTTTTGTTTCCTTGTGTCCTGTGCATATCTGTGCATCTCCACATGCATGCGAGTGTGTGTTGTAGTGTGTGGAGGGTAGAAGTCAGGCCTAGGCCTTTGTAATGAGCAGCCTGGGTTCTTTCTGGTTCAGCTGCTCCTCTCCCTTATTTCACGCTGCGCTGCTTCCCAACTCCAGTGGCCCAGTGACTACAGTCCTGTGTCTCTCTCTCTCTTCCTCTCTCTCTCTCTCTCTCTCTCTCTTCGGTCTGTCTCATACCTTCTCTACTCTCTTTCTTCACCACATCCCCTCTTCTTGTTCTCCCCTTTCTCTCTTTGTTTTTGTTAATCTCATCCCCCCTTTTCCCTCTTTCTCGTTTCCCTCTCGCTGTCTTGTTGCACCTAAAACTCTCAAATGGGGAACAGCGAGTCAGAAGGGGGGGGGGGTAAAAGAGCATGCATGAATGGTCAGTACTGCCCCATACCATTCATTCCAGTCAGCGAAGGGAACTGCCAGCGAACACTCCACCTCACCTCCTCCTCCTTTTCCTCCACAGACATCACCACCACCACCTCTGTAGGCCTCTGTGGAGCTGCTTTGGTGTAGATTGGTTTTAACAAGACGTTTTTGTACACAAACACACACACACGCATACACAGGGACTGTATTACCAATCCCCTTCCTCCATCCCCCTTTCCTCTCCTGTATCTCCTTTAAAAGCCACTATTTCCAGAACTACAGCCAGATATTTTTTTCATCCTCTACTATTCTCTTTTCATTAATATGACCATGTGTGTAAGCAGAGATACATACTCAGACATACTGTGGCAGTAAAGGTATGGAAAAGAATGAGCAGGGTGAGTCTCCTCTATCCATCCAGTGCATTTGCCCACTGAAGCTTAGAGTGCAGATGTAGTAAAGTCAGTAAAGTGGTGCTGCCTCACTATAGTCCTACACACACACACATACACACGCACATTCAATGAGTGCATTGAAAAGATGAAGGCATGAACAAATATGGAGTATTATTAGAATAGTAATAAAAGAGGGGGGAAATGCGACTACGCCTTGACTTATTTTCCTTCTTTTGATGAGGGGGAAGAAAGGATGTTCCACAAAGGGTCCAATAAAAGCAGGCTTCCCCGAGTGGAGGCAGAGCAACGTGTTTTTGAACTCCAGGGGAAGAGGGCTTCCAGGCCACTCTGATGAATGGGTGGGAATCTGTTACTGAGGTAAAGGTGTACTGTGGAATTTAAAGCTTTCTGAGGGCAACTTCTAACTGTGAAGTTATTTTTTTTTTTTTGTTTTTTTTTACAGCCAAAGCTGATTTCTATCAGTTACTGATGACAAACATTGAGTTGACTGTTGGTTCTGGTTGGTTCAGCCGATTTTAACTGTCACGGTTGAAATGCTATATTTTCTATTTGTACTTTTTGTACATTTTGAAAAATAAAAAAAGCAAATGTTGTCAATGACAAATATTTTAATGTGATTATACTTCAGATTTTTTGTTTTATACATAACATAGGTACAAATATAGAAAGTTTAACTATTTTAGTATTTAGCACAAATAAATATAGTATTAAGAAATTGTTCAATTAAACACATTTTTGGACAAACAGCAAATTAGTGGTCTTTATTAATTTATACAATGCAGGCAGTAAAGTTAATATTTCAATCTTAACATTTTTCTTACTCCTTTGGTTACACATATTGTATTATAGCATAATGTGATACGACAAGTATGAAAGCATGTCTGTAAGATTGTTTGTGCAAATGTATAGTTGAATCACAAACATTAAATAAAGATTTAATTCAAACAACAACTAAATAAATGTTGAAATTGTTTAGTCTGTATTTTGACAGTAATTTCAATGTGATATAATGGTATCAATAATAATTCTACATTACTGTAAGTAAGATTTTTGTAAGTGCCCATTTGGCAGTATTGTGTGTCAAATGTCAGATGTCTTATTTGGGTGCAGAACTCTTCACACCTTGCTCCCTGTGACAGCGATCCTTGGAGAATGAATCAATTTACACCACACTATGGATATTAAAGCAGGTGATAAATATAATCGTCTCTGGCGATCACCTTCCAAAGTAGCCGTGTAACTGTTTTCAGCGGCGTGAAATCCTTTATCAAGCCGTCGCTGGTTGACAGAAACAATTATCCAGAGAGGGAGGTAAATGAATAAAATTAGCACTTGGAGCCCCCTTGCACATTTGTGCCTGTGGCTATCACCATGCGACGACTTCCCAAACTCTTATCATGAGCCCGGCACCAGAACGGCATGGGCTTTGTATAACACAGTAACCCCCACCCATTTCACAATACCACTCCAAAACACACACCACACACACACGCACACACATTTAGCCTCACACTCCATGCTTGGTTTAATCACACTGTTGTGCTTGGGTAGTGGCAGTACAGTTCATAATGGACTAATTTTTGCTGTGGAGGATTCCAAACCCAAATACTGTGGTTGCACTAGATATGTGTGTGGCGTACGTGTGTGCTCAACAGGCTTTAAGCACAGAGGAACCTCGGTTCACATACTTGACATACATTTTTATTGCAACAGGAAACACTTAGGCCAAATGCTCCCATGTTCAGAGGTGACTTGCGGTTTTGAAACTGGGCATTCCTTTCCAATCTCTGCCTGGGAGCCGGGAGAGGGTGAAAGAGAGAGAGAGAGAGAGAGAGACTATTAAATGAGGTCATAATTGTTTCCTCCCTCCCTTCTCCCCCCCTATCTTCACTCCCACCTCCTCCACCGGTCCCCTGCATAGTATTTCCTGTTAGGACGGCAACCAGACAGCCTTTATTTACCCTGTGCTCATTTCCCTAAATTAATACCCCTCGCCCACATCTATGGCATGGGATCTTGTTTTGTGAACCTAATAAAAGTTTGGTAAATGCTCCGCAATTTGTTCCACTGGCAACAACTGAGCCTGGAGTGTTGGGCGAGGTGGTGTAAGCTAGGGCCTGGTTTTTTAGTGCTGTAGTTATCAGCAGGGAGGATGTACAACAAATACACACTTCCTCCAAGAACATTGACACACTTCACAGATTGGTCAAGTCCCACCCAGCTACTCAGCAGTACACCATGTTTTATGGACACGGGAAATATTTTGTGAAAATTGAAAACTTAACTGTTCAAGGCTTTTTTTTCATGTTGCAGTAAGGACATGGACACATCAGGCAACTAAATTTTGATGGGATTTGGTCCACGGTACCGCCAAGGTTGATGATATCTACTGTGGTTTGCATGGGCTACAGTTTATGCATTGAGTGACGAGAAACATCATCACATACTCATACTTTAACATAAAGGATTGGGTTGAAGGGAAATTCTGCTACACTGGAGCCTTTTAGAACTCCCCCAAGACTCTAAGAGGTCCCTGGACCCCATTCTGAAACCCACTAAAATTACCGATATAGAAGAAGAAAGCACTCGGCACATGCCTGCCAAGACTACAAAATCCTCTAAATTTGTTATTTTTAATAATAAAAAATGTTTAGAAAATTTCAAATCCGCATCTGGATCTTGATCTACATCAAATTAAATACCGTGGCAGACAGTCACATGGTTCTTGTGCCAGAGTTTTTTAATTCTCCACAAGTTCCTAAGAAAACAAATGTCGAAAACAATGACCTACAGTATCTTACTTTTATAGGAATTCCTTTCAGAAAACAATTTCTGCAGATTAACATCCAGGAATCCAGCATCCAAAAACAACCAACAACCAAAATCCAGTTTTTTTTGGACCATGGCTCCACCAAATTTCCATAAAATGTCTTAAGTAGATTTTAGATGCCCTGCTATACTCACATTTGGAACAAAAAACCTAACCTACTTTTTTCTGGGGTAATAAATTGAATAACTGTGGAATATGTTAGCTTTAGCGTCTTTGTTTACATTCAGTGATAATAAGCTTTTCATATGCATTTAGCGACGACTCGTTTTGTGTTACTTGTCAATTCAAATTGTGTTAATTACAACACATGCTTCAGTAATAGTGCTTGCTACTAAGTATTGTCTCAGACTCCACTCAAATGTGTTGAAAGTGCTACACCGATTTTAAGAGTGTGCCACTGGTTATCTTCTTAACTCCTCAGAAATCTAATTTCTCTCTGGGCAAGCATTTAAATGCCTAATGACTGATAAGTGCAGCTTGGACTGTGTGTGTGTGGTTCCTCCTTCAGCTGGATTGAGATAAGAAACTTTGCTCAGCACCCCCCCCTTCTCTTTTCCGTCAGGGGCAGCGATAACTCCCCAGCTCTTCATTCGCTGCTTATTTGGCATCATTATGTGTAATCGGCCTAATAGAATATGTCAGGGGTAATGCGCAGAGGTTTGGCATGATGGAGGTTCTTTTTTGCCTTTTGTGGAGGTAGCCGTTGCAGAATGACATCCATCGTAGATGAATCTTTGGAGTAAATAGAGGGTTTCATGTTGCAAAATGAGTATTGATGCCATCCTACATGCCCTGTAGCCAGAACCGAGAAAAGAGGAATGGTGAGAGAAAGAGAAAGAGCAACAGAGAGAAAGGAATTGGGATAAGCGGTATAGGATATCCAGGAAAAATACTATTGCTATGGCTAAGCCAGGAATAATGACTTTATTGAATTTGACTGTGGTGCATTACGGTCTTGCATTCTTGAATGATTGACTTCTCTCTTTTAATGTTTTCTTTTCTCCCTCTTATTTTCTCTTCCCCTCTAAGACATTCATCTTTGGACACACAGAGACATAAAAATAATGTTTCTCAGAGGCGATCAGCAATTGACCTTGGGGTTTTTTCGCTATGCTTCAGTTCCAACAGAAATTGTACTCCACTAATTGTGTATAAAAATGTACTTTGAACTCAGTGGGGAACTTTAACTTGATTTTTGCCCACAACTGATGCCCCGGCACTCTTTATGTGTCAATGTTTTGAACATACACTTTTTATTCAGTTGTTTCATGTCCCTGACACAAGTACAGTAGCTCATCAAAATCCAGCTCTCTTGCCATCTCCAAAGGCGATGCCTCTGCTTGAATAGTTTAAAGAGAAAGTGCACTATATTCAATTTATGATGCCCCGGTTTTGTTGATTGAAATTACATACGCATACACAAATGCACACTGTTCTCTCATAAACACTGATGTCCACGCTTCCATCACTCGTGCATAAAAGCACAATATAAGCCACACATCTCACACACTCGCTCAGTCCCCTGACACACACACACACATTCGCTCACACCCAGGCAGAGTCCCTAAACCGTGACATCCAGGACCGTGCTATAATTACAAGGCAGATGAACACATGGCGACAAAGCGGTCTCGGGAGGGGAGCGGAGCAGTGCGGAGCGACAGAGGTAATGATCTCTAGAACAAAGAGGCAGACCTGGGAGAACAGGTTCAAGAGTCAGCCACAGGGCCACATGACACCACAGGCATGACCTTGGAGAACTTTCTGGAACACTCGAGACTCTTTCTCTGGCTCTCCCCGTGCAACGCGTGTGCATTTGTGTTTATGTGCAAGCGTGCACTAGTGCAGTTGTGCGTCTGCTCATGAGAGTGTATGTGCTTGGTTGTGTGTGAGCGCGTTGCGTTCAAAGGCAGACGTGTCCTCGGGGGAGGAAAACCCTAGAAATTGGTTATTGTATCACTGAGGCTATTTACCTATTTTGGGGATTAACATATTTAATTCCCCTTCTTAATCCCGTTGGAGTTAATGCCCTCGCATTTCCAATTATCTGACTAAGTGTAACGCAGAGGGAGTCAGGGCTTCCTCTCTTGCCTGTAACTGGGTTTAGCATGCAGGTCGCAGAGCTGTAGCTACAGTGTTTGGTGTTTTCAAAGACAACTTGTTTACGCAATGGTTTAATTGACTTACTAGACTGACTAACTTTGTGTTCTGACATTTAAAAAAAATATAACTTCATTCAACCAAGTAAGAATGAGATGCAGTTGAGGAACAAAGAGTAAATTATTATTTTTCATGTTTCCACTGCATCTACAATGTGAGACACATACATGATACAGAGTATAGTTGTTGCTGTGATCCAGAATGCAGTATGCTGTTTGATGATGGTTCAGGCCTTTATGTCTCAAACAGAAACCGCTCTACAAACCTACGAGATTTTGAAAAATCTTGGCCCTTGTGATAAATTAACAGCAGCAACAGCAGCAGCAGCCGTAAAGCTTGGAATTTACAGAACCATTGGGCGTTTGGTGACTCTGTTTGAATGTTGGAAGAAGAGGTCAGCATCAAAGACATTTGTGAGATGTAATAGAGTGGTTTAATCAAAGATCAATTGCTTTAATCCACAAGAATTTGCAATTACAGTCTGACCTATAGTGATGCTTGGTGCTTGATCATTTTTATCCCTGCCTGTATGAATATCCAGCACAAACACAAATCAAAGGTTTCATGCCGAAATTAGATAGGCACCAACTAAAGAGAATTACAACTATTCCCACTAAACGGTTGCCGGGTTGCCGACATGAAAGAGAAACTATGGAACATTTCTTCCTTTTCTTAAGGCATTAGCTCACTGAAGAATTACATGAGGATAGAGTTTTAAACATTGAGTATAGAGTATGAAGTAACTTCTTTGAATAGTGCTCTTCAAATATAAAAAAACGCATCTTCTCTTCACGGTCATCCGGCAATGTTTTCGCCTTTTGCTCCAAAATGAAATTTCAATCAGATCCACCTGGTGTGGGTGGTTCCCAAAGCTGGGCTGAGTCACACAGAAACACAAATTCACCCACTCTTTTTCTACAACACACGTGAAAAAATATCTAGACAGCATATTTATGGACGTGTACAGCCAAAACACAGGCGCACACATGAGAGACAGTACATCTGCACACTGAAACACATACGCTCTCTCTGAAGATGTAATCACATGGGTCAGTCTGCTCAGTGTCAGTTCCCAGACTGGTGGAAAACAGAGGAAGCATGGCGTTTAGCTGCTTTAAAAGCCTATGACTCTGTCTGTCTGACTGACTTTTCTCTCAGAGCAGACATTCATTTGCAAAAAATTCCTCACAAATCACAGCTAACAACACGGAAGAAAACAGTATGGTAAAGGTTACAGGACTAAGAATAAAATCATAGTATGCTGTCTATAATGTCTGTGCAAGCATGAGCAATATGTACGTATTGAAGCTGTTGTGTGTGCTGTTCCTGAACACATGTAATTGCACATGCCCCAGTACCTGCCTTCTATAATTCACATCATCTTAGAATGAGCAGGAGATGGCTAAAGCGATTCCTAAACATACAGTATGTGCCCCTTTTTATGCATCACAGCCGCTGATGATAAGTGCATTCTTCATTAATCCAATAATTACACAAACGCTGCACAGAGCAAAGTTGTGAACCTGTTTTTTACGCTCTCACACATTCACCATAATTAGTGTGTGCCAGTTCCTGCATGCCGAGCGGACGCAGACAGCATGTGCATCTGTCAAGTTCGATTAGAGTCCCAAAGTTGTGCATCCTTTAGGATCCATTTTGTTTAAAACATCCCAAGCGAAGAAATGAAATGTCAAGCTTGATGTAAAACATGCTCATGCTGTTTTCAAGGTTTTTTTTTTTCTGAAAATCTTGAAAGCAAGGAAAATTTAGAGACACTTTGTCTCAGCCAATATCAAAAGGCTATTCAGTGCCATAGCCATTACCCATAAACCCTCTATTGTGAATGAAGACGCTCCCCATCACAAGACTTCAGTCCACTGGCACATCTACAGAACCATGATCCTGCTAACAAATCATTAATGAATGCATCAGATTCATAGATAACATAGATTGCCATGACATACCAACACATGGCATGCTGGCATTATTTTCATGTACATTAATGTGTTTGTGTGTGTGTGTGTGAGAGAGAGTGTGTGTATGAGTTGTGTTTGCTGATAGAAAGTGATTTTAGTTAGTTTGTACAGTATACTTTCACAAAACTACAGGAAGCCTTGTTGTGGGCTGACAAAACAACTGATCAGATCTTAAGTTCACTTCTGCTGCCTATCAAAATTTCTCTGCCTTTGGCGATAAAACTGTACATATCCAACTTATGACTAACACTGTGGCGTCCAACAAGTGCAAAACACGTTATATCATTGCCACTGCATTATTGTTTAATTCATTTAAAATTACACAAGGTCATGTAAGGTTTTATTAACAGCTATGCATATTTGCCATCATAATGTAAATTCAAAAAGCAGGAGGACTGGATCCGTGCTCTTGGCTCTTTAGCAGTGATAATCATCTGAGATCTACCTTTACAGTGCATTGGAAAGGTCAGAAACATCATGCACTGTAATATGTGATATTATGTATGAGAACAGTTAGAGGCAAATGGTACACAGGTTAGTAAGTTATCGAAAGATCATTAAAAAAGAGGTCAGGGCATTAGCTGACGGCAATAATTGACTTACTGAATGTAAAAAAAAAAATGTCAACACTGTCTTTGCCTATACTAAAAAATATCTGGGAAGAAGAAAAAAATATTTTTGACTTGTGCTTGTCCGTGAACTCCTTGAAATGTTTGATTAAATTGTGATTTTTATCATGAAAATACATTTGTGTCATACTTAAATACATGCATATGAATTTTCTGATTAAATAAATAACATTTCCCTCATTTCATGATGCCTTTATACACAGCATTTTAAAATCCAACAGCTGTCTAATTTTGTAACAACTCTTGATTCTTTCAGTCAAAAAGAACAGAATGAACCACATAATCTACCAGGAGACACACAGCCAAATCACCGTGAACAAATTCTCCTGCCTCCCCTCAACATAAAGATCTCTTTATCTGCCCTCTGGAGTGACAAGGCCAATCTAGAATCTCGCCTCTCCATCAGCACTTGTTGTACTACTTCACCCATTCCTGAAAAAGAAAAGCCCCAGTCTTTCATTCGACAAGTTTCCTCCTCCTCCCTCTCCTTCCCTGCTCTGCTCCCCCTTCCCATTCTCCATTCGGTGGTGACAATCCGGTCATTATACCATCTTCACCCTGTCTGCAAACCCCCCTTACCTCACCCCACACTTCTGCGCTGCCCTCCGTCCTCTCCTATCACCCCTCCCCTTTTGCTGAGCTGCTATGAGCTATATTACTTTGACCCCAGCCCATCAATCTGCTTCAATTGGATAATGATCTGTAATCACGTTCTTTCAGGGGAGTCTATAAAACGAGCCGGGGCCTCAGCACCCCTCCTGAGAGGGCTCCTTCTGTTCCCTAACCCCCCCCACCCATTTGATCCAGGCGCTTCGCCTTTCAGCTTTCAGGCCCCCACTAAATACCCTCGCACATGGGCAGCCGCTGCAGCCGGCGGGGGGCCTTGTAAAGGGAGCGGAGGAGGGTGGGGGGATTGATGGCTCCACTGTTGAGTT
>NW_023339650.1:7496231-7522590 GCF_004916995.1 Morone saxatilis
AAATACCCTCGCACATGGGCAGCCGCTGCAGCCGGCGGTGGGCCTTGTAAAGGGAGCGGAGGAGGGTGGGGGGATTGATGGCTCCACTGTTGAGTTTTCATGGCCCCCGCTCTCCAATGGAAAGGGGCTAAGAGGGACAAGGTGGAGCCCAGCAGGAGGGACTAGGGGGGACACAGAAGGAGGAGAAGGAAGGCAAAGGAGGCCCAACTCCTACCAAGACTGGGGGCCCCCCGCCCCTCAC
Source organism: Morone saxatilis (assembly GCF_004916995.1). Taxonomy (NCBI): domain Eukaryota; kingdom Metazoa; phylum Chordata; class Actinopteri; family Moronidae; genus Morone; species Morone saxatilis. The sequence goes on from NW_023339650.1 coordinate 7,496,473, forward strand.
ATTAAAGCTGACCCTCCATTAGGTCGTTTTGTACAACAGGCTTGTAATCGATAGAGCCTTATAACTGAACAGGAGGGGCGACGAGGGGTGGGGCTAGACGGCAGTGGGGTGAGTGTGGGGGCAGCGGGCGTCATGGGTGTCAAGGAAAGAGTAGGAGGAGAGGGATAAAGAGAGAGATTAGGATAAGGTTGATGGACAGGGAGAAAGAGGCAATGAATGAATAAGTAAATGAATGAAGTGGAATGGAAGGCAAATAAAGCCATGAGCTCCTCCTCCCTCCCTGTCTTGGGCTCTTTCTTCTTCTAAATTGGGTTTCAAGACAAATATAATCCTAACATGAGAAAAAAATTTGAAAATCAAAATCGGACTTGCAGATAAAAATCACCGGCTAATAACAATCTAGTGCCAAATTTCACTTTCTGTTTTTTCACCGACTTTCCTCTTCAGTTTGTTTGGAGAGGGAAATGACTTAATGTGTGTTACTGTATGAGATCTTAAGTGGTGTTATCACATGCGGAGATAAGATCTGAAGGGGGAGAGCGAACACAAGGGGCTGTTTTCACAGCATATTGCACATTTCCAAGTCAAAACTGACCCGGCGCGCCACCTCAGTTAACAGTTATCAATTGTTTCTGTGGGGCTTTCATTGTGTCCGGTGGTGGAGCAAGCTGCGTCTCCTTCATGTAAAACACACGTGCACATTTTGAGCACAGTTCAGGAGGTGAGTGGAGCAGCTTGACCGCAATTTAAAACGCCATCAGTTCAGAAGGGGCTTTTGTGTAATCTCTTCTGCGCTCTTGAATATACATAAAAAGGCTGTAGAGTTTTAAGGGCCATACAATAAATTGATGAATGAGTATTTTCTGCCTCTCTTTTTCCTCAATCTCTCTCTCGCTCTATGAAGTGAGGGGCCCGTCTTGTATATCATTATTCCATCCACCCATTCTTTTGCTAGTTTAGGGCTCTTACATGTGGAGCATATGCCTATTGAAAGGGTGGCACCACGCAAGGCAGGCACAGATGGAGTCACCCTCCCCGTCAATGGGCGGACAATGGAAAATGGAAATCAAAGTTAAAGGGGTGCATCCAGCCCCATTTAGGCCACACAAAAGGTGCTTGTAGGAGGCAGGGCATGTGGGATGAAGGGAGGGGAGGGGAGGGAGCGACAGGGTGGAGGAACATGTCCCAGGCCATAAGAGTCCATTCTCAGCTGGCCTCTCCATCACTGAGGTGATAGAGACATGCTGACACTGCGCTAGACACCCCAGCCTTGTTACTTTTAACTCCCTGTCGCACTGGTTGATGAACTGTGCTGAGTGATAATTGAATTTTTGTATTTGTTTTTAATGCCTGGGTTTTAAAGCACAGTTTCTCACCTAAAATTGTGTCTAACACTTTACAACGTTAAATAAAAATGTAACAAAAAGCGGCTCAGCTGGCCTCTCTCCATTTCCTTAAGGTTAGAGAAATGCTGACGTGGTGCTACAAAGCCGGGGATGGACTTACGACAGAACACAACTTGAATGCATATAAACGTTTACCATTACAGCAAATGGTTAGCAAATGGTGGATTTACAAGGCATCCTAAGAGAGTGGTACAGTTGACAGAATCCCGTTTTATGTTCAACAGCAGCTGCATCAGTCCATTTAATATCAGATTAAGTGATGATGCTGACTTATTGTTGTATTTTGTGGGATTGTTATTGCTGCACTATTCCTCCTGCCAAAAATAATCAAAAAGCCAAATAAACGAATTCCTGAATTTTTCAACACCACGTATTGAAAACATTAGTCAGTGTTTTTGTTTATGCTACGTGTTAAACTATCATAGTCTTGACACAGACGTCCGTGTCTGTTTATCTTCAAGTATCATACACAATATCCATGACGACCTAATAGTAAATAAAACCGAGTTAATAGAGGAAGTAAAATAAACCGGAGGAGGAAGTGGTGAGTGTCCATCCTGTTGTTGCGGTGGATGCTTGCTTTGAACGCAGCTCTGATGTGACCTATAAAACAGTATGTGTTGTTTTAAGAGACAGTGATTTCACTCTCATTAAAGATAACTACACTCTACTGTACACAAGTGCACGACACCTCTGTGTTTACAGTTACTGTATCCTCTCTTGGCGTGGGTGCTCATTTTGGTGAATCTCTTTCTAGTTATTTTATTATTTAATAAAATGATTCAATATTAGTAATTTGTCTTTAACTCAGAATGAAACTGTTGAGCCACTGCTACAACATGGAGAGTGAGCAAATGACCAAATTATGATTTAATCTTTGAGCTGGCAGCAAAAAAATAAAATTTCTGTAAAAAAGTTAGTCACTGATATAGTATAGCATAACAAATGTTATACTATACATATCATATAATAATCCAGTATATACATATTTTAAGAGCTTTTCCAGTCAGTCAGCATTTATTTTGGGTGTAGTTTTTCCAATTTTCCCCTTTAAATTAATGGAACTCTTCATAAATTGTATCTAAATGACAACAATCCTTCATTTGATCTTTTTGTGTCATGCAGTGCTGCTGACAGTGGGTGTTGGCGTCTGTGGAGGCTGAAAGATGGCACTCCATAATGAACCTTGGTCTGACCTTTGCCCTCCTACCCCCGACAACATCACCAGCTGAGTGCTGCCACAGAGGGTCTGCTTGTGTGGTATGGCGCACACACACACACACACACTCACACACACATACACACACAAGTCCAAGCTGCCGTCCCCTGATCTGTAATACAGAGAGACTTTTTTACTGTTTATTATTCACAAGCACACAAAAACAAAATGCTGCTGCAAAAGATGACACATTTTACTTTTAAGATAAATGAACACGTCCCCCAAACTTTCCTTGGGTGTCTATCCAAAATAATGGAACAGATTTGACTACTGCTTTGCCCAGCTCTCATTGTTTTATCTGTAAGCTGGTTTTAGTATTTGGAGTACTGCAATTTTTCCAGCTACAAAGAATTCACCTCAGACGCCCTTCTGTTTTCTGTCTGTGGTGTGGTGTATGTGCCCGTCCAGGGGGCACGACATGGTTCCTGATGCGTAATACCCTCTGACATAATTGTGCTGTCAATCCACAATATTTCTAATGCATGAATAACTCATGACTGCAAGTGTGATGTCGGCTGTCTATGCCTCAGATGAGATTTTTGTTTCTACTGTATGTGTCTTTTATATTTTGTCTCCACTGAATATATGTCCATATCAATAAAAACAGAGCATGACGGTGGTCAATCCCCCACAGGAATATTATATTATGCTGTAAATAAAATGCCAAATGTGTACATGCTGTGTGCGAATTGCAGTCTGACAAGTAGATGCTCACTGAAAAATATGATTAATTTAATCTGATTTTATATTTAGGTTAAGAAATTGTACATAGCAGAAAAATGATATTTTAGCAGTGTCAATGTAAGTCATTTTTGAGTATACAGCTTGATATTCTCATGCAGCAAGATTCATTACATGTAAAAGATTTAAGTTTAATGATTGTGATAGTTTGTTTGATTTGTTTCTACAGTTTAGTGTAAAAAAAACCTCAAAATACTATTCCCATGTTTTTTTAATGTCTTAGAGTAGAAATATCTCGTGTGTGGACAACTAGTGTGCAGTAATGTACACAAGTGTGTAATACATTTCATAATGTTTATGAGCATGCTATATTTTGCAATACTACAAGCTTGGCATGTTGCATCACAGAATCTAGTTTGCTGTGTCCTACAATGGGATGTTATTTTTCTCCCCTCATTATTCTTCAGTGTGTTTCTCATGCTGCCCAGATTCTCTCCGTTGCGATCAGACAGGGCTGATTTACAGTGCACAACATACAAATGAGGCCCAGTGTTGACTGTACAGCCCAGCTGAGGTACAGCCTCCTGAACAAGTGCCTCTCCTTAACCTCACTTCATCTTCCCTTAGTCAGCCTTTATGTTCCTGCAGAATATGCATCCAATTACAATAAGGGAGTGAAGCCACAGAGCATCCAGAAAGACCTTATAATTGTGTGTTATGTTTACAAGTGTATATCTGTGTGAGTGCACTTGTGTCTTCCACCTCACTGATCCCCACAGACATTTCTGGAGCACAAATAAACATCCACTGTGAGCCACTAGACTTTACCCTGTATGGACCACATGAAGGATCAGCTTTGGCTGTTAAATGGTCAGCATGCCATTAGTTTAATAGCTTGACAATGATTGCTCCAGTGCTTGGTATAAATTACAAAACATAACGGGATATTGCTTCATATTATTATGGGCCATATTTAGTAAAAGCTACAGATGTAGCCACAAATACTAGAAGCCAAAAATTTGACTTGTTTTCTACACCACTTACTGGCCACATTTTAGATTTGATCCTCCTCAAATGTCCATCTGTGCATAGAATTGTCTGGCATTATTTTAGGTCCAACATGGAGACATCCTTCAGGACTATATCCTGAAAAATATATGTTTTTTACTAATGTTTTTGTGTATTATCCCTAGGACTCTTATCTATTCTTCATTTTTATAAATATTACTGCAGGATAAAGTAATCTGAAGTATATGATGCATACAAGAAAAGCATCTTACTATTACATATTGATTTGTCATCGAATGTAGTGTATGTACAACACGCAATACAATGCAGAAACACCTGAGAACACACAGACACACACTCACAATATGCCAGAACTGTTCACGCCAAGCTTCTGAGATAATTGACTAATTGATCCAGCTTGTAGTGGGTCCAGCCCGCCTCCTCTCAATGGCTATCCAATCAATCCAGGCTCTCGTCCGAAATGGCATGTCCCATAACAAATTACAGCTAATGAAATAACCATCAGAATGTCATTACATGGGCGGGCCCACAGCATTATTACCCAGCATGGCTCTATATGTGCGTGTGTGTGTGTGAGAGAGGGAGGTTATGTGAGTGTTCATGAACATGCGTGCTGTTATTTTCCCACATGCTATTTAGCACCTGAGTTGCTCTGTGAGACCAACAGGCCTGATGAAAGATCTCTGTCATCTGCCTTGATGTTCCTTTGGTCAAATGTGATCTGAAAATCTTTAACTGTGGACCAGGGACTATCTATTAATAGTCTACAAGCATGGCAAAAAGGTGGTAATAAACACTTTTTACTGGTTAAAAATGTTTCACAGATTTCACATTTTCATGGACTTCCGAGGCCTTGAAAGACTGCGTGATTTGTGCCGAAACTTGGATCCTTGTTTCCTGGAACTCACACTCACTTAGTTTGTTCCCATTACCAGACCCTTTGTTTTCACCAAAAATCTCATTTAGCTTCCTCGGCCTCATGTACTGTCGATGTCCCTCCGACAAGAGACCACTGTGGCAGCCCGCACTCTCCACGTGAGTCCAGCCATTCTCCTTCCACTCTGCAGCCAAATCTCTCACTTTTCTCCCATTTCCTTCCTCTTCCACCACCTCTTCTACCATTCCAGAGCTGACGGCAGATGGTGTTTTAATAAAGTCCAGTAGGAATAGGACTGTGAGTAAACAATGCAGCACATGCCAACTCAGTAATTGCTGGGCACTATTACAACCCCTGTGTCTGGCAAGGGAGGGAAGGATGAGAGGCAGAGAGGATAAAAAAAGAGAGGATGAGGCAGACACACAGTGAGAGGACAAATCAGGAATGAGAAAACAAGTGAACGAGGGAAAACCAGAAAAGGAAAAAGCAAGAGATGGAGGAGAAAGAGGGGGTATGGAAGGGGCAGGCAACATACACACATATACACCTAGCAGCTGGAGCCAGAAAAGCGCAGCTGGTGAAGGTGCAGGGAGGCCACAGGGAGGAGGGGGCTGAGCAGAGCAGGGATGGGCTGGTTGAGGCTGTGCTGGGCTGGGCTGGTCTAGGCCAGCGGGTGCAGTCCCGGGCCTACAGCCTCCAGGCTATGGGCTCCAAGCCCAGTCTCTGAGTCCCAGGCCCTGCTCTGTGGTCTCCACTGCTGACACAAGGCCAATGCAGTCCCCTGTCAAACCCCCAGTCAATGGTCAGACACATTCTGGAGGAGGTGGACTCAAGCAAGACCAAAGTTAAAGCTCTGGTTGCATGCAACTCTAATGTCTCTCCTTAATGTAGACTAGCCGTAAATATGAAAATAATGACTGCAATAATGCCTAAAATTGTAAGCTCAAACTGAGAACACCAGCTAAATTCATACATTGCTTTTGTATTCATACATCCTTTTACTAACATGTTTTATCACGCTGTTTTATCAATTTTAATGTACCCTGACCCTTCAAAAGCAACAGACAACGCATGTAGGAAAAATACCCTCAGTACAAGGTAGTATATGTTGCACAAAACACAAATCTCTACACATGCACACCTTGCCATTTGATCCCTTTTTCACCAAGCCTTCACCACATAAGAGGTCCTTACAAGTCTGCAGAGAGCTTTCCCATGATGCACCATTATGCCTATCGCCTCCAGGGCTGTCAGTCAGAAACCATCTCTCCACAAGTCTGACAGCTTGGCTACCTTACGTCACACACCTGTTTGACTCAGGTATTTTCAAAAAAAATATGTGAAGTGATAGATAACAAAGAAATACAAGCAAAAGCGTAACACCTCAGATCTGTTTAAACATCTTAAAAACTAAGACAAAACCAAGTAATTCATTCATGCATCATTAGTGTATGAATGTTTCAGAATTTCTCAAGGCGCTTTAACAATAAGAAGCATCCCCCGAACACAAAAGGTAGAATAAGGTAATAAGGCAATAATATTTCGCTTTTACATGAGTAAAAGTTGATGAAGCACCTCCCACAGCTATATAGTTAGTGGCTGCCATCAAAGACAATTAACGTAAATGACTTTTATCTTAAAGTTGAGGTTAAATGACCAGTCTCCTTAACCTTGAAGTTCACTGTCCGCATGAATATTGAATGATTCTTAACCTTCTGTTCTAATGCTAATTGAAGCAGAGGGGGGATATTACATATTTGTAATTAGGGGCTGTTGAATAGGGCTTAAGCTCTGAGCCTCATTAGCTTAATCAAGAGGACTCTATCAATTATGCAGGTGGAGGTATGGTGGTGATTTGAGAAACATTCTGCTCTGCTCTGTAGAAAACTTTTTCCCCCTAGAGTAATTATATTGAAGAATTCCTCTTGGACCCTGTCATTAATTCCAATACCTGTGAGGGCACCTTTTTCCTTTGCATATATTTGAATATAAGAAATTGTGGATGAGTTTGACACCTGCGTCTTTTATTGATGGATAATCTCAGGCAAGGCCAAGTTATATGAAGCTAATCCATATGGAAGCTAACACAAACTCAGTGCCTGAGGACATCACCCAAATACAACATCAAACGGCCTCCTGACAGGTTTGCTGATGAGCACAAACAAGTCTTCGTGTCGAAACACAACTTCTCCCCTATGACATCTTGAACTTCTGTCCAACCAAGTCTTCTCACATACTTTCAGGCCTTGAGAATTTGCCTTTTCCCCTCAAGGCACAAGGCAGAGAGACAGAAAGAGTGAAAGACAGAGAACTCGGCAGCTCAGAGGGAGTGAAATATGAGCTACAACTCCTGCAACAAGATGTCTTCACCGTGAGGACAGTCCCTGTGGACCTGCCATATTTATTTGAGCACAAAGTGGTCATACACAACCACACAGCATTCCTATCCTGCACTCCAAACTTCTGTCAGGCCTTGCCTCAGACATCTTCCTTACATCCAGTTTGCCAGCAGGTTCGGGTTCACACCATTAATCTTGAGCAAGAAAGCGGGAGAGGAGATGGCGGAGGGGAATTCGTGGGAGGTGGAAGAGGTGGGAAAGTGGGTCAGAGGACCCAGACCGAAGCGAAGGCAGCTGGCCCTTCAGCACCTCGGTCTTCCTCCAGAATCCTCCACATCGCCCTCGCCTCCTCTCTGAGGTGTGGAGGTGACAGTTGGTGAGGGACCTTTGAGAGGCCTGCAGATTGGCTCTGGCTTTACTGTACCAGCCAGGTCCTATATGCAAAAATGTTTCTAAGAATAGGAACACTACTTTGGAGAGCTGTCTGTGGACAACTGATGTGAACTTCAGAGGTTGAAATGGTCTCAGACGTGGACTGCTATTCTAAGATATAAGTCATGCTTACTTACTGACGTATTTGTTTTTTTTTTAATTCCCAACAGACATGGCTGACCAATTGTTGGTTTTTCCCTGTCCTGGACCTTCTGACCTTTGACTTGACCCCATGTGCAGGCTGTACAGGTCTGAATCAGCAAAAGGTTATACATAGAATAGTATAAGTATTGATATAATAATAGGTACCCAACTTGAAAACCTGTGCAAACAGTGCCAAAACTCCGTGCAAATCTACATGCATGTCTGAAGCTGTATTATAAATTCTCTCTGTATGGTGCCATTTTATTGTGCAAATGTATTCTTGTTAATCAAGAAATGAACTTAAATGCATCTGTGAGTGAAGAGTGCAGGGGTTTAAATGCTACTGCTTATATGACAAGAACATACAACTTTACTTAAGAATGTACCCTCCTGATACTACACTTCCTCTCATTCGCCAAATGAACTCAAATAACACTCTATCTTTCAACACAGAGAAGTGATGTTTCCATCACGTCAAGGGGGATGGAAAATATATAGCCATAAATGTATTAAAATATTGCTTTTACACCCCATCTATCATAGTGCAATTTCATGGGTCGCCTTTTTAAAAATTAATTTCATCCTTTGACCTGTTACGAGTGGAAGCGCTAACATGGGTAGGCTTTGAGTTAAATTGCGCTTGTGACTTCATGGATCACATTTTCAATTACCTCCGAACACTGCGTGGTGAGTGAGAGAGAGAGGAAAAGAGGGGAGGAGAGAGTGAGAGTAGATCATGAAGGCAGCATACACCAACAACAACTTTATTCACTGGGGCAAGTGGTATGAAAAAGTGAGGTTTAATGAGCTATGTACAACAGCAAGAAGGTAATGGAGTACAAGCAGAAGTCTCCAACAGACAATGACTAGCTGTCGATTGACTGCAGTGTCTGCCGTGGCAAATCTGAACTAAAGTAAGCTTTAACAAGAATAACAAGAATAACATGAAAACCATTTCCAAAACGTTTTACTTACCTGTTTTCTATATACATACTTTTATTTGCAATATCATTATAACATGTTAATTATATGTACTTTGACCTCATCACGCTGTTTGGTTTGTTTGACAGTGTTCTCCTTTAAGTATTTAAACTGGAATGAGTAAAAGATTACAACCTGCACAGGATGTACCCTGCCTTTTACCCATTGCATACTGGGTACTGGTTCCTGTTGGATCTTGGATGAACTTTACTTGTAAAAAAAATTGATTAGTTATTGGTTGACTATTGGGTGTCAAGGCAACATGAGATTCTGAATAAACACATACACACCCTCTAACACGTATCTGTTTGACTAGATCCTTTTGTGAAAATGCAAAACAAAAAGCACACAGAGCATACCATTTTGACTTTGCTGTAAACACTGAGCTGAAAGAATATCCCACGTCAAATCATCATGTGAAAAAGTATAACAAAAAAATGTTTTTTTATAATATGGCAGGGGTGGTTTCTGTCATCCTACTGTGTGTCCTAACCAAGACAATTCTATCTCTATTAAATCCAGATGGACACCAACCTTTTTCTCGTGACTGTGTAAATATTAACAGAAAAGACCTTGATTTATTCTGGATTAGAATCAGTGGGGGACATCATGTCCCAGTACAAAGGTAAATTGTAAATATTAGCAATAATACAGACTCAGTTTGTACCAAGATTGTTTTCTCAAGGATTAAGAGCTTTGGACAGGCTGTATAGTTACCTTGCATTGTTGAGGTAAATCCACTAAAATTTCAATTACAGGGGGCTCTAGTTCAGACAATGACCCTATTAAGTTTAAGAGTTTTAAGCTTTTACTATGTCTCCCTATACAAATATAATTCTTGTAAGATTACTCTAAGGACATTTCTGTGTGATTAAATGCTAAACAGTGACAGTTACTGGGGATACAAAAACTCAAGTCAAAAAAGCACAATATTGCAAGCACAGAACATACATCACAGTCTATACACCCCTGAATGCAAATACTGTATTTTATCACTTAACTGACTCAAAAGGAAATTAGCAGTTACTAGTTCAAACAAAAAGTCATGTATTTATGAAAAGCAAGTTACTTCAGAGGTTTATTTGTCAAAGTTAAAGGATACAGAGAGACAAAGATTCCACCAATGAGAGTTCAGTGTTAGTCATATAATTATAGGGCTCAATCACTGAGATAAGCCGAAAAGCTAATGTTGACTTACCACATAACCTTTCAACTGGTTAATTCCCCCCTTCGCTTTCGGAAGAGGTGAAAATGTAGCCGCCTCTTTCCTGAGGGTGAACTGTCTTCACAGGCATTAGAAAAGAAAAAGGAAGAAAAGTTGCTCAGTGATAGATATGAGAGCGCATCTAGATCCCTTAATGCCATGTCAACCACATCCTGAGGTGAAGAGGACACAATGAATGATTAAGTGGGAGCGCTTTGAAACTTTGTAATGTCTGTGATATGTATAAATATTTATCTATAGCCTTTATACATACAGAAAATAATAGTTTTCATCAATTCCAGTGAGTTGACAAAATAACTGCTTTAATGGTACACTTGCAAATCCTTAATAGGTAGATGAACGGCTCACATTTTACACTTCCTCAGGTTTTGTTTTTAGCAACAGTCAGTGATGCTATTTTGAACTTAACTGCCTTCCTTAACAACCATAAAAAAATTAATTAAGTATTAATGCATTAGTGAATCAAACACTCCTGTTCTAAATGTTTCTATATTTCAAACATAATGAGTCATTTAATAATTTATTACCTAAAATAGAAACTTAGTGTTTTGGAAAGCAACTCCTCAGTTGTTCCTAACCTTGTTTTGTCATCGTGGCATGGCTGTTGTCAATGCCAACCAAGCTACAGTACGAGCTCAGAGCCTCTGCCATGTGGATGTAATTTCACCGGGATGATGATTTTTTTTTTTTTTTCACCGCAAATCAAATAAAAGATTCAGCTTTGAGGGTAGAAAATAAACCCAGAACTGATCTGCATTACACCGAAACAAACAAGAGTGAAGTAAGAAAACGAGAGAGACAAAATCTGAATGTAATGGTTGTGGAGCTATACACATTTCCTTTGATTACAAGGTATTAGTGTCATCCATGGGCCCATTGGCAGGAAATGCTGGGCTGTTCACCACATTGGAACAAACACAAACGTCAATGTCTATTAATTCAGTGATAATCATATTTGAATGGATCTTTGCTGCTCTGCCATATCTGTCTTTCTCCCCGCAGTTTTGAATGAGTGCTCTCAGGGATTCTTGAATCATAGTGGAACCACACAACTGGATTGTGTTTCTTGAACATATGTTTGGATAGAAAAGTTTTCCACAATGCAAATTCCTGAATCCTGAATTGATAGGGCTGACGATTAAGAGAGAAATCATATCAGATAGGATAAGTTACAGAAATCACAGTTTTCACTGAGAGCAATTATACATTATAGTGTGTGGTATCTTCTCAGCCCAGACCAAGTTGCATGCTATATTGCAAAATCCTTTTTAGCTTAATGATTATAAATGGAGATGTGTTGAGGTTGACATATCATCTTATTGGCTGTATTTAGTTTGGGTGTTTTAATCAATATGTCTTTAAAACCATTCAAAACAAACATTGGACAGTATTCCAACCTGACTTATAAAAGACATACTTGAAAGGACTATTCTGAGTTTGTCTGATTAGTGACCTTATTCAATTCACATGAAAAAAATAAAGTTCGAAACAGTTATTTTTTAATATTTATATAGGAAGTCAGACACATTAAGCAAATAGCTAGTTCATATTAAGTGGATTTTACAAATGATACAGGTTGCGATTCCAATTACAAAATATATGACTCTACAAATTGTAGACTATAAACCAGAATCAATTGCTGAATGGTTTACCAATATTGTTGAATTAAACTTCAGGCACCACTTTATTTTTCATGTGATCTTGGTACAAGCTTATCTCAGGCTTATAATACAGACCAGAAAATAACCATTAAAAGTTCTTTTTGTGTCTCTAGCAAAGAGACCCATTGAGATTTGAGTGAGGTCCCACTCGAGTTTGGCATAAATGTCAAGTTCTATCACGGGTTACTGTAAAGAGAGGAATGGGAGGGCATTGGGCTCGTCTGAGCCAGTGTTTCCATGTATTATGAGCAAAAGGCACATGTGTCTTTCATTATAAGGACAGTGTATTGCATTGACCTTTGGCTGTCTGATGTTCTGAACCACCACACTATTCTCTAACATTACACAGGGGATAGTAAAAAGAAAAAAAAAGAGAAACTTTAGAGCTGAGTGTCAAAGTTGATTCAGGAAGGCTATTTTTCTGCTGTGACAAAATACCACTTTGCAAAATGGAGACCATGGGTGCAGTCAATAAATGTCGTTCAGCAGTGTTGACAAATCGTTTGAGTAGTGGCACGCGATGCCACAAAGGCATTGCTGAAGCACTGCAGCGTAGCCTCTGTGTAGCCTCCCACTCCCACCCATCCTCCCAATTAATCAGGCTTATCTTCACCTCCATCACTGCTGTCAGTCAGACTGGAAAATGCTTCCACTGGAGTGTGTGTGTATGTGTGTATCTTGGAATGAGGGATGGAGCATGCATCTATGAGCTCATGCACATCTGTGTGCAGGGCAAGTACGGTTTTGTCTCTCTGTGTGTGCCTGCGTGTGTGTGTATGTGTGTGTGTGCAGGCAGGCAAAGCGTTAAACATCTGTCTCAGCTCCGTCCACCCAGCCAGACTGACTAGTGAAGTATTTCTCAGCCCCGACTGAGTCTAAATGTTTAAAACTGTATCACTCAACGTTCCTGCAGTCATGCTAAAGGCCCAGTGTGCCAAGTGTATGCTATTTTATGACATGTAAACAATTGTAGCCATTGTTGTGTCTGGTGATCTTATAATTTGAGACACAAAAAAAATTATATAACATTTAGATTTCAGCAGCTTCAGTCAGTAAATGTAAGAATTCAACAAAATGAGTGTGAATAAAAACACAAGCTGGGTAAAACACCACTGTGTAATAAGCCAGAAAAACATATCTCACAGTTCACTGAAGCAATTGAATTTAATTGTATTACAGCAAATTGTAAAATAGACACAGTATAAAAAATAAATTTTAGGTTATTTTAAGTTCTAATTAGGCTTAATTGTTTTGTTGCATTATATTTGTTTGATGGAAAGTCTATCAAATACTGATATTGTATAAAAAAAGCAATAGATATAGGAAATGCCTTCATTTTGAATTATAATGAAAAAATAATTTTCTTTTGTGGTCAACCTACTTTTAAATTAAGTGTTACTGTGAATACATCTATCGAAATTAAACAATTTAAACTGTAGATACACAAAGCAAAACTTTTTCAAACGCACACACCAAAACAAACTCAGTCCATGATGCATATCTGAATGCGAATGAAATCAGTTTGACGTTAAAACCAAATGAGATAAGGTAGAAAGAAACTGTATGATCGGTAATTTTGACATTTCTTCTGCAAAACCGCCATGGGACACTTCGTTCATTCTGACAGTTTTATGGAATCTTTGTTTTGATAATCCTCATATTGGTGATACCTGTCAGAGCACACAGTAGTAGCCCCCTCAATCTCTCAGCTAAATCTCCCTGTCTACACAACATTGGCCCCATGATAAGAAGGTGACACTGTCACTCCAGCCCACACACACACACACACACACACACACACACACACAGCCTGATCACATAAATACACACACACATATATACACATGCACACACAAACAGCCTTGGAGGCGTGCAGTGTGCATAGGCGTTCAGCATCATGCTAATTTTCATTGTTGTGATAAAAATAAACAGGTCTGGGGAGCTGAATCTGAAGGCCCGAGGGTCACGGCGCGCTCGATGCAGCGGTGGGGGGGGGGCAGGAGCGCCAGGAGGGGATGACAGGGAGGCGGGGGGTGGGGCGGAGGCTCAGACTGAATTACCTTGATCCAGCACGACAGCCTCACATCACTGTCACCAGCCTGTTTGGAAGGGCTTGATGGGGCTGTGGTGCTAAGTTGGAGTAAACCGACTGCGATGGATGTGTGTTGACAGTATACTGTATTCAAGGGCACATTGAAATGAGCGGGCGAAACGGGGGAAAGTTTGCTAAGCCATGTGTGGCATAATTATCCTGGGCTCTCCTCGTGCCTCTTATCTGGCGGCTGGTGGTGATTGTCAGATGAGTGAAGAATCGACTGTGACATTATCTCCGTCTCACAATAGCCCTTAAATCTTACAATAGTCAGAAGGTGTTATGTGGGAGCAATTTCTTTCTTTCTATTTTTCTCTCCAAGGGCCATGTCACATTATTAATGTTTTTATAGCATTATAATGACATTTAAGAGTTATTTGAACCTTATAAAAAAGGACTTAATGGTATAATATTACAATATTGCTATGTTGTACTATATGTGACAGTGCTAATGTGTTCTGTTGCATCATTATTGTGATAAACATACTTATATTTGCAGTACTTTAGGTTAACAATAATATAATGTTGTAAGACCTGTTCTTTTATATCAGTATTGTTACCACAATATACATTTTGACATTTAAACAGTTTCTAAATAAATAAGATCTCAATATCAACATATTTATGCTCATACTTAATGTTTAATCCAATAAGAAAGTTTCAAGCTTTAACTCCTGATCGTAACAGTTGAGGTGTTAGATGATTTAGTTCACAGGTGAGGTGCCACACTCGAGCACTAGGTGGTGCTTGAACACAGCCCTCACACACACACACACACACACACACCTACACACACACCTCACATTACTCACACTATCATCAACTCCCATTCTATTCACTCTGAGACGACAACAAAACACCCCCCAACCCTGCTCTTACACACAAGCACACACACATTTACGTACACACAAAGCGGGCAAAAAATTCAAGGCTCAACTTACAGACCTCTTCTCTGTTCATTTGATATTCATCAGCTTCCCTTTCACCCCTTCCTCTTGGCCTTCGCACACACAAACACACGCATGCACACAAATGCACTTCTCTCTACCTTACTCATCAAGTCTCAGCTACACGTGTCTAAAGCTATGATATCCATCTAATCATCTGGCCTTTTCTCCTCTGTTTCCTTTCAGGACTGCTAGGAAGGGGTTGGTAGCATGCTCAGTATTTCAGGGGCAGGCGACCAGTTGCAACACAATACCTGTGAAAGCACACACACATCTTAAGACACACACACACACACAGCTCCTCCACATAAAACTGATCCATCCTAAAAACCTCAAGCCTAAATACAGAGCTTAAGCACAGCTATCTTGGTCAATTGCTTAATGGCCTACAGGATATATGTTTTCTGGCAGTAAACATTATCCTCTATTACTATAGTGAAGTTGAATAAAATCGTCATCATGACATTTATTGTAATTTGTATTAGCAGTGCATTATTTTTCAATATATATTCCTCCAAAGCAGTGTGTGCAGGAACCTGTGACCTTCCCCTTACAGGTTTTAAGGCCAGGCCAGGTCGATCAGAGAGGAATTAATTAACTTCTGTAAAAATGATCTGGTCGTGGATATTAGCTTGAACGGCACTGATTATCTTCTATTATTACCAGGATGATCAGAAAGTAGGGCACTCTACTGATTTCACAAATATTTTAAACATCCTCCACATTTAGTAATTTGAAATTTACTTTACAAATAATTGCAAAATGTTGGCTGATTTAAGCTGACCCCAATTAATAGACAAAACAATCTTTGACTTTGTATTAACACATCTGTTGTTCTTGTCATGTTGCTGCAGAAATTGTTTACTGTTTAAATTGTGTAACTTATAAATGATAAATGTGAGTCCAATACTGTGATGTGTTTCCTTGTGCATAGTCTGTGGAGCAGATCAATTCAATTAAATAAACATGTGATTGTACTTCAAAGAGGAAGAAAGGTCTAATGTCCATACCGTGAGTGTGTGTGAGTGTGTATGTGTATGTGTGTGTGGTTGGTGCCCGTAGCAACAGTGTGATTGTTCCGAGGGGAGAGACTGTTTGAGTCCCTGTGTGGCCTTTTTCTCATGCTAACCAGCCAGTGTTTAGTGCCCTACGTTGTCTAAACCAGGGGCTACATGGGGTCTGTGTATGTGCATGTAAGTGTATCTGTGGTCATCTATCTGTCTACATGTGTGCACAGAGTATATTGTGAGACGGAGCACACATATCTGCACGTGTGTGTTTGCTTCACGTTGCTGTGTCCCGTGTGTGCTCGTCGGTGGGTCTACCGGGCAGCTGCGTGAGCATTCCTGTTGACGTTAAGCAACTAAACAGTACCAGCTTGCTGGGCTCTTAACCTCCCCTCTCAGAGAGAGGACCTAATGAAGTCCTGAAAGGCTTCCTGACTCCCTCATCTGGCTTTGTTTAGGCCCTGCTCTCCCTCCCTTTGCTTGAGGAAAGCCATTAGCCCATTGAGAAGACAGTCACACAGGCCCTGGAAGACAGACCTGCACTGTTAAAAAAAAAACCTCTGTAGTGGTGCTTCGAGGACCCACATTGTGCCTTAAAGAGTGCTTATGAGGTGACTGTAAGGACCTCAAGAGATCTTCAAGTATCTCATTGGCTGTTGCAATTCTTAAAAGTTTTTAAGATCATCTAAACATCTTTATTTTCAGGTTATAAACCATACATTTATATTTATAATAGTTTTATAGGATGTAGTTACTATGTATGTTGTTCTCCTGCTCTTAAATGTACCAGTTTATTCTGAATACATTTGGACATACACTACCATAAAGCAAATTAGCTCATGAAGTGCATTATATTATAATTTTAACAATAACATAACAACAGAAAGCTTTAATTCTAATCTAACATATTAATAATGATTGATTTATTAATCAGATTTCATTAGAATCATGTAATTTGCAATATAATTAAGGCATGATTTACCATAATAACAAATAATTCTTATAGTACTTGGATGACTGGATGTACAAGTAAACTTAGAAAACTGTATTATTTGAAAGCGTTAAAGATTCCCCCATGAACCTTATTTTTTACAGTGTGGTTAAAGGTGAGTGCGTATCCATTACAAATGGCCGCTTCATCCAGAACCAGGAAACAGAGCATGTAAGATTATGAACATCTGCCACCACGGATGGCAGGAGAAGGCTGAGAAAGAGAGCTATGGGCAGAGATAGATGGATGGAAGAAATAAAAGAAACTAGAGGGATCATTCTCTCTTGCTGAGGATATTTCCAGCCCCTCTCCCCTTTCCCTTTTTGCACATGTAATAGCACTTCATTTTAATTTTATAGCTTGTGTATACTCAATAGACTAAAATTGTTTCTACGTGGTTATTCCAGTCTATTGAGAGCAAGGCAAGTGAAAAGGACGGGGGGCACACATGGCAAATAAAAAACTGCGGCAGTTAAAATTGAATTTGTATTCACCAGGAAGTGGGTTAACCCAGTTAAAAGTCAGGGAATCCAATAGCACAGGCTGATATGTGATGTCGAGACAATCTCCTTTGGGGAGCTAAGGCGCTTGGCTTATATGCTGCCTACCCGGGCTCATAGCATGTTTTCAGGTAATAATAATACATCATATTGCTTAACGGCATATTTATGTAAGAACTCAGCGAGAGGAGGCATCTGGAGTGCCTTGGTGTTGTTCTTTGAAATCACCTCCTTCAGATATGTGCCACTCGCTGTTGTTATGTTTTCTCTTCCTTATCAGTTTTGCAGAGATGGAAAATTCTATTACAGAGCGTATTTGGTTTGTCACAGTCAGATGCCTTCTCTTCAGGTTGCGTTTGGTGGGGGGTGCAGGAATGTTTTCCCAGGTTTCTCTTTTTTTTAAGAGACAGTGTGACTGTATTTGTGTGCATGTGTGGCTTTCCCACCACCCCCATTCTTCTCATGCTAAAGAAGAAAGCCATGTTTTCATCAAAAAAAAGCAGAGACTGAGAAAATGACAAATCTCTCGGTCTTTGTTATTGGAATATATTGACTGCCCTTGGTTCATTGACTTTTTATTACAGGAGGTAGCACAACTGTCAGCAAATAGGGAGAAATTTGCTTCAGCCATTTGCTTTGGAACATTTGAAGCTGATAATTTTTGTACTCTGTGTGCGCACAGTTTTTTTGTGTATGTCAGCAGCAAGCATGTTTTTGCTGTGTGTGTATGTGGATTTGTGTGTAGGAGGTGCACCTTTAAGCAGTGATGGTAGTGGGTACAATGAAAAGGAGGAACAAGAGGAAGAACTGGAGACAGAGAGAAAGATAGAGAGAGGGAGGGGTAGACTCAGAAAGACAGCCAGACAGAGAGGTGGTTTCGGTCTACCAGGAACACACAGCTCTAGCCGCCAGCAGTCTGTCAGTGGTGGTCCCCTCATCCAGTCTGCTGCAGCATCTGCCAGAGAGGCACCAGGCTGAGCAAGACCCAGATCCTTCCACGGCCCCATCTCAAGACCAGAGCCCCATCAACTGCCTTCTCCTCCAGGCCCAGCTGTCTTCTTCTGCTCTCCCCGCCCTATACCTCTCTGTCTTCGCACCAAACCATGTTAGTAACCCTGAATCAGGACCCTCAGGCCTGTATCTCTTCTTTCCATGCAGCGTCAGCCTCATCTCCCTCCAGCCCCATCCCCTCATATTCATCTGTTGCAGAACCAACATCAGCCTCTCAAGACCTCCCAACCTTGTATCTCTCATCCAGCCTCTTCCCATCTAAATACCGTTGTACTCCACCGTACATTTATACAGAGGTTGCAGTACAAAGGTAATAAATGTATGTCTGTAAGTCTATACAGTAAACACACTAAAGTCTGTATAACTATAAACAAATGTCTGTTTTTGCTGTCTGTTTGACCACTTAATAAAGCCCAATTGTGATTTTAGACCAAGAAACATTCATATGTGCTATTCTAAGCAGCCCCTCTCTTCTACAGCAGATATTTACTGGGACAATCCTGTCTCACTGGAAATTATGCCTATTTACATATCCACGGGCTACTAAATAGAAGAGCTGCAAATACAAGAACAGGACCTCAGAGTAGTGGACAAGCTAACTGACCACACCCCTACCTCCAGAGTGGGTTTATAAATCAAACATCTATTTTTAGTTTTATGTTCTTGGTATTTTATCAGATACCAGCTTTGAGCTACAGTCTGTTTGTTGTAAATGGTGGTAAGAATGATTAACTCACAAGTTAATTAATAACAAGTGATCACCTTGCAGGCCCTCTGAAGTGTGTTCTACCAGTTGTTGACCTATAGCCCCAACTTTTGTTTTCGACCCCAATCTGTTTACAATTTTCTTAAACCAGTATTATCGCCTCACCCTTTCCCAGTCATCCAGCTCTGTAATCAGTTGCATCAGTAAGTATCTTAACATTTTTAGCATATAGGGTGCCTATAACAAGAGTAAAAACAACAACAAAAAAATGTGTTATCCTTCCTTCCTGTTTTGACTCTTGAATACTTTTTCAGGCCCACCTCGCGGACACATAATGTTTCACCTCAGGCTCGACCTGCTCCTCTCCCCCTGCACCACTCTCAGCCATTCTTCCCTGCCTTCATCCACATTCGCTTCCCATTACCCAGCCACAACCATTCTCCTCCAGCTTTATCCCCATTTAAAGTCCTTTCTCTTTTCCTGCTGGGGCTGGAGAGGGGCCGAAGCCACAGCATCTCCCCATCCGTTAGCCAGGAGCCAGAGATCCCAGCCAGAGATGCCATCTGATACAAGTCTATCATAATGAAGGTCCAGCATGGGGCTAAATGAGTTTCCACCTCAGCCGCGCGAGGGGCTAATGACAAAACAGCCTCCCTGTGCTCCTTGGCCTGCCGCTAGCTTTAATCAGGGCATATGGCACTTGCCTAAACTGCTTGGCTATGAGGAACAGAGAGGAGAGGAGAGGATTTGGGAGAGAGTGGAGAAGAGACTTCAAAGGAAGGTCTGAAGAGATGAGGAAAAGAGAACAGAATGGACAATAGGAAAGAAAGGGAGAGTGCAGGGAAATTGGATGAGTTCTAAAAGTTGCTGTTGAACAGTATAATAAAGTCCTGCGTCATGCATTTTCATCTGCAGAGTTGATGACTGGGCTCTATGTCTTTGTGATAATTATTTAGGACCTACTCAAGGCCTCATAGGCAGGCCTGTGTGGGTGCCTAATATGGGGCGGAAATCACTAATAGCTTTCATAGATTTATATTAATTTGCAGGATTTAATGTGCCTTAAATGGCAGATGATCAACAAGGGAAAACAAAAGTGCATTAGTGCCCCGGTGGAATAAAAAGAGTGTGGAAGGGGGTGGGAGCTTAACAAATAGACTACTCCATTTTCATAGCCCACTTTATGGCTCCCCAACTTATCCAAATTAGCTTAAAGGATTGATAATTCTTCACTAATATAAAACTGTTACTGAGCCCCTAAACTGTGACTTGCCCTTTTTTAGGTTTTGTCGAACACTAAATAGAGGGCTTGGTTGTGGAAATTAAATTGAAATCGCATAACAAGGCTTCCTTTTAATTTGATTAATTCTTTGTTGTTGTTTTAGATCCCTAGCGAAGACACCCATGACGTTTCGAGGTTATTTGTTCCACTGTCTAATGACAATTTTCTTGCACAATAACACCAGTTAAAGAGCCGCCTCAGAGCGAGTCTTTTTGCCTTGAAATCACAGACAAGGCTAAGCCAAAGGGGGACTAATGAACCTCACCCTTAATTCCACTGTGAGGCTACTGCTGTGACTGCTCACACTACAACTTCCCTACAGTCCTAATTGTATAGAGAGAGACGATCAAAACTTAATTTAGCCTCTTTGGCTTGGTGTTGGAGGCAGCAGTCATTTTTTAAAACTGAACAGGTATAAGAGACCACATTGTGACTGATGGCCTTTCAGTTTCAAATCTCAAGACCATTAAAGTTGCAAAAAAATGTAATACATGTAGCCAAAGATGTGTTCACACCTTGAGTAGATCTTTAATCATTTCAGATAAGTGTTCTTTGTGTACACAAAGCAAGCCATTCTACCCAAGTTACTGAGAAAACCCAAAATGCATCTGAGTGCTAAGAACATTTTGGTCCCATTGTAAGATGGTACTGTAGGATGCTTTTTGGCAGCAAAAAAACAGTCAGGCTGTACCAGGCTGCACTCAGCATGAAGAAAATGAACCTCTGAAACCCATGCTGACAGTTTTGGTCCCTACTGTTCCTGATTTCAACAACACCATAACCAGTCTTGGCAACCAACAAGCCCCCAGTACAAATTAGCCAGCCGTCAGCAGGGTGCAAGGATTGCTTTTCCATGACAGGAAAAAGATAGAGGAAGGCTCAGTTTATCCAGGCAAAGGTCCTCATAGACAGTTTCTTGGAGTTCTTATTGAAGCTCCCAGTTGTTTCCCTGTCTTTTCTTTTCTTGCTCTCTCATATATCTCTACCTCAATCTCGCACTCACATAATCCTTCCTCACTCCAAACATAGCCGCCCAGGTTCCTCAGAGTGGGGTGATTGCTTGCAGCTGGGGTGCGTTGAGAACATTTTAATATTATGCAGAAGATTAGAGCAAACTAACTACATTATTCTTCAATTACACTCATTTCATCCAACTGATGTCTTTATATCCTTCCCCTTGCCTCGATTAGCCTAATGTGAAAATAGAAGGGGGGAATGCGCTTAGGACTGTACCGATTGTTCCTTGGCTGCCTATTATTTCACAGCACCATTAAAAGGGAGGCGTCTTTTACAGTGACTGTAAATAAAACGATTAGGGGCAGATCCAGCCGGGTGCTGGGGAAGATTTCATTTCAGGGATCTGCTTATCAACGTTCTTGGAAGGTTTGGAAGGATTGCGAGGGCCCGCCACATACGAGAAGCTACCTTCCCCCACCTTCATCATACAATGGCTCCCTGTCTCTCTCCGAAGCCGCATTACAGTAGCAAATCTCACACTTGCTTTGCATCTGTCATAAAATAAATAAATCAATTACATTCCCGCACACATGCATGTCGTCTATCTCAACACGACTTACAATCGTTTCGTCTCACATACCGTAAGCCTGCTTAATATCCTGCCAAGCATGCCCAAATTATTAGAAAGTACATGAGTGACAATTGTTAGCCAATGTTGCGGATCCAAGACGCAGTGGTATGGTAATGGTATGTGTCTGATTGTGGAAAAGACAAAGCTCCCTCACCTCATAAACCCCCTGCTGAGCAGAAAGCTTTTTTGAATTGTGGGTGTTCTACACAAAGCAAACATGGCAAACAACATTGAGGAAGACCCCAAACCAGACAGATTCTCCAGTACTTTTATCCTAGGGCTTTGCTTTGTATGTATGCAACAAGTCCGTAAGCCATATTTAGTAACACAGAACTTCTTTGTGGTATCATTCAAGGACTTTTAATGTACTTTGGCATTTCACCATGCACAGAGGACAAGATAACTGAAATATTAACCATCCATCAGGAATTATTCCAAATCAGTGATGTTGCCTTCAAGATGTCTCCAAATATTGAATGTAATGATGGATCTTAAGGAATGAATACAGTATTTCATGAGAACAGAGAGGGATGTATACATACATATATTTCATATACAGTACATATAGAGCAATATGGAATTATCTGTTTTGCTCAAGAACACTTCAATATTGTATGTGGAACTTGCATGGAGATGGCACTACCAAACTTGTGATTAATGGCTAACCCACTCTTCCAACTGGGTTACAGGCAACCGGTGAACGCAAAGACAATAAAACTAGTGTTTGTACTATCAATCAGGTAAATATGAATTATTTAGAAAATTCCTTTGGTTAAAGGTAGGTGTAGGACACCTGCAGTTACTGTACCAAAACACTAGACTAGTTTTGTCTCTCAACTTTATTATATAATATAATGTATATTTATATAAGTTTGGATGTTAGAGACAGGAGGGTAGAAGTGAATGTATGTACAAGGTTCCTTGCATTTTGCAGCTTCACTAGCATTTAAAGAAATGTTTTCAAACTATATTACATGGGTTGCATGGTAGTGATATGGGCTTGACCACACATGTATCTGGTAAGACTATGGATAGATCTTGTTAAATAATAAAAGAAGAAATGCATGTGTTATTATTACATCAACTCATTACATGCTTTTCTCCATATTAAGCATTGCTGTGACATTACATTGAAACCCCTTTGGGCTATACTGAGGCACCCTTGTAATGTTTGTTTTTCTTTTCTTTCCCTCTCTTTTCCCCTCTCTCTCTCCTTTAGTTTCTTGGATTGACTTCCCTTTTGTGTTGGATAGCAGGGACGCACAGTGTTGATTTCAGTTGTACGGCAGTTGTTTCATAGCTTCCAGCGTGTTTGTCTATGGTGGCATTCCTCAATTCCATTCAGCACACAAGAGGATCCCCTCGGGCCGGGCATATCCCAGCATCCCCTCTGCTCCTCCACCATCCCAGAGATGGACCAGGCAAACATCTGATCTCTTACCCAAACACACAACTGCGTCTGCATATACACAAATATATGCACACACTGAAACACATGCACAAATATACTCGTTCAAACCCAAACACAGTGACACACATATATACTCATGAACACACTCGCGCACAAGCACACACACACACACCGCAAACCACCATCTCCACTCTCAATACTTGCTCCTATATCACATTGCAGTAAATCCAGTTAAGAAGCTCTGTGGGGAGAGAAAATAAGAGATACAGTTACCAGGTCTGGAATGGTTTGACCTAAGCTGTGTCATCATGTACGGATGCCATTGTCTGATGAAGTGTTTGAATATGACAGATCCACAAAGCCTTTTAGCGTGTCAGCAGTAATTTATTACGGTGAAATTTTCCACTTAGGAGATCTGAAAAAGGCTTCAGGTCAGTGTGCTTCTCAAGAGCATTTTTCTTTGTGCACGGCAGAAAACCCCTTTGGAACTGCACAAATAAACATGACACTGAAATTCTCCTCTCAAACCCAAATATAAAAATTTGGTGCAGGACATCCAGGACTTCCTTTAGATTTAGTGGCCTTTTCAGTCTAGTTCAGTTTGAGTTAGGGATAAAAACAAAAAAACACCACTTCATTGCAAGACTTAAAGTTATGTTTCATTGTTGGAAGACATACAAATCTGGCATTAACCCCCTTTGGAACTCGAGAAAAGTGTGATGCTTTGACAGTACTTATCTGGATTGATTTTCTAACCATGTATGATATTAAAACATTGCATTTTAGACTCACTGTCTGAGCACTAGGATGCAGTGGCCTTCTGAAAAAACAGAGTGCAGTACGATCTTGAGGTTCCTAGGTTGCACTGCCGTAAAACCTGTCCGTAAAATGGAGTGGATGAGGGGTGGTGGGGGCTGAAGAGTTCTGCTCATTCCTTCTATACGAGTCATTATAAAGAAACAAGAGAGGAAAGACAGAAAGATCATGAAAAAAGAATAAAATGGTCAAAGTCAGTGAGGGAGAACACAAGGAAGGAGAAAAAAAAGATAGAAATGTTAAAATGGACATCAATCCATCCTCCACTGGAGCTGTGACTGTTAGAGGCCTTCACAGCTAGATCTCTGAATTAGAGCTTTACAAGCATGTGGTTTCCTACAGAGCCCATGTAGTGGAACCAGAATCACTGTTGCCACATAAGGAGCAAGAAGCGCCTCAGTGGATAAGCCTTAAAACAGGAGCCCAGGAGACACCAGGACTGACCAGAGACAACATTTATCCTCAGAATATCTTGAGCTTTTTAGAACATTGCAGGCATCTTAGATTGCATAGTGGAACCCAGCCTTTAAGTCTTACATTTCCTTCCTTCATGTTCTATGTTGGTTATCATGACTCCAGGGTTATACAGGACTTATTCAACAACCAACTATGCACTATTACTATGTAACAAGATGCATTTATAAAATAAGCATTAGTTTGCTTGCCGTGAAAAGTACTACTCAGCCAATGAAAACAGTTGTAGAATGTCTTCTGTGGCTCTGTATGGCGCTTCCCAAAATCTGAGAAAATAATATTTATAATGTTATCAAGGTTATCTCAGCTTGGCCTTAGAGACTGGACATTTGTAACATAAAGTCTGCATTGCAAACTTTTGGTGAATAGTTTTGTGTCTTTTCAATTATTTTTGTTAACCAGTCAGGGAGGGTCCAATGTATTTTTTTATCAAGCCCCCCATCCCACACACACACATTTCTGGTTTAGGGTATTTCAAGGTATTCAAGGTTTTAAGGCTTTACATTTTAAGGTAATGTCTTGTATAGCTAGTTTCTAAAATCCAGTCAAGGCAGCTAAGTGGTAGGTAAATAACTAATAAGTATTTTGTGTTCTTATCCAACATGAACATAGGATAAATCAATAGGCCAATAACTATTGCTTCAAAACTTCTTGTCAAAGACTCAATAGCCTATAGGGGCTGAGGATCCATTCTGTTGTCCCACTGAGATATTTTCAGATAAATCCAATGGTCTTAAGTCACTAAAGTTTGGCCTCTTACAATGTGTGTACCTGAATATTAGTGTCAAAATACACTTAGACTTTGTTTACTGTCAGCATTTGAAATTGTTTCAAAATATGAAGATCACCAGAAGGACAGAAAGGTCTTTTAAACATGAACACTTATGTCACACTTGAAATAATGGGGTTTGAGATACCCATCAACCATGACCCAAGCAGAATGCATAGTTACACCCTATCAGTCAGACTATAATGATATGTTGTTTTGGAATTGCATACTGGTTGGCATACCATAAAGACGTTCTGTTTTGCTATTTCCTGAAGAATGAGTGTGGTTAGATGTATTTATAGTGGAAACTTAGGTGATACTGACTACTGTCGCACACCTCTCCTCTCTTCTTTATCCTCTCCTCTCTCCCGGTGTTGGATGAGTTAAAAACAGATCATATTTCCACAGGTGGCTGTGAGACGAACTCGCCCTGGAATGTTGGGCGACATAAATCTCTATAATTGCATGGTATTGATCAGATAACTAAAGTTACAACTGGCGAGGGAGACACCCTTTTTTTTTTTTTTTTT
>NW_023339650.1:7522612-7528499 GCF_004916995.1 Morone saxatilis
CTCCATACCATTTTTCATGCTTTTATCTGACATCGAGAAGGGAGTGTTAATCACTGCATGCGCACACACAGGCACATGTGCACTCAATCTCTCTCACACATACACACTTGTGAATGACGATACGTCCAGTTCTAGCAGAGCTACTGACAGTTCTATGGAAAAAGTGAGGTCGTCAAAGATGTGCTTGGAATATGTTTTGACTGCTCTGACTTTGACTGCATATATATTGCAAGTATTTGCAGAGACTCTGATAGGCCCATGACATCAGTGTCCTGTAATTGATGGGACAATGTCAAGACTTTTAAAATCTGCAAACTTCTGCAGCATGACTGCACAGTATATGTCGACTTGACTGAGGAAAGAGAGACAAGTCTTTTCATCCTGACTGACTGCCATGACATGTGCTCTGCTGTCTTCTCTTGCGTGTCTTTGCTCGACTGCACAGAACACAAGGCCTAAATCCTGCAAAATAAATCCAGCCACATAAAGCATTTTGGGCATTGTGAGGCTGCTTGTCCTCATGTCTGTGTTTACATATAGGCAGTATACATGTAAACCACATAAGGTATCTCTTTAGGCCTCCTCTCAGGGGTGGTGCACACTTTTAGATATCTTGAACTGATTAACTATCAACAAAGTCATCCCAGGATGATTTTCATGATCTACAAGAAAACATATAGGAGCTGTATATACTATATAACTATACTCTTTCTTTGTATAGTATCATGATACTTGACCCTCTAAATGGTCTCATGCTATTTGATTTGACTTTATAGGCAATATTTGTTCTATTCTGGCTCTTATAGTGAAAATTTGGGTTGGCTGGCAGCTTTTATTCGCAATTGTTTAATCCCCACCTCTGGAAACACATGTCCTTCCTGGTCTCTATTAAGTTTTGTTTGCCTGTATTTTTTCCAATATGCTCCTCTCATCATTCCCTCTGTAAATGATGAGAAGAAACCCCATACAAAATGAGGCTGCAAACTTTTTTCTACAAGAAATAAAAAAAAACTTATACCAATGAACTTACATAAATTTGACGACAAAGCAAATGATAAAAGGACTTGACCACAAGCTGTATACAATACCTGACCTGTATACAGAAACTGATTCAACTTCACATGCATGTACTGGAGTGTGCATGCATTGTAAACAAAATGAGATAGTTCCTCCAGTTCACTCGTCTGAACTCTAAAACCTCAGGTTGCCAAGAGTGACATCACCAGCCCCAGACACAGATCCATCTCTCCCCTCGGGGGCCTGGGAAGGAGGGAAGGGAAGAAGGTGGGATGGAGGGCGGAGAAAGAGGAGGTGGAGAGGGAGATTTGGAGCCGGGGGGGGGTTGAGGTCTGTCGGCAGAGGGGTGGGGGTTATAGGTCTCCTTCTCTGCCAGGTGTGCTTTTCAGACAAACACACACATCCTCTCTTCTTCCACGGTGGTGTCGGTGGTGGGGTGAAAAATGACATGGCCAGACACTGGAGCCGGCATGACAGAGAGCTGCTGCGGCTGCGGTGAAGAGTTCCCACACATCTCACAGTGTGGGGATGAACATACACTCATGCAGTTAACATTTACTTGTCTGTTTTATAGGAAAAGTGATATCAAAAACCGGGGTATATATGGGCTTCAGATTGTTATCCGAAGGATGATCACATGCTGTAAATCATCATACGGTTCACTTACATGTATAACTCGAAAAAAGTCCATTATAGTTTGGTTATAATGCAACACTTTCTCAGTATAATAAAGTCATGGTCATTATGGACAAAGGAACAGGTGACATAAGTGATGATAATAGTTCATCTTCAGAGTTAAAAAGTTCAAAAAGAAACAAAATAACATGTACGTGTACATAAAAGGTGTATGTGGGATGAATAATAATATATTTAACTGGTGAAGGATTGGGATATTGGAGTGGGAATATGTTTTGTTAGTTAGTGGGTTAGAAGCCAAGACTACGCCTCCCTTGCTTTGTAGGTCGACACGGAAAGACTGCATGATTTAGCTGATGTTTCTGTCTTTGTTTGGATTCTATTTCTGTGAGTATATTTGATTTTATTTCTTGTTTAATTACCATTGCATTGTTGTGACATTGATATTGTTATCAAGAATGACATGTTAATTTTTTTGTAAGGAAAAAAAGACATATATATATATTATATAACAAACAAAGATGCGACCTCCAAAATGAAGGAAGGAAGAACGGTGGGTGTAACTGTGCATCGAAGATTTGTCTGCAGTACCAGCTTTGTTAAAGTTTAGGTCAGGAAGGATTAGGACTAAAGATTGAATCATTAGCAAAAGCTTTCGCTAAAACTACAATCAAGTCTTTGTGAGTTAGGATAGAACCCATCCAACACCATAACCAAGTTACACACATTTTCCAAAACACCATTCCAGTGCTAATTTTATTGGATACTTATAGTTGCATCTATGCTCATGTATTGCCATTGACTTCTCAGGTTATTTCTTACTCAGATCATTTCAGGTCTATAGAATCTGTACTAAAGGTCTGCTTAGTGAGATACAACTAACAACTGAAATAATGTTTAAACATAACCTCAGGTAGTAGCTATTAAATTAAATCAAAAACAAAGAAAAAGACAAAAAAGATGCTCCCAGTGAGCATCGTCTGCTGGTATGTCCCACACTGTACCAACTTTAAATCAGAAGCAGAAGATGTCACTGGCTCCAGCTTGTGCTAATAAACAGCCTATACAGTGTTAGGACAAACATCCCTGGGTCACCATGTCATAGCTTCCCTGCCATTAATTACAGCTCAGCCGGTGCGTTTAAGCTACTAAAGATTATCTAAGGATACAGCAGATTATCTCCGGATGTGAGCTCTTTGAGAAACATAAATACGCTACCTCTTCTTTCCTCCTTTTCATTCAGCCCACTGCTATGTCTGTGGGACCAGGGGTTCCTCACGTGGTGTCCATTATTCTTAAGTAAGAAAACGATGACGGGTTAAGACCACCAGGGCAGTTTTTTATACTGCCAGCAGAATTTAGAGTCTTTTTTTGTTTTTTTCCATACATTTTTGCAGATCGGGAATTTAGATTTTTCCATGCTTGTACACATTAGCATGCAAATGCTCAGAATCTTTATTCACTGACATTACATTCCTGTGGACATTTCTGTTACAATGGTGGAATGTCCCCCAAGGGACCTTATTTTGGAAAGAAAAAATAAGTTCAGTGGTCAATAGCAAGATAATAATAAATGTATGATCCAGTTTAAATTGTGCCATGTATTACATATATGATTTGTATCACTACAAAAACTTCCCCATTTCAAAAGTGTAGTTTGGTTAGTAAATATAGTTTAGTTCTGTGATGAATTCATGACACTGTTCGAAAAAGGATAAAAAAATTATTTGTCTCTCGCTTTTAACTATCGTATATATTTTTTACGAAATAAGGTCCCATGGTGGCCCACCGGAAGGGAACAGACTGCGCCTCTCTAGCAGAACTTGTTTTTTTCTTTTTTTCTACCGCAATTATCATGTCACCACCCATCAGAAGTACGTTGTGATCCTTTGGAGGGGACCTGACCTCTGGGTTGGGAACCACTTGGCTAAACTACCTATCTGTATCTAAGAAGATGAACTAGCTCAACTTCGACCAGCTACAACAGTGAAATGCTACATACACACAATCTATTAATGTTGTTTATAATTTTGTTTCAGTCAAAGGACATTTTTCTTCTAAATCAGTACTTTTAATTTTGATAGTTACAGTGAAGCTTGCTGATGATAATTTTGAATACATTTTACAGAAGAGATCTAAACACTTCTTGGTCCACAGTTCTATGATTACCATAGTCGCAGTGACTCTGGGTAGTATCTTGAAAGAAAAATAGAAATGGAATTGCTTTTAAATCACAAATAGAGCTAAGCAATCGGTTTGAAGTAACACCTCACCACTGGCCTGACCTGCTTTGGTAATGCTGTAGCTTAAATATTTTCAGTTTTCTCACCTATTACCGTGAACACAAGTATTACTACACTGCATGTTACATAAGGGGCTATGGTACTGAAAAGGCATAGTTTAACCACTTGTTTGCAATGTAATGTCATGATTGATGTGCATTGTTTGTACAATATGGATGTTTTCCAAGAAATCTATGATTAATACATCTTTAAATGTATTTAAATGTGCTTATGAAGCTTGATTTCTGAAGAATGTGCCGTTTCTTGATTTAGCCCCCTAAATTTGTTGTGCTGTGAGTAAGCCCTCTTTTTTTTCTCTGAAGTAAACACAAATACTAATGACAAAACAACAAAGCTAGAGAGAAAATAACCCTCTGGAAGCAGAAAGTACACAAGTTCTGGTTGTCCATGTGCTTTAGATTGTATATTTATTAAGTCTGGATAGGAGCACATGTCCCACATTAAAAATGCCTCTGTTTGCAAAGGGTTTTTACCAATTACAAAAGAAGCGTTGCGTTTCAACTTTAAAAGTCATATCGATAGATTCATCAACTCTGAAATTTGCCAGATAAATTATTTGACTTCCAAATGTCAGTAGTGTGTTGTTGCTTGTGTATTTCTATTCTTACAGTACATCACATTTTGTTTCTTGTCTGTGCAATTCTGCTCTGAGACCAAAGGCAAAACACGGCCCTTTGAAAATGCAGAGCTAACAATAAATAATTTAGCCAACTGAGACTAAATGAACAATTATCAATGCTAATAATTTCTTCCCTCCAAACTTTTTACACACATTGCTTGCTGTGCATGCATATTCTAGTATTCATGTTTTTCTATTATTGCTGAGTTAGAAATACTGTACCCGTCATATTCCATAATCCATTTACAGGGAAAAGTGAATCTCGGCATGAGCTCATCAACTAAACATTCCCTCTAAACAAATGGTTGGACAACTGGCTTTCTGCTTTATCTTGAACAAAAGGCGTCTATGGTTACATCTTCTTGGTTACAGAAACATGACACAGTGTTTTTCCTGCAACACTTTCGACTGATTCCACATTGTGTTCCCCAGGGGCTCCAGTGTAATTTGGCAATTTGTCCACAGCTACCTTTCAGCATTTTTACAACTTTTTGAAGGAATGTTGTTGTACAAAAGGCTGGTGTGGCATCACTGTACAGTACAAAACGTCTCTAGAGGTTTATTCATACCCATGGTGCATCAGTGTGGAGTTACAGTAATACTGAGGAGGTTGGGTTACAGGGATAATGACAGCCAATAGTCTTTTTGGTTGCCCTCATGTTCAAGGAATTCCCCCATTCTGGGGCTTTTTGTTGAAGTGTCAGTGCATTGGTGTCACCTTTGGATACTGTAACAATATACAGCATTGAAATGCATGAAAATTACCTAGAAAATTATAGGAGATTATTTAATTTAGTATGACATTTCATAATCTCTTAATTCAAATTTCCAAATGTATTTATTTACGCTTGTTTTACATTACTTCTTTGTAGATGCAACATCTGTAAAGCCTGGAGGAGAAGCAAAATCAAAACACTACTACACATCTGGTCTCGTCTCAGTCCCTCTGAGACAGTATGGGCACGGGTGGCTTGGGTAGAGGGGAAGACCACAGGACACAGAGACAAGCTAGTCCTTTGCCCATTACCGACCATGAGACTCCACTTGGCTGATACGTCCTGTCACCCTTCTATACAAATCCCCTTGATATCTGCTATGCACACGCTTACACTCAGAGGCAGGCGGTGGCCTGAACTTGCTCTGTCACTCTACTATACCAGGATTCCTACAGAGGAGGGAAGGGGCCCCCACGGGGACCCTAATCGCCAAAGCAAAGGGTCATCCATCAAGTCAGGCTCAGTGGGGACATTAGGGGAAAAGGCAGAGGAGGGACGAACAACATAGGGGAGGGAGAAGTAACAGGGAGAGACAG
>NW_023339650.1:7528599-7547034 GCF_004916995.1 Morone saxatilis
GGGGGGGGGGGGGGGCTGAGAAAGAAACAGATTGAAATACAATGAAGGGAGAGAAAGAGGCAGAGCCGGGCTCTGTGTTTGTTTAGGGTCTGTCTCTGTCATTGTGTCGGCGTAGTAGAGGGGTTACGGGGGTGTCTCTTGGACACTGGGGGCTGCCGTGCTCCACTGATGGCTCTGCGACTGAGCATATGTCACCAGTCTAGCGCGAACGAGGGCGCTGCCTCTGCTGGGGCACACGTCATTAGCACCATCTGTGACAGTACCCATGAGGCCCTGGTGCGCGCAAATACGCTGGTTTTGTTTTTTTGGGAAGGGGGTGGAAAATGAGGGAGGAAGGGGCTCTACTAGCATATATGTGTACCCTGTTTCTTCCAGGGTCATTGCTGCTCAACTAGACCTTGTACTGAAGGAGACGGGGGGAGAAGCAAAAGCTGAAGCCTAGGTACCAGTATAATGTGCGTGTGAGGGTGTGAAAGTGAGTGGAATGCATGATGAGGGGTGCATGGGTGCATTTACGCGTTTGTGAATCAACGTAGTTTCATGCAAATGTAGCAGTGAGTCCAGGACACCAGTATGGCAATGATTACAGTCCTTTGGGAGGGAGGGCAAGATGGGCCCGGGGTCCGCTTGCTGCAGTCGTGGTGAGTCCAGATAGAGGAAATGCTGGAATAATAAGAACAGGAAGGGTAAATGGCCTATCAAACACACCCCTCTCTGACCTCCCCTGAGCCCGGCCGACCAGGATGAAAGATCCAGCCACTTTCTTCTCCTTAATGGTTTCCTCGGTAATCAGCGCAACGGAAGTGCTCCAGTCCGGGGTGATTAGCCAGGGCTAGGATTCCTTAATCGCCCCGGCCCCGTTCTCATGCTTTGAAAAATAAAGGAGGGAGTGGGAAGGAGGGAAGAGGAAGTAAGGGTGATAACAGGGCCGTGTGTTTAAAGCAAAAGCGAAGGGGGAGAGATGTTTGGATACAAGAAGATTTGGGAGGGCCACAAGCTGAGAAGTCCGTTGACGTTATTTAGGTTCCTATGGATTGGGCTGGGTAGTTGTTGTGTTTCTTCAAAGACACACACACACAGGAAAAAAGAAACAGATTTAAAGGTGCAAGTTCAAGTTAATCAGGAGAGATTGTATAGGTTTCATTAAGTCCATAAAGTCAAAAGCTAAAGGACTTAATCACTGGGTAAACAGACATTCATGAGGTGACTGCTAATCTGCCTGAAACATGACCTCCCAGACAGCAGTGACTCATGGCACAGCCTAACATTAAAATATTGCCAGCAACTGGCATGGATTTACCATATTTACCCAGGATGTGTTTTGTTTGCACTTCTTTTCTTACTCTGTTAACAGAGTTTTCAGAGGGATAACACAATTTTATATACCTAGCAATGTTTGGCTGTGTAGGGATTTGTTTTCATCGCTGTGATTTGGCTGTGGCTTCCAGTTTAAACAATAATTAAATTCTGAGCAAGGACAGGACCAACGTTAGTTGCGCTAGAACCTAAAAATATGACACATGCATGTATGCCTTTAATAAAAACATGTGTTTTTTTTCATCAACATAATATTTCACTTAGATAATTCAGAATTACTGTTGATTTGGATTACTGTCATATAGTCTTGTGTTGAATAGTGGAGTAAATTCCTCAGACAGTAAAATGAGAGCCTGTCTGTGGGCTGATGGTGACTGATGCTGGGGTCAGAGCATTTACCCTAACCACAGAAATGGCAGACTGCATGAGTCACAGTTACAGGCAGCACACTCTCTGTTCCCACAGGTTGCTACTTTAACAAAAGTCTTTGGCCAGGGCATTTTCTTCACCGTTGTACATGCAAACAAATCTTGGAAGAATCTGCGAATAGATTATTTTTGAGCTTCCACGGAATCAATCTGGGAGGCCGCAGGGAACGTGTAAAACAACCTGACATCTTCTCGAGCTGACTTAGTGATGTTGTGTCAGAAATTATAGAGCTGCGGTGAAACAGTATCATTTTAAGGTGCTCTCGTGGTTTTCTTTTAGGAGCCACATTCCGAGTGCAATGATCCTCCTATCTGTTTCCCTCAGCTAATATCCCCTTGCTGTTTAATGCAGCGTTCAGTTTCCTTGTCAGCAATGACAATGTACAGTGGCAACATTCTTCAAACATACCTAAATACACAAATACCCAAGCCTGTTTGACAGTGTAGGGATTTGTTTTCATTCAGGAATTCCCCTACCAGAGCACCAATGCTACTTTAGTTCCCACCCAGTCAAACCAGCTTGTGCCTTATATTGTGTTCCCTACTACTTTTCAGTGATCGCGTTACAGCAGCTGGTTTCCAAAATGTCTTTGGTAATGTGAACATGCTTACAAATAGGTATTGTATGTGCCCACTTATGTGCATGACAATGGGTGACCCCACCTGGGCTTTTGTCTTAGCTGCTACAGAGATTTGGCATCTCACAGTGCAACTTCTCATGTGTCGCCCCTTTAAAATTCCCCTGTCCATGCTTTTACCACAGCTCTCTGTGGAAGTATGCATGCACACACTGTTACCAGACACGCCTACACAACACACACACACAGACACAGACACACCACACATCACACCTAGACCACACACACACACACACTGATGATTATAGAGCATTTGAAATTTTTTAAAATGTGTGCTTTCACTGACATACATTTTAGTCCTCGGGGCTAAACAGGTGTGTGTCTCTAAACACATTACTCTCATACCTGAACACATCTCTAGGTCTTGACCTCAACCTACATCCCCTCCCCATCCTCATTTCAGCCATGGTGCATTTAGCCCAAATTATATTCTATGGACATGCTATAGTCAATCACCCTAATGTCAGGGTTATATATTTCAAAATTTCAAACAATGCTTTGTAGCTGAAAGATGAGCACAAGTGATGTGAAAGGTGAAAGTGGAGAATATCACTATTAGGCTGCCCACATTTCCTTAAGAGCTTTAACTTCTTCGGTGACAAAAAGTATTAGTTTCCACCTAGTGTAGAGGTTCCCAGCAGAGTGTGTCTTTTGAACTTAATGGGTGCTTTGGAGTGCAACTGTTTGAGCTGTAAAAGTCCCACGGTGCTATGACCCTTGGCCACCACAATGAAAAAAAGAAAGATACATGGAAAGCAAGCAGGAGAGCGAGATGAGAGACGTGCAGAAGACTGTACAAAGCAGATGAGACAGAACAAAAGATGGTCTACAGAGAGATGAGGGAGAGCTCGTCAGACAGACACACCAGGCGTTTCTGTCTCACCATCCTGTAGTCAGTGAGCTGTCAGCGATCCTCCCCGCCTGCTCTATGGGTACAGCCCCGCGAGCGATGGCATTTCAAATAGCCTTATAAATCAAGAGTTATGTTATGTCACCCTGCCACTGCCATTAACACACAGAAGAGAAAACCACTACAGTTTTTTTTTCCTGCAGCACATAGGGTTTATATTACTGTGTGCATCCCCTACTGAACCATTAATACTCTACATCAGGCTCGTTCTCAGGCCGTAACTGAAACTTGAGAAATTTATCCTCGTTGTGGGTCCAAGTCTCAAGAAAACTTACGCTCTCGTCATCAGGGCACCCGCGAGAAGCCCCTGACCCATTCCGGTTCCCAACTTGTAGGTTAAGAAATGCACTACCCTCCCTCAACAATTACTAAAGAGATACCCTTGAGCAAGGCACTTGACCTCCAATAGCTGCAGTGAAACTGCTCATAGGCTAATAGTATAAGGCTGTGGTGATACTGGCAGCTCAGCTTGCAGGTGTAAAATATGCAATGTTATTATTTTTTTTAAATAATTCCTTTCGTTTTAATCCACAATTAACAGAAATAAACACACCCTTACTGAAGGATTAATATAGATGTTGGCTCTTGTAACAATACAATTATATTCAAAGCCTCTCTGTGTGAAACTTTAATGAAAGAACAACACTCGATTCATGCAAAATCTCACAAAACCTTTTGTATGACAACCTTTGTTTGAAGTGACTTACACACTGTTCTGTGCTAGAGTATTACTGCTTCCAAACAACTTACCTTAATGATAGACAGATGGCAAAGGAATTCATCGCTACACTACTGTGCCTTGTGTCACCTTGAAAACTTTTTTTCATGCCCCGTACGACCCTCCGCACCTGCTGCAAAACAATTTTACCCCCGCAAAGCAAGTCATCCATACTACACGTAAGTCACGGTTGCTGGGGTTAAATATAGGAATCATGCATAGAGGGGTAATCAGGAGTTCTCATCGCAGGATCCCCCGAGACTGATCCCCGGCATGTGACATGGCTGTCAAAACACTGACAGATTGTTTTACCAAACACACACACGCATTCACACAAACACGCAGCTGCACCCAAACACATGCTTGTGAGCACACACGTGCACACAAAATCACAGTGACAGATTGTTTTACCAACTCCATAGGCTTGACTGACACCTATTCTCCTGGGTATCCTCCCGGCTCAGTGCTCTACGAGGTAAATACAATCTAACAATTTGCACTGAAGTTTATTTTTCAATTAATAAGACCACACTTTTTCTTCAGGTGGCACTGTGGGTAACTGTTATTCCTTAAAATCTTATTTTCTTTTTTTCTCACGTATTTAGTGGCAAAGAAATGCTACTATTACAAGTGTAGCTGTCATTTGATTACCACATCCTTCAAACATATGTTTGTTTGGAGCCTCATTCTAAATTATTAGAATTTTCTTCATGTTTCTTAGCTTGAATGGAAAACAGACATGCAGAAGTGCAGCAGCCAGGTGCCCTGTTGGATTCTGTCTGTCATTCCATTAGCCAAATCGCAAGCTTTTGAACATGTCAAAATTGTAATAACCCTATTAAACCACACTGACATATGACAGTTAATTCTGTTGCCGTATGTCACTATGGAGGATATATTGGTTAAATGCTTCCTGGGACAGATGCTACTTTGAGGCTAATCAGTAGTAATTGATGGTCCAATTGGGTTAGTGTGGCCTTGCTCTGGCCAGTGTCTTTGGCCTGAAGCTGTCAGGGGGACAGGCACAGGGACGGATAGACTCAGACACACACTCATGCTAGCTTTGCCAGTGCTTCATAAAGTGTTTCTGGACCAAAGAAACAGAACACCTTGTACCCTCATGATGGCAATTTGTGGAGACACTGTCAGAGACTGTGAATGATAATGAAATGTTATATTCCAGTGAAAGATGTCAAAAAGTGGTAGCAGTAATAATGTCATGTAAAAGCAGTATTAGTAACTAGAATGAGAGCAGTAGTACAAAAGCAGCTGTACCACTTTTTACTTTAACAGGTAAGTCTCACTGTGATACGTTGACATGATCAATAATAGACTGAAACAGTACACAGAAGTTGACAATAAACAAGTATTTCATTCTCATCTGTGTTTTTTCTTAAATAGAGAGCCTGACACCTCCTCCATGCCGCTGTTTCTTACATGTTCCTGTGGTTAACTATCCATATTGGAAAAGAAATGTGTATCTACTGCTGCTATTAGGATTTAAAGTGAGACTAAGTGATGTATGCTGAATAACATAAACTGTGGCCACAAGGGACAAGTATGAAATGGTGATCAATTCCAAAATGTAGTGTAACAGTAATAAGATGATTTATCAAGTTAGTGAACTCACTCAGTAACACTCAGTCACACAGCAATATACATCTAAAGTTTGCTAACATTAGTTGACACTAGTCACCATTAACTACTGGTCATACCAAGCACAACTGTAGGGGAAAAACCTCTACTTTACTCAACTGAGCAAGAATGTGTTTTATTTCTTATGGAATGTATATTTTATGACCTTAAAATGTACTCACTTCAAAGCCTTCATAGATTCAAGTTAAACAAAAGTATTAGCATGCAGAAAAATACAAGCTTGAATTAAATCTTTCCAGTGTTTGATGTCCACTCATGCTCTTTTCTAATCTAATCTTTCCAGCTGTTCAGATGTCATTTTTGCCCAATCTGCCAAACTGGGGAATTTTGACCAATTGTCTTAGTGTTGTGGGAAATGGAAGTGTTGAGCAAGGTTATGTTAAATGTTTGTAGTTTTTTTTAAATTTCATTATTACAAATGTCAAAGTGATTTAAATTTTTTATTTACCTCTGGAGCAGAACCTGGTTGTATCTATATCAAAAACATTATAAATAAAGAGTACATTAATAAAGCAAGAATATATTTTATGGTTACATGAATAGTATTGATGGGAACTGGGACTGATCCCCTCCTTTTTTTAATAAACACTTATAAACACTGTGTACTGTACTGTACAACACACTGACATATGAGGCATACTGAACCATGTTTACCAGTAGCACTGACACAAAGTAACCAGCAAAATCCCTCAAGACTTTTCTAAATGAATAATCTGTAAATTAGGACATGGAAAAACACTCTAATGATGCCCAGCAAAACATTTGACATCTCATCCTGTCATGTTTTGGAATGGCCTTCAGTCTTCACTTTGTTGCATTATACATCAACCCTTACCCTACATATTACATTTGCAATCCAGGGGCAAATATTTTCAATTGGTGGGTGGGGGTGGGGGGTTGATTTCTATGCTCTAGCAATTTGATACCACAGCACTTGAGAGTTATCACTGGAGTGGCCGTAAGCTCCGGAGCAATTCATAATTGTGTTCTCTCATCTCATGCTGCAGCAGCTGAAGTTTTTACTTTTTTATTTATTTTCTCTGCAGCACACACACAACACCCACACAAACAAATACACCCACACATAATCACATAGATGTCTCATCCCAGCACTTTTTTTTGATGATACATTAAATGGTGTAAAGTTGCATCTCGCTCTGTGTGCACATGTTTGCATGTGTGTGTATGTGTGTGTGTGTGTGTGTGTGCGCGTGTTTGAAGCAGGGTCCCTCCACCTGTGCTGGTTGGGAGTTAATCCGGTTAGGTCCCAGTCTCGTCTCCGCGGCTGAGCGGTGTGGTTGAAGCTCCACATGCCCTGCGGGGGCCTGGGGCGCCTCTCCAGCCCAACGCCTTGGCTTAAGCGTGGCGCAGTAAGGAGATGAGGCCGGCTCGGCCCTCGTTACAGAAATTAGATGGATCAGGGAGTAAACATAACCAGCTTTTTATATGATCCTCGGCTCAGAGCCGACAGAGAGCAGAGAAGATGGAGGGGAGGGATGGGAGGGAGAAAGAGAAGGCGAGATTCCTCCTCTAATTACTTCATGGGTCACTGCTCCTGCAGGCAGATGTCAAAATCCAACACTTTCTGATGTGAGGAAAGTGCTGTAGAATGGGAGGGATAGAGTAGGGAGAGAGAGGAAGCATAGCAAGAACATGAAAAAAGGGGAGAGTAATGAGAGGAGGAAGAGGGATGAGAAAGAAAAAAGAGGAAGAGGAGGTTTAAGAGGAGAATACAATAGTGAATTGGAAGGAGTGGGATACAAAAATAAAGTAGGATGAGGAGGAGGATAAAAGAGGGAGAGAGAATGGATGAAAGGAGAAAGTAAGGGGGGAATTAGGAAAGCAAGGAGGCGAAGGGGTGTAGAAAGCGATGTAGGAAGGATCGGGGGTGGGGGTGTAACACATTGTCAGGAAAGTGGGAGAATGTGGTGGTGATGACACAGATTGGTTGTGGAGTGGCGGTGACCTGGGATGGCCTGTGTCTGGCAGAGAGGTAGCAGGCAAACACAAGGCCCTTCAGATTTGCCACATGCCCCCTGGCTCGCTGAAAAACCACTGACACCCAACTGAAACGACAAACTAGCACTGCCACGTCAGGAGTTATGCACTTTAGTATCAGAGTGGTAATACCTACATGTCAAAATTTGAAATGATCCTAAAGTAATCAGCTTGACTTAGAGCAGCATCTTTTTAAGGTTTTATTTTTATAATGCAGACTCACATTATAATGCAGACTCACAAACATCTCTGGATGGAGCTGGATATATTGTGTTATGTAATAAACATTATTTATTTAATTAGGTACTGCAAAACATGTTTTGACAGTGATATGCAGTTTTCATTCAACCCAAATGGAAATTTTATCTTTGAAATAGTTAATGTGATTTTTATTTTAAAGGACCAGTGTGTAGGGTTTACTGGCATCAAAGAGGTGAAGTTGCAAGTTGCAACGAACCGAATCCCTTTTGCCTTCTGAGCATGTAGGAGAAACTATGGTGTTTGTAAAACTCACAGATAAGTAAGATCCTATCTAAAGCTAGTGTTTAGTTTTTCTGTAGAAGAGGACCTACCTTCTCTGAAGATAAAAACGTTTCATTCTAAGGTAATGAAAACACAACGATTCCTATTGTCAGTTGATAATACACTAATGGAAACATACCTATGAATATTATGTTCCATTTGGGCCAATAGATCCTCCTAAATGTTACACACTGGAACTTTAAGTTTTAATCAAACTGCTTTTCATAGAAAATAAAAACAAAATACATAATTGCCTCACCCAAGTGTACCACTTCTGCTAACCAGATGCAACTTCCTGCCTCACACGCATGCTGTGTAAGAATCAGATTTTTTGAAAGCTATGACAAGCTACGGCTTTCTCCACAAAACAAAAATAATTGTATTAATGATAAAACACATCTTAAGTCTTACTGGGTTTTTATTTTAGTATTTCCTGACTGTACACAGCCTTCTAAAAATACGTTTTCATTTAATTTCATGTAAAACTTAGGCTGTGATGAGATCTTAGAAAGAGAACACGGAATTTTGCCATCAAAGAGAAGTGAAGGACGTCTAAGGATGTGGGCTATTATTGTTTTGATGTGATACATTGATACTTCGGTGCCAAGAAAACTCAAAAGCAGCTGGATGGAAGCTGCAGAACCTGTTCAGTTGGCAGTCAAACAAGTACTAAGCTGTACAATGAGCCTGCACAGTATGTCTCTCCATACCCATCCACCCTTCCATTTGCTTTTGAAAGCCAAATGTATCCTTTACAACTCAATCCGTAGGCCTATGTGTATCATGTCTGTCTACTTGGCTTCAGGAGAAGAGAAACAAAGATCCAAAGCAACCATGCTGCTCTTGCAAACACCTCCACACTTTAGAGGGAAAGCAGGTATTATTGCAGGTGTGTGTGGGGAATTTTAGGAAATCTTGAATATACAGTTAATCTAAAGCTTCTTATATCTGTCTGCCTGTTTTCTCGTCATTTCATCACGTCTGGGTGATTTTACTCCTAGACATGTCCATGAACCAGTTTTAGTCTTGTGTCCGTGTCATTGTCTGTCAGTGTTGTCTCAGTTTTGAAAATAAACTTTTAAATTAGGACTCACTGCACAGTATTAATGAAGAGCTCATATTTATGATTACGTAATATCTGCAGTTCATGCAACATACAGTAGTGTACCAAATATAGTACAAAGAAGCATCCAGTCTACTGGTTTTTAATTAAGGGGATTCATACAGCACAGTGCCATGCATGAACAATAACAAATACACAACTCCTGTGCAAGCAGTTTGCAGTTCAGTGAGGGGGGTTGTTGGGAGGTTTGATTTGTTTGAAGCACCTGCCTCATTAACACTACCATCATCTGTTTGAAGTGGTTTTTAATGGAATCTAACTATGCAGTAAAATACTCACGGAAAGTCAAATAATAGGCCTTGCACCAATCTGAGGGCAGAGACAGACACACAACTCACACACACAAACACAGGGAACCTGTGTGGTGGTTGTTGGTTGTTGGTCAGTGGTATACAGGGCTCTCCGAGGCCAGATTGAGGCTGATTTGGTCTCAGTGAATATGTCTCACTTCCCCCTCAGTGAAGCCGGCATGCCCCCAGGTCCTGATTTACTACTGATTTGTGGGCTGCCTCTGTCAAAGCCAGGCACCACTCAGGCCTCTATGAGACATATACTACAGTAAAATTACACATTCACACACACTCTCACACACTCAAAAAGAAAAGAAGGCACGTCCACAGGTCCTGTCCATCACACAGGCCTTAATTAGAGTGGATTCGAATGCACCCTTTTGTACCCTTCTCACTCTCTCCTCTTTCTTTAACCCCCACCCTCACTCATTTCACTCTCTTTCACCAGCTCCCACCCTCTCTCTTTCTCTCATTTTTCCCTCTCTCCCCTAACCCTTTTTCACTTTTGTTGCCCTCCTTTTCTTGGCAGGGAGTGAGGCACCTCTTCAGACGTTTTCTTCTCTATGCCTTGAGCCCCTTTCTATCCCCCTCTTCTCTCGGTGCTGCCACCCCCCCACCCCCAGTCTGGAAGCTGAGTGTGACCTAATGTTTGACAGACAAGTAGCCTTGGAGAAAAGACTCATCTATCAGAAGCTTGTAATTCTATTAGAATGGACAGAACATCCCCCCAGGCCAGCATTTGGCATATTCTCTCCATCAATTTAGCTCTTCTCTAAACCCTCTGGGCCACGGGCCTACAAAATCCAGTTTACGCTAACAAATAATCACAGTGAGTTAATAACGTGTGTGTGTGTGTGTGTGAGTGTGTGTGCTTGCATGTTCTAACTTTCTACAGGCTTTTTCGTCTGGAATTGTTAAGCGCACAGTGCAACTTTCTCGATGTGGTCGCCCTTTAAAATTCCCTGTCCCATCTTTTTACCACAGCTCTCTGTGGAAGTAATGCATGCCACCACAACTTATTTTACAGGCAAACACACCTACAACACACAAACAACACACACACACACACACACACCCACACCACACAACAGACACACACACACACACCACAACAGCACACTGATGATTATAGATGCATTTGAAATTTTTTAAATGATTGCCTTTCACTGACATACATTTTAGTCCTCGGGCATAAACAGGTGTGTGTCCTCTAAACAAACATCTACTCCTCAACCTTGAACACATCTCTAGGTCTTGGACCTCAACCTACATCCCCTCCCCATCCTCATTTCAGCCCATGGTGCATTTTAGCCCAAAATTATATTCTATGGACAATGCTATAGTCCAATCACCTAATGTCAGGGTTATTATATATTTCAAAATTTCAAACATGCTTTGTAGCTGAAAGATGAAGCACAAGTGATGTGAAAGGTGAAAAGTGAGAATACTACTATTAGGGCTTGCCCACATTTCCTTAAGAAGCTTTAACTTCTTCGGTGACAAAAAAGTATTAGTTTCCACCTAGTGTAGAGGTTCCCAGCAGAGTGTGTCTTTTGAACTTAATGGGTGCTTTGGAGTGCAACTGTATTTTGAGCTGTAAAAGTCCCACGGTGTTATGACCCTTGGCCACCACAATGAAAAAAAAGAAAGATACATGGAAAGCAAGCAAGGAGAAGCGAGATGAGAGACGTGCAGAAGAAACTGTACAAAGCAGTAGACAGAACAAAAGATGGTCTACAGAGAGATGAGGGAGAAGCTCGGTCAGACAGACACACCAGGCCGTTTCTGTCCTCACCCCATCCCTGTAGTCAGTGAGCTGTCAGCGATCCTCCCCGCCTGCTCTATGGGATACAGCCCCGCGACGCGATGGCATTTCAAATAGCCCTTATAAATCAAGAGTTATGTTATTCACCCTGCCCAACTGCCATTAACACACAGAAAGAGAAAACCACTACAGTTTTTTTTTTCCTGCAGCACATAGGGTTTATATTACTGTGTGCATCCCCTACTGAACCATTTAATACTCTACATCAGGCTCGGTTCATCCAGCGCCGTAACTGAAACTTTTGAGAAATTTATCCTCGTTGTGGGTCCAAAGTTCAAGAAAACTTACGCTCTCGTCCATCAAGGGCACCCGCGAGAAGCCCTGACCCATTCCGGTTCCCAACTTTGTAGGTTAAAGAAATGCACTACCCTCCCTCAAGCAATTACTAAAGAGATACCCTTGAGCAAGGCCACCTTGACCTCCAATAGCTGCAGTGAAAACTGCTCATTAGGCCTAATAGTATAAGGCTGTGGTGATACATGGCAAGCTCAGCTTGCAGGTGTAAATAATGCAAGTTATTATTTTTTTTTAAATATTCCTGTTCGTTTAATCCACAATTAACAGAAATAAACCACCACCTTACTGAAGGATTATATAGAATGTTGGCCTCTTGTAACAATACAATTATATTCAAAGCCTCTCCTGTGTGAACTTTTAATGAAAGAACAACACTCGATTCATGCAAAATCTCAAACACAAAACCTTTTGTATGACAACCTTTGTTTGAAGTGACTTACACACTGTTCTGTGGCCTAGAGTATTACTGCTTCCAAACAACTTACCTTAATGATAGACAGATGGCAAAGGAATTCATCGCTAAACACTACTGTGCTTGTGTCACCTTGAAAAACTTTTTTCATGCCCCGTACGACCCTGCCGCCCTGCTGCCAAAACAATTTTACCCCCGCAAAGCAGGTCATCCATACTACACGTAAAGTCACGGTTGCCTGGGGTTTAAATATAGAATCATGCCATAGAGGGGTAATCAGGAGTTCTCATCCGCAGGGATCCCCCCGAGACTGATCCCCGGCAATGTGACATGGCTGTCAAAACACTGACAGATTGGTTTTACCAACAACACACACGCATTCACACAAAAACGCAGCTGCACCCAAACACATGCTTGTGAGCAACACGTGCACACAAATCACAGTGACAGATTTGTTTTACCAACTCCATAGGCTTGACT
Organism: Morone saxatilis; assembly: GCF_004916995.1. Taxonomy (NCBI): domain Eukaryota; kingdom Metazoa; phylum Chordata; class Actinopteri; family Moronidae; genus Morone; species Morone saxatilis. The sequence goes on from NW_023339650.1 coordinate 7,541,214, forward strand.
GACACCCTATTCTCCCTGGGTATCCCTCCCGGCTCAGTGCTCTACGAGGTAAATACAATCTAACAATTTGCACTGAAGTTTATTTTTCAATTAATAAGACCACACTTTTCTTCAGGTGGCACTGGTGGGTAACTGTTATTCCCTTAAAATCTTAATTTTCTTTTTTCTTCACGTATTTAAGGCAAAGAATGCTACTATTAAAGTGTAGCTGTCATTTGATTACCCACATCCTTCAAAACATATGTTTGTTTGGAGCCGTCATTCTAAATTATTAGAATTTCTTCATGTTTCTTAGCTTGAATGGAAAAGCAGACATGCAGTAAGTGCAGAAGCCAGAGTGCCCCTGTTGGGATCTGTCTGTCATTCCATTTATCCAAAATCGCAAGCTTTTGAAACATGTCAAAAATTGTAATAACCCTATTAAACCACACTGACATATGAAGTTAATTCTGTGCCGTATGTCACTATGGAGGATATATTGGTTAAATGCTTCCCTGGGAACAGATGCTACTTTGAGGCTATCAGTAAGTAATTGATGGTCCAATTGGGTTATTGTGGCCCCTTGCTCTGGCAGTGTCTTTGGCCTGAAGCTGTCCAGGGGGACAGGCACAGGGACCGGATAGACTCGACACACACTCATGCTACTTTGCAGTGCTTCCATAAAGTGTTTCTGGACCAAAGAAAACAGAACACCTTGTACCCTCCATGATGGCAATTTGTGAAACACTGTCAGAGACTGTGAATATAATGAAATGTTATATTCCAGTGAAAGATGTCAAAAAGTGGTGCAGTAATAATGGTCATGTAAAAAGCAGTATTAGTAACTAGAATGAGAGCAGTAGTACAAAAGCAGCTGTACCACTTTTTACTTTAACAGGTAAGTCTCACTGTGATACGTTGACATGATCAATAATAGACTGAAACAGTAACCCAGAATTGAACAATAAAACAAGTATTTCATTCTCATCTGTGTTTTTTCTTAAATATGAGAGCCTGACACCCTCCTCGCATGCGCTGTTTCTTACATGTTTCTGTTGGTTAACTATCCATATTGGAAAAGAAAATGTTATCTACTGCTGCTATTAGGATTTAAGTGAGACTAAGTGATGGTTGCTGAATAACATAAACTGTGCCACAAAAGGGACAAGTATGAAATGGGTGTCAATTCCAAAATGTAGTGTAACAGTAATAAGATGATTTATCAAGGTTTGTGAACTCACTCAGTAACACTCAGTCACCAGAATATACATCAAAGTTTGCTAACATTAGTTGAGCACTAGTCACCATTAACTAACTGGGTCCATACCAAGCACAAACTGTAGGGGGAAAAACCTCTACTTTACTCAACTGAGCAAGAATGTGTTTTATTTCTTATGGATGTATATTATGACCTTAAAATGTAACTTCCACTTCAAAAGCTTCATAGATTCAAGTTAAACAAAAGTATTAGCATGGCAGAAAAATACAAAGCTTGAATTAAATCTTTCCAGTGTTTGATGTCCACTCCATGCCTCTTTTCTAATCTAATCTTTCCAGCTGTTCAGATGTCATTTTGCCCAATCTGCCCAAACTGGGGAATTTTGACCAATTGTCTTAGTGTGTGGAAAATGGAAGTGTTGAGCAAGGTTATGTTAATGTTTGTAGTTTTTTTAAATTTCATTATTACAAAATGTAAAGTGATTTAAATTTTTTATTTACCTCTGGAGCAGAAACTGGTTTGTATCTATATCAAAACAGTATAAAATTTTAAAGGAAAAAAAAAAAAAAAAAAGTACATTAATAAAGCAAGAAATATATTTTTATGGTTACATGAATAGTATTTGATGGAAAATGGGACTGATCCCCTCCTTTTTTTAAATAAACACTTATACACTGTGTAGCTGTACTGTACAACACACTGACCATATGAGGCATAACTGAACCATGTTTACCAGTAGCACTGACACAAAGTACCAGCAAAATCCTCAAGAACTTTTCTAAATGAATATCTGTAAATTAGGACATGGAAAAAACACTCTAATGATGCCCCAGCAAAACATTTGACATCTCATCCTGGTCCATGTTTTGGAATGGCCCTTTCAGTCTTGCACTTGTTGCATTATACATAACCCTTACCCTTACCATATTATCATTTGCAATCCAGGGGGCAAATATTTTCAATTGGGTGGGTGGGGGTGGGGGGTTGATTTCTATGCTCTAAGACAATTTGCATACCACAGCACTTGAGAGTTATCACTGGAGTGGCCGTAAGCTCCCGGAGCAATTCATAATTGTGTTCTCTCCATCTCAATGCTGCAGCAGCTGAAGTTTTTACTTTTTATTTATTTTTTCTCTGCAGCACACGCACACACCCACACAACAAATACACCACACATAATCACATAGATGTCTCATCCACAAGCACTTTTTTTTGATGATACATTAAATGGTGTAAAGTTGCATCTCGCTTGTGTGAACCATGTTTGGCATGTGTGTGGGTATGTGTGTGTGTGTGTGTGTGTTGCGCGTGTTTGAAAGCAGTCCTCCCCACCTGTGCTGGTTGGGAGTTAATCCGGTTAGGGTCCAGTCTCGTCTCCGCGGCTGAGCGGTGTGGTTGAAGCTCCACATCCCTGCGGGGGCCTGGGCGCCTCCTCCAGCCCAACCCTTTGGCTTAAAAGCGTGGCGCAGTAAGGAGATGAGGCACGGCTCGGCCCTCCGTTACAGAAAAAATAGATGGATCAGGGAGTAAAACATAACCAGCTTTTTATATGATCCTCGGCTCAGAGCCGACAGAGAGCAGAGAAGAAATGGAGGGGGAGGATGGGAGGGAGAAAGAGAAAGGCGAGATTCCTCCTCTAATTACTTCATGGGTCACTGCTCTGCAGGCAATGTCAAAAATCCAACACTTTAATGAATTGTGAGGAAAGTGCTGTAGAATGGGAGGGATAGAGTGGAGAGAGAGGAAGCCATACAAGAACATGAAAAAAGGGAGAGTAATGAGAGAGGAAAGAGGATGGAAAGAAAAAAGAGGAAGAGGAGGTTTTAGAGGAGAATACAATAGTGGAATTGGAAGGAGTGGGATACAAAAATAAAGTAGGATGAGAGAAGGATAAAAGAGGAAGAGAAATGGATGAAAGGAGAAATAAGGGGGATATTAGGAAAGGCAAGGAGGCCGAAGGGGTGTAGAAAGCGATTGTAGGAAGGATCGGGTGGGGGTGTAACACAATTGTCAGGAAAGTGGGAAGAATGTGGTGGTGATGACACAGATTGTTGGTGGAGTGGCGTGAACCTGGATGGCTGTGGTCTGGCAGAGAGGTAGCAGGCAAACACAAGGCCCCTTCAGATTTGGCCACATGCCCCTGGCTCGCTGAAAACCACTGACACCCAAACTGAAACGACAGAACTAGCACTGCACGTCGGAGTTATGCACTTTAGTATCAAAGTAGGTGGTAATACCTACATGTCAAAATTTGAAATGATCCTAAATGTAATCAGCTTGACTTAGAAGCAGCAATCTTTTTTTCAAGGTTTTATTTTTATAATGCATGCTCACATTATAATGCAGACTCACAAACCCATCTCCTGGATGGAGCCTGGATATATTGTGTTATGTAATAAACATTATTTATTTAATTAGGTACTGCAAAACATGTTTTGACAGTGATATGCAGTTTTCATTCAACCCAAATGGAAATTTTAATCTTTGAAATAGTTAATGTGATTTTTATTTTAAAGGACCAGTGTTGTAGGGTTTACTGGCATCAAAGAGGTGAAGTGTGCAAGTTGCAACGAACCGAATCCCTTTTTGCCTTCCTGAGCAATGTAGAGAAACTATGGTGTTTGTAAAACTCCACAGATTAAAGTAAGATCTATCTAAAGCTTAGTGTTTAGTTTTTCTGTAAGAAGAGGACCTACCTTCTCCCCTGAAAGATAAAAACGTTTCATTCTTAAAGGTAATGAAAAACAAACGATTCCTATTGTCAGTTGATAATACACTATGGAAACATTACCTAATGATATTATGTTCCATTTGGCCAATAGATTTCCTCCCTAAATGTTACACCACCTGGAAACTTTAAGTTTTAATCCAACTGCTTTTATAGGAAAATTAAAAACAAAATACATAATTGCCTCACCCAAGTGTACCACTTCTGCTAACCAGATGCAACTTCCTGCCTCACACGCATGCTGTGTAAGAATCAGATTTTTTGAAAGCTATGACAAGCTACGGCTTTTCTCCCACAAACAAAAATTAATTGTATTAATGATAAAACACCTCTTAAGTCTTATGGCGTTTTTATTTTAGTATTTCCTGACTGTACACAGCCTTCCTAAAAATACGTTTTCATTTAATTTCATGTAAAACTTAAGGCTGTGAATGAGATCTTAGAAGAGAACACGGAATTTTGCAATCAAGAGAAGTGAAGGATACGTCTAAGGATGTGGGCTATTATTGTTTTGATGTGATACAATTGATACTTCGGTGCCCAAGAAACTCAAAAGCAGCTGGAATGGAAGCTCAGAACCTGGTTCAGTTTGGCAGTCAAACAAGTACTAAGCTGTACAATGAGCCTGCACAGTATGTCCTCCTCGCATACCCATACACCACGCCTTTGCCATTTTGCTTGTTGAAAGCCAAAATGTATCCTTTAACAACTCAATCCGTAGGCCTATGTGTATCATGTATGTCTACTTGGCTTCAGGAGAAGAGAAACAAAAGATCCAAAGCAACCATGCTGCTCTTGAAAACACCTCCACACTTTAGAGGGAAAGCAAGGGTATTATTTGCAGGTGTGTGTGGGGAATTTTAGGAAATCTTGAATATACAGTTAATCTAAAGCTTCTTATATCGTGTTCTGCTCTGTTTTCCTCGTCATTTCCAATCATGTCTGGGTGATTTTACTCTAGACATGTCCATGAACACAAGTTTTAAGTCTTGTTGTCAGTGTCCATTGTCTGTCAGGTTGTCTCAGTTTTGAAAATAAACTTTTAAATTAGGACTCCACTGCAGCAGTATTGGAATGAAGAGGCTCATATTTATGATTACGTAATATCTGCAGTTCCATGCAACCATACAGTAGTGACCAAATATAGTAGCAAAGGAAGCACTCGCAGTCTACCTGGTTTTTAATTAAGGGGAATTCATACCAGCCAGTGGCCATGCATGAACAATAACACATACAACAACTCCCCTGTGCAAGCAGTTTGCAGTTGCAGTGAGGGGGGTTTTGGGAGGTTTCGATGTTGTTTGAAGGGCCACCCTGCCTCATTAACACTACCATCCATCTGTTTGAAGTGTTTGTTTAATGGGAATCTAACCTATGCAGTAATACTCCACGGAAAGTCCAAAAATAGCATTTGCACCAAAATCTGAGGGGCAGAGACAGACACCACCACTCACACCACAACAACACAGGAGAAGCCTGTGTGGTGGTTGTTGGGTGTTGGTAAGTGGTATACAGGGCTCCCTCCCGAGGGGCAGATTTGAGGCGATTTGGTCCTCAGTGAATATGTGCTCAGCTTTCCCCCTCAGTAAGCCGGCATGGCCCCAGGTCCTGAATTTACTACTGATTTGTGGGATGCCTCCTGTCAAAGCCGCAGGCACCACTCCAGGCTCCTTATGAGAACCATATACTTACAGTAAAAATTACACATTCAACACACTCTCCACCAAACATACCCCACATTCAATTGCAAATAGTATGTGATAGATTTGCATGCAGGTATGCCAGCACGCAAATGCTTTATTTGTATGTGACTGCGAAATGTGTGAACCGACTCTCCCACCTCAACACCATGTAGATGTGTATTGGTAAGGCTACAATTGCAGGAAAAAACAGAT
>NW_023339650.1:7547059-7554659 GCF_004916995.1 Morone saxatilis
TAGATAGATAGATAGATAGACAGACAGATAGACAGATAGATAGATAGATAGATAGATAGATAGATAGATAGACAGAGAGACAGAGAGACAGAGAGACAGAGAAGAAGCTACTGTAAAGGTAAAAGCAGATGGAGATCCCTTCGGCAATGACTTCTAAGCCCTGGTCTCCAGGGGCCACTGGGATTTTCATTTCAATGGGCTCTAAATATTCATCAGTTTCCCTCTCCACACCCTATCTTTAAACCCTTCTGCTGGCCGTGTGAGGCATGGAGTCTCCCAAAGTGGCAACCCAGCCAGGAGAAGTGAAAAAAACTGTGCAGACCAGCAAGTGGGTGGATAAAACTTACAGACTCACACACACACATGCAGTCATACATGCAATCCCCTCTGCATCACATGCACATGCACACACCAAACATAGCACACAGAGCCAAGAGCCAACAATGTGCCTTTGTTTTAAGGAAGGCTCTCTTATTAAATCAAATATCAGGGCTGTCTTTAAAGCCAGCCTTTGTCTGTCTGTTCAGCTCACTCACTGGCCTCTCGCCCCCCGACGGCCTGTGCATGAGTGTTAAGAGAACCCATTGACATCCCTGGATTAACATATATTAAGGGGTTAAATGAAAGTGCCATTATTGTGGTTTAAGAGAGAAAGCGACCCGTGGGATGTTATGCTTCCCACTTGAAGCTATGAATGGCTAATGCTAAACAGCACTTGATTATGGGAGCGGGCTTTATTGAGGGTGTCTATCAGAACTGGAAAATCTCCTGTTGAAAAGCTGTTGAAGTTAAACAGCCCGAATCCAAGCAGGTTGAGCAGATACTGTGAGGAGAGAACATATTTATAGATAATTATCACAATGGTGATTCTGTGTTTTTGAAGGATTTTACATTTGTTGCTCTGGGATTCCACTGTCTGGTAGGTTTCCTTTGGAAAAAAAAAATCCTCTGGCCGTTTTTCATCAGGTGCATCCATGAAGAATACTATAGTGCTTATAAAGCAATGCCATGTCCAGTCACACCAAAGGTAAATGTAGCCCTTTTATTCATTTTAATGAGACCACTGCTTTGATACAGTGGAGGTGCGATCACTGAGCTCCAACAAAAAAACAAACGGGTTTCCTAGTAAAAAAAGATTTGTTCCTGGATCAACTTTTGTCATTTGGCAAAGTGCTGCTTTGGCCAATCAAATAAATGAAAATTACTTTGTAATGTGAATGTGTCTGATAAGGCTTCAAAATAATGGATGCATTTTTTAAAATTAGGTACAATTTTGGTATGAGCACCTGTTTAGTTACACTGTTTATGGCATTGGATCAAGTATTTTCAGCATGCTTTATGTTCCTTAAATAAATCCATTCATCATTCAAACACTAACACAACTGTTAACACACATACACATACAGTCTGCACACATCATGTCCTTCCTAAAACTAAAACTAGTGCACTTTCCCACGGGCCCAAGCACATGATAACCAGCCTCTAATTTTGTTGCATTAAAATACATAAGATGTTTAGTTAACACAATGTCATATTCAGTACTTTATGTATAGTACATGAGATTGTCAAAAAAGATTTACAAATGTACAGTTTCTTTTTCTTACAACAGGTTGTGAATGGCCCAAGGGTCACACACATACCACAAAACACTAATGCAACACTACATACACGCATGAATAATTAAAAAAATGCTTATGCTTACATTATACAATGTCTTGTAAGGAAGTATTGTTGCAAAGTATGGTAGAATTTACCAGAATACTAGAATACTGTAGATTGAATTGTGTATTAAATTACTTTGTTAAGGGTTTGAGAAAATGTTGCCAGTATCATAAAGATGTAAGGTCTTTTTGCCCTGTTGTGTACTCTTTTTTTCCATTGAACACAAAGTACAGTGGATCCAATCATGTCTTGAATGCAGTTGCGGTGCTGGGACTCCAAACCTTTAAGCATTGCGTTCACTCAGGAGTGTGTGTGACAGTAGGGATATGGCAGTGGCTGTCTGTAAGGAGGTGGCCACAGGTATCTATGACAGTATAGGGGATCTATGACGGGGATTTCCAGAAGACGGCCCTATTGACATGAATCTGAGGATCAGGTGAAAGATACTATGTTGTGTCATACCAACAGGCATGGATTTGGTTACTAAGGTCCTGTCTGAAAAAAAAAAAGGTTGTTGTCATTTTCATTGGTGCTTCGGAGTTCAGATAGAGAACGTAGGTAAACAAGTACATTTAAAAAGGTTGTTCAAACCTAGCTGCAAATAATTCAGGATTAGTGTAGAAGTGACAATCATTGCTAGCCATCATTAGCTTTGTGTTAGCTTTGCGTTTATGCAGACATGCATGTGATGTCAAAGTGTGTGTATGTGTGGGCAGACAGGGGTGTATGAGTGCATGGCATCCATCTCCTGCTTGCCGCACCGTGTCTGTCAGAGGAGCATTGACATTGATGAGAGCAAACTGGATGGAGACAGCGTCCGTCCAGTCAGACGCCTCATCATCATTATGGCTGCAATCCTTTTGATCATCCCTCCTTCTCTCTATCTCTCACTCTTCTTCTGTCGGTTTGTCTGTCTCTGTCTCTGCTGTCTCTTTTCCAAAATCCAAAAGCCGATGAGTGGCCGCTGTTATGGCACATGACACACACCCTTTTGTCTTTTGAGTTTTTCCATCTCACTGACCCCTCCACCACCACCACAAACCCCCATCCCACCCCCACGTACCCACTCGCATGCATGCGTGCACACACCCACACACTCCCTCCTGCCTCTCATCCCTCATTCCCTGACAAGACCATGGAGGAACTCCTGCTGCGTTACTCTGGAGAGGTAATGATATTAGAGACTGGTCACATTCACACATGCAGACCTGTTACATCTTTATAATATTTTATCACTATTTATTTAACCAGGCTTTAAAGCAACAGTTTGACATGAAATATGCTTATTTACTTTCTTGCTAAGAGTTAGAAGGTCAGTACCACTCTTATATCTCCTATCTGTCCGTTAAATATACTAGTGCCTCTAAAGCTAACTGATTAACAAGTTATTTATACAAGTTAATCTCTACAAAAAATATAAATGGAAAACTCTATGCGGAAAAAAAATATATACTTCTTTGCCAGGTGCAGTAACCTCCTTGTCTTCATGGTGAGGTTGCCAGGCAACCTAGTGAGACTCCAGAAAGTCACTGCACCTGGCTAAGAAATAGTTGCTTGTACATAACCCCGCTGCGAAAACCACAGACTTGAGCTTTTTTACTTACTGGCAGGTGGATTTTGTTACTTTTGGACTGAGACAGGCTAACCGGTTCCCTCATTTATGCTAAGCTATGCTAATTGGCTCCTTGCTGTAGCTTCATATTTAGCGTACAAACATGAAAGTGGGAGTCTGAGTTATATTTTGACATTAAACAGTACATGAGTTTGAGTAAAGAGGAGAGTAAAAAACAAATGAGCAAAATGGTGTGGATTTTGTGAAATTGCTTCTGTCTCTCCAATATGACAGTCCAATTACACTAGCATTAAATGTAGCAATAGTTTGCAAATGTTTCATCCAGGTATTAAAATTCCCCCACTTAATTTCATTCTAAAAGTACTGATGTACCATTTTCCCAGATGTATACAATCAGTGCATTTGAACCTGTTTTGCTGTAGCTTAGACACTGGTAAAGTATTTTCTCTGTGGTATTAAAAGAAATGGAGAACTCTGCATGAAGTTGAACTATCTAGCGTTGACATGTGTGACACCTGTCAAGAGAGCCCAGAGGTCAAAGGTGAAATCCACTTTTCTTCTCATTGAAGGAGGGAAACAAGTTATCCGATCTAGGTGAAGTCACCGGTTGAGATTTGGAATCCATTGTGAAGGCGGCAGGGTGCGGTGTAAAGAAGAATTGACGAGTGTGCGGTTGAATCTGTCATGTGTCAGAAAGCAGCGCTTTGTAATTGTGTAACTTTTGAAACACTTTCAAAAGTCAAAGAGCGACAACAAATGCTGCGTCCAACACATAACAAAAGAAACTGAGAAGAAGGATAATTAAATGAGGTCATGGCATGAGAGAGAATATTGAAATGCACAACAGTCAGGTGATAGACTAAAGAAAATCTGAAGTCTTTTAGATTATGACAGCTTGTATAATGCAGAGCAATCATTTTACATATTTGGTTTCAACACAGTTGTTTTAGGGCTATGCTTCACTCATTCACATTATAACCTATCATGTTTCAAAACACTTTTTTTTGGCAAGATGTTTGTTAAGATCAGATTCTATCTCAGACCTATGGGCCTGTCGCTGGCACGGCTCCTCTCAGCAGAGAAGGAACATTCCCTGCAGTTTATCATAGTCTGTCACTGGCTCCCATTGTGGATTTCAGCAACAAATGTCAGAGCATTGAGTCTGATCCTTTGTTATTAAGATGAAACTAGCCCCCGAAGTCCTTGCAGACTGAGTAAACAAAGCTAATAGAAAACCATGCTGGCCTGATTAACCTGCCTTATTACGTTGTTTGCATAGAACATCATTAGCAACAACAGTCATTTCTCATGCCAGAGAGTAAGAACAACTGCCTGTAGATTATTTGTTTATAAACAATAACGAAGAAGCTATTAGTGAATAGGAGGTCAAATTGAGAATTTGGCAAATAGTTTTTAGCAATATGGCATTTCTGTTCTTTGTTTGTGTTCTTGTATGTCCATGGTACATTAATTATACATCCAAACTTTAAATTATGAATGGAAAGATGACTATGACTGTGATAATTTATAAAATATTGAACTTTTAACATTTCGTTTCTGAGACATAACAAGTAATCACTGTGCACCAAAACTTAGGTTGGGATCAATACACAGTGTTGAGATGTAATATATTACACCTGGAGAAGCAATAAATATCTCTAACCTTATAGCAAAGCAAGAAAATAGTGATGGTAAATGGTGTGGTTCAATTGGAATTGAAAATGATTCAGAAAAGTGTATTTCTTCTATATATATTTATTACAAAATAACAAATAATGCAGATTATTTTCACAAGAATTTATTTAATCATCCCGGTGAAAAGCAAAAAGCAGGAAACAACAATGTGTAAGTGATCCTCCCCAACCTTGGCAATTCTTGAGTGATGGTAGGGATAGTGTGTTTTTTGATTTTTGGGACATAGGTTTATCCTTCCGGAGCTCTTTCACAGGAAAAGACCTGCCTCGCTTCAGTGTGACAGACCCAGATCATGTGACCAGGCAGATGAAGAAGTGTTGACAGAAGATTTCCTTAAAATACACATATAATAGCACACACAAAACACAATCTTGTGAAAGGTGATATCTTGTGAAACTCCTTGCAAATCCTTACGGAGAGGAAGGAGGGATTAGGGCAAAAACGATGGAGAGGAGTAAAAAAGGACAAAAATGGGAGAGCAAACAAAATTCATGCTCTTTTTTTCCCCCTCTTTTTATCCATGCAGTTCTGTCTGTCTCCTTCCTCGCAGCTATGAGGCAGCAGTGATTGTCCCCCATCGGTCCCAGGGTCCCCGCGGTGGAGGCCCACCCTACAGCCATGCCCCCAGACACAGAGTCTGATGAGGAGCACAAGGCCACAAAGGCTTACCCTGAAAACCCAGGGGAACATACATAGACACACACACACACATATATACAGATAGAGGCAGGCGAGAAACAAATGCATGCACAAAGGCGATTGGGCACATCATCCAGACATGTATAGTGCACATATGAACACGCAAACAGACAGATAGACACAGAAGCAGGTGGATGCACTGGCACACTTACAAACGGACTGGCACACTATCAAAAACACAGTAAACCATGGACCAACACAAACACAGACCTGCCGGTACTCCCTGGCACAGCAACTCGCAATCACATCAAACATGTAACTGTACACTCAGAAATAAACCCTGTACCAAATCGATATTTTCACTTTTTCGTTCATATTTAATCTTTATTTACCCATATGTCACAATGGGATTGACATCTCTTTTACACTGGCCAAGGAGACATTACAGTGAAACTGGCATGAATGAAAACAATATAGCAAGTTCATACATGAGTTGTAAAAACAACCTTTTTCAGTTAGTCTGTCTATCTGTTTTAGCACTATTATTAGTTTGAAAATGCATGCTAAAAAGAGGTTCAGTTTTAAATACTTTCATTTTTTTAAATAAGAATGTAAGTTTTTATCATGATTGCAATAAAGTGTCGTTTTAACTTAGTGGGCTCACTTAGTGGAGAGGTTCTATATTGATCCCTCAGATAAATTTATTGTGAATAATGTGGTTCAAATGTGGGTCTGTGAATAATCCGGGCCAAAAGAAACATTATTAATTGTTGACAGAATTTCCCATCTAAAGCACCGATTGATGCCCAAGGCCTAGATATAACCATGTGTGTACCTCAGTGGGACCAATTTTTGAATTTTTCCAAACAAACCTGAACCAGCACAGAAGAATAAAGAGTCATCTGCTATTGACACAAAGAGCTTAATCCTGCCTACCACTAACTAGCTCTTCTAAGACTAAACCTCTCACCTCTGAGTTGGCTAACTAGCCATCACTCCTGCCTGTTGGCTACACACCTGCCCCAGCAGCACCTAGAGGCAGAGGTGGGCCCCAAGAGGACATACACACACACACTTTTATGCATAAACCCAAGTATGTGTACTCACCTCACACAGACTCAGGAGCCGCTCTTGCACGAACACACGTGCACGTAAAATAGCACACACTCACACCCACACACTCCCAGTTTATGTCATTCACCGACTGTCCTTTTGTCAGAGCTTTGGCAATTATGGCTAACAAATACACACCGGGTGCTGAAGAAACACCCGGTGCGCTAAAGTAAATTAGTAATATTAGGAATGTGCACTCATCATTTGCAGTCAATTTTCTGTCGCTAATGAGATTAGAAACAATGCTGTCAGTCAAGAAACAGTGGCAAAGCATTTCCATTTTGTTATTTTCTTTTTTCTCCGTAATCAAGCCATTGGTTTAATAATCATGAAAATAGCAGGATATGGCAGCACTGTTTAATTACATTTTGAATATCATGGAGTTTTTAGTCACTTGGAAATGTCATTCCACATGATATTGGATTAATATTAACAGTAAATGAGGTACATAATATGAAATTATAATTTCCTTGTGGATATGACAAGGGAATAGGATAATAACCGCAGCACAAACAAACAATTTTAATTGTTATGACGAGGGTTACATGCGATAACAAATAGTAATGGGAATTGCCTTATGATTTTGGTGTTATTTTTAGACAAATGTATAATCTGTTTTAGAAGTCCACTGTGTGCCAGAAGTGGAGTTCTTCACTATGCCTCCTTCCCTCATCTCTCCCCCATTTGTTTCTTGCTTTTCATCGCCTCCTCCTCTACATTTCCCTCCCTCTGCCTCTTGCATCTTCTCCTCGCTCTCTTCGGACCACCTCCCACCCAAACACGACGATCCATCCCAGTGTGGAACCGTACAGCTGCTGTGATGCGCTGGGCGCGTGGTGACCAGAAGAGGGGGCAGACATACTGTATTTAATCTCATATCCTCCGTTACACATCTTCGCCTCTGTCTGCCCCCCCCCC
>NW_023339650.1:7554759-7568608 GCF_004916995.1 Morone saxatilis
AAACCCCCCAACCACCCACCTCTCTTTCTGTCACTGTTTCTCTCTCTCTCTTTCTCTCTCTGGTGTCTGTAGTTTGATAGTCAAGAGGAATTTCTAACCCCCTCCCACCCTCACTTCACCACCCAGCCAAGTCTCTGGTGTCTGCAGGGTGACTAGTGAGACTGGACACAGAAAGAGTTCTCGATCAACATTTTTCATTGATGTGTGTGTGTGTGTAATGATGATGGGATTATGAAATCCAATAGTTTTATATTTTATAATAGCTCATGAAATGTAACCTCCACTCTTACTACATATATGCCCTAATATACATTACAATGGGAAGTAAACTCTTTCTCTAATTGATTGATAGGAAGTCTTAAGTATAATTATTATAAACAGTTGAGACCATTTAGCAGAGGTCTGGCAGTCTCTGTGCTGCATTTGCACATTTTATGCCTGCAGGTCATTTTTCTCAGAAAATCTGGTGGGTTGTTTTACAGTACAAAAAAAAAAAATGCTTTATAGCTCAAATTGAGAGTTCTTGTACCTGTGCTTTACCTATACTGTTATCACAGCTCTAACAGCATTTAATTCTCCCTGGTTGGGAATCATATTTGTAGTTGTTGTTGATGTGTTATTTGTGCATGGAGTATATAGTACATAATAGTAAAATAATTAAGGTTTATTAACATTATTAACATTATTAATTCACAATTGCTTGCTTTTAAAATTTATTAGTTGTATATTCATATTATATCAGCAATTTTTGGCAGGTAACCCTAACTATGAAAATTAAATTGGATCAAATTATTTTTTCTATTTTATAGAATGTCATTGGTTAAAAATGTACAGATTTCTTGGATTCTTTCATTCATAGTATTTATTGATCCTGAATGTGCAGTTTAAAATCTAATAGAATGACACTATTACCCTTTTCTAACAGGAAGCACCACCTGTGTATACAAAAAGGAATCTGAGTATATTTCAAACTAATGAGAAAAAGGCAAATTGTAGCTATTTGTATAAAGTCAACCAGGCCAAAAGTCATGCTCAGATCCCTGTGTTAAACATGTCTTGTTATTGTGTTTTCATAAATGTTTCTGTAAGGTTGGAGGCCTAAAATTGCACATCAGCATACATTTAGCAACATTCCTGGTCCATTGCTAACTTTTCAGCTTTGTGACAACACTTTTTAATAAAATCCATTCGGTTTGGTTTATTTAGATTAACAAGTTGAAGTATTCTCTTCATCCAAAACAGGAACACTCAATTCTTCAGTGTATCTGAAAAATTCAAAATCACTAGATTTTGGGATACACAGTTTTCATTGAAGTGTGACGTCATGTTTCTGCAGACAGGCACTGAGAGATGAGATGCACACCACAAAGAGCCGATCATTTGTTTGTGTGTAAATGCAGCCACCCATTGACAGAGAGTCTCGTGCTCTTACTCATCCAGGAAAGGGCAGGGCCAGAGACAGCACTGGACATTATTATATATCGATTTAAATCCCTCCTCCTTTCCTCTCTATTTTCTCTCTCTCTCTCTTCTGTCTAGCTGCCTCTCTGCTCTTTTTTTCTGAAACCTCCCTCTGGTGTATTTTAGATCGTGGATGCCTGAGGCCTTTGCACACCTCACTCTTCCTCCCTCCCTCCTCCGTTAGTGCTAATGAGTCGGTGGTGCTAACAGCGCGGGGCTAGCTAGCCTGCTGATGAAATGTAAATGGGCAGTAATGAGCACAACCACAGCCACTTGAGGGGAACACTGCCATAGCCAACCATACTGTCCAACACTGCCTCCATCTTTCCGTCACTCCATTCCTGATGGACAGGCCCCAGTCCCAGGGTGGGCATGTGACTGACAGGGCCTGGCGCCCATGCTGAGGGGACCCCAGTGGGCCTCTGGAGTGGCCCTTCATGACTGACCGCAGGGACAAGGATAGTGACGGCGGCTTGGGTCTCGCTGGCCGTTCTAAACTGGTCCATTAATTACATCAAACCCTTAGAGAAAATTAACAGGCAAATTTAATAACAGAGAGGAGGAGGACGTTTGTGTGCGGGGGTGTATGTGTGTGTGTATGAGGGATTGTATCCATATACGCTAGTGCCATCCACCCCCTGCTATTGTCAAGGAGGAACGCTCCAAGCTTATTGTCACCACTGACACTCATCAAACAGGGTTTTCTGACACTTAAGGTCAATGATTTAAGGCCCAACAACAGGTTTAGTGAGAGCAATAAATTGCCACACTGTGGGCAATAAATTGCCACATTTGATGTTAAGTCATCCCATAGCAATTATGAGACCTTGTGTGGGAGTTTCTTTAATTGGTGATTCATGACGGACCATAAAGGATGATTCTCCACATGGAAGTTTGATGACATCTAAAAGGCGTCATTAAGAAACATTTGACTTGATGTTGTATTGAAGGGAAAGTGATTCATCAGTCATCCCAAAGATGAGATGGTGGAATGAGGCTGATCATTTCATTTACTGAAATTCATCAATCAGTATTTCTAGATTATTTCATCATCTGATGATAAATATAGGCTATTTATAGAGATTTCTTAATTGTGGTTCACATATTTACATACTGGCACTTTTCAGCACTGTTTGTTTAATGGATCACATCTTTTTCTGTATTCTGTAAAAGTTGTATTCATAAAGCAGGCAGCATCTTGGCACAGGTCAGCTTATTGCTGAGAGGTTTCTTTTCTGTTTAATAGAGAACTGTCTATGTCATTATTTACTATCTTTTCCATAGTTGCAGCCAGCCATACTTAGTTCAGTCACAAAACTAAACATTCCTTAAATGGAAGCTGTATTTTATATTTAGATAGCTGGAAATGACAGATCTCCTTGCTTGTTTTGTGTGACATAGTAACAATATAAGCTTATTATTTTATATGTAAATATAAAATAAAAACTAATGAGTGATATTCAAGTATCGCCAAGACACTTTGTTCCTGGCGACCATCTTTGTTAGGGTTAGGAAACAGTAGCAAAATATGGGCTAACTGATTGTTTTTATCATGTTATCCAGTTGTCTTTTGGGACTCCTTGAACTAAATACCTCGAGAACAGAGGAAAGTGTTATTGGATAAATCATAATGTGGCTCAAGATGGCCAAATATCCCTAAATTCTTTTCTAGAGTATTAAAACATCAAGACCATAACTTATTGATTTAGACTCATAACAAAATTGGGTGTAGCTTTAAATATCATCTAACCTCTTCCACATTAGTTTATTCAGGAAAGATTCCCAGTCAGCCAGCGCAAAACTAATTTGATTCCTGACTTTAAAGAAACTGTCCAAACCTTTAAGAGACAGGTATACTCATGCTATTAGGGATCTTTATCCAGGAATTTAAATTAAGATTTAATATTAGATACTCCACTGCAACTTATATGCACACTACATAAGGCATGTGCTTATGTCACTATACAATATCAATGTGCTTTGGGAGATTTGTAAAAGGATAATTCAAGTTGTGACAGCAAGTGCAAATCCCTTGGCATAATAACTACATTTAACTGTTGTGTTTTGCTCAGTGTACAGTACCTTACAGCTTCTAACTCTCACTCACTCCACTGTTCAAAGATAGATATGCTAATGCAGAGAATAGTTGGACTACACTGGTACTGGAAAAGAGTAGCAAAACCATCAGCTTGGTATATACTGTATCAAACTCCTGCGTGTGTGTGCGCGTGTGTGGATATGGAAAATAGAAGAAGAGAAGAGTTTGGGGTTGCCGTGGCCCACTTCTTCTCCTTCTCCTCTGTATTCCCTCTTTCTCTGCGGTGTTGTCAGTCTCCCTGGGGTCGGATCAGCGCCGCCGCAATAGGTAGGCTGAGGCTATCAAAGTACACGTTTTAACTTTTTAAGACTTTGCAGGTTGGCTTTGTTCTCCTTTTCTCTCTGTTGTGTGGGCTCTCCTGGGCCCTGGGTTGGGGAGTCTCTCTGGGTGCTGGTGAGTGGCTCTGGGCTATTAAAAAAAATGCAGGTTATCTACTGGGAGAAGTGGAGGAGCCTTTCAAATTGAAGTGAGAGCTCACGACCAAAGAAGGAGTTTGCAGGCGAAGGTGGGGAGGGGGATGTTGCATGAGTATGCATGTACATATATACAAGGGTATATGGGTGTTTACATGTATATGGTGTTGGTGTGCGTGATGCAGTGGAATATGATCAAACGTCCGCTATATTTACCACCTTGTTCGTTTTGCAAACCACAAACCACCCCTCTACTCTATGAATGCACACATACATGCATTCACACAAACGCACACAGACAACCGCTTCATCACCTCCCCCCCTCCACGTACACATCTGCTGCATCCACCACCGCCACCTAGACTACCACGTCTCCTACCAAAAAACCCCGGGCTCAGAGCCTTTGGGATGATTTGATTAGCAATGATATCTGAAAACGGCCTCATCGTGCTAACAAGATTAAGCTGAGGCCCTGTCTGTTTTCAGTGCTGGAAATTTGCTAGGTGATTAAAACTGGCTCTCTCCGCTGGAACAGGAGCCTTAGCCGGCTAGTGGGACCGTTGCCAGGTAACAAGACATGACTGCTGTTTTGATGTGGCTACATACGCAAAGGGCTAAAGCTAGGTAGGCTGGTAGGAGATAAAGTGGAAAACCTCTGTCCCTGGCCAAGCAACGCAGAAAGTGAAAACCCCCATTCACATGATGTACAGTACTACTGCTCTAGAGAAATGGCACTGAAAAGCTTGATTAAAGCTCTACTCTGTGATCATCTAACTTATATATAATATAACCACCAATATAAACTAACTTTCAGAGAAGCAACTATGTATTTCCTTGTAAGCATTCTCTCCTTACATGCAAAAAAATTAATTTTATTTTATTTAATTTGAGGCTCATTAAGTGTTTGAATATCACAAATGTATCCAAATTGCATTTTCAGAAACAGATACATTTAGTAGCTATGGACAACGACAGATGTCTTCTCAGATATAATTTTCTCCAAAAATAAACACAGATTTTTGATGTCAATAGAATCCATTTTCAGCATTAACATGTGTTTGCTGGGTTATATCATTTATATCAATCAATATTTGCGGTGTTTGTATAATATTAATTTTGGTTATAAGCAGTACAGTAGATCAATGCCAGTCTGCAAAGACGGGTACACATTGGTTAGTTAACCCTCCATCAGTGAAAGGTGTGCTTGTGCTCTGACCACTGCAACAAAAACAATTATAGTAGTAGTAAATATTAAATTGAGCTTGCTAGAACCTAAGTTGTACTTTTACCTCAAAGTAGTTGTCACTGTACTATTCCATGTGAACGGGAGTCAAGCTGTAGAATCTCTTACTTTCAGTTTACCATATAGGAGGGGTATTAATTCTTCACTCCAACACTGTATTTATTCAATTGGATTATGTATGCATGGGAGGCCTAATGAGGGCTTAAAATGCAATTATTGCTTAAGCAAAAAATGTGACTTTTTTGATAAATGTTTCTATTACCTAATAAATGGAGAATCAACAGACTTCGGAAACTGCTTTATTCAGGGCTTGAAATTAGCCCATCAATCATTTGCAGAGTTTGTTAACTATTTCTCTCCTTCTCGCCTCCATTTTCTATCGCCCATCCTCGGATATCTGGCAATATGCAGAAAGGAGGGAGGGAGAGAGGAAAAAAGAGGACACATTGCATATGATAGCCCTGGAAAAAACAATGAAGGAAAAAATCGTCCCAGTTGGGACAAAAAGAAAACACTTACATGCTGGGTATAATATTAACGATTGGACTATGATAATGAAGTGCATTTATAATACATGAGGTCTATAGGCACAGGTCGGTGGCGCGATGTGAACAGGGTTAATCAGAAGCAAGAGGGTCACAGAGCGGCAAAAGGTCATCCTGATTTTTTATGAGAATATTGATTATGTTTTGAGAACAATGAATATAACATTGTGGCATATGTATGAGTTATTGTATTGATTTGGTGAGTTCTCATCCATATGTGGCCTGCAAGTTTCAAATTGACCCCAATAAACGGGATATTACAATATTCAAGAAAGCTATTCAGTGGGTCAAAAACTGACCAATGGAAGTGGATCAGTGTGAATTTTGATTCATGTTTTAAGTTTCAGCACTATAGAAAAACTTACAACTAGTTGCACTTAAAAATGGAATACAAATGAGGAAGCCAGACGTGAAACAAAGATTAATTGTTGCTGCTTTCAGTTTTTGAGAATAGATCTGTTAGAGCAGAGCGATTCTTTAAATTTAACTGCAACCCTGAATTTTAATTTCACACTTGCATGATATATTACTGTACAATTACACAAATACAAGGCTTTTAATTGTTGCAAGTGATATTTCCTCTCTGTAGTGTAAACTAAAAGGATGCCCAAATGTACCATCATTCTTTCTTGCTTTTTATTTCTTTATTTCTTTAAAGGAAAGGTCATAAAGTCATCTGGTGAGTAAACGCCATCTATTCAGCTTTCTCTTTCTCTCTCTCTCTCTCTGACACACACACAGCAGGTGTGATAGGGACCACACCTGAGGGAAACCGGTGGGTTTTGAATACAGACATACAGTACTTCCATTCTGCCTGTTATCACTAATGTCAGTCAGTTCAGCTTAGCTTCTATCTGTCACTAGGTACAGTAATCTGAGGTATGGGACAGAGTCCAGGACATATCTGTAGAGGAAAAACAATAAGGCCATTTCATTTTATTCCTTCATCCAATCTAAATGAATGGGAAGTGGCCCTTTTTGTCAGAGTTGATTGGGAAAATGTTGTGATACGGGTGACGTGTGACACGGGACAGACAACATGAATGCATATACGCCCTGCTGTACATCAATTCAAACGCAAGCGAAGGGAATATTCAAAATATATTCATGGAATGTTCAGAGCTATTTCAGCGAGGGATCACACAATATTACCTCCACACGGTGATAAGATAAGGTATTTTTCATATTTCCATGTATTTTCATTCATTTTCTCATTTTGGGGAAGGAGGAGGAAGAGTTTGGCCTCAGGCAAGATTAATAAGCATTTAAAACGGTTTCACTGCTAACCGGCAAATCACAGTGTGTGTTTCAGAGTATTGTTCACTACTGAGTGGCCATGAATGACATAAATAGATTGCCCTGGTATACCTTGCCAGCAAGCTACTGAAGGCAGGAGCAAATAAATAAACAAAGTACTTTACCTATAGAATATCACACATATGTACATGCAAATGCAGTGTGGCAATCACATACACATAAATAGAAGATACACACCAACCACACAGTATACGACACATATATCCCCATCTCCCATCTGAGCTATAATTAAATGAAAAATTGCCTTCCGGTGGCTTTTTTTTTCTCTCAAAAGACAGAATTCAAAACACTTAACCCCTATTAGATACCAATTGACAACGGAGCCTAAAATGGTTGCTGCAGCCGTTGGCTAAGACCAAGCTAGTGTCAATAGCTGGCTGGAAGCCTGTGTATGTGGCTACAGGCTGGCCTCCTCCTCAATAGCAGCAACAGCAACCTTACTTCCACCAACACAGAAATCTGCAAACATGAATAAAAATACATCTACAAGAATCCAGAGATGCACACAAAAACACACATTCTTCTGAACATACTGTATAAGCATACAGACACACACAACAAACTTGTGCCCAAGCATTACAACTGTAAAGTGGTTTAATGGCTGATGTTCAAACAAGCAAGCGCAGCCGCCATAATTGAAGCCCTCCCCAAATTGTGTTTTTATTTTGCTCCCCAGTTCTGAAATATAATCAGTTTGCCTAATTTTATTGCATTTCCTAATGATGCTCGCCCAGAGCAATTGTTCTGTGTGTTCCTTAGCAAACAGCGCGTGTCAGCTCACTGAGATTAATCTTGATTACTTTAGCCCTTGATGAAGTAGGCTACAATAATGCTTTAATTGGGGAATATTACCACATAGAGAAAAAAACGGTGATAGATAGACCGGGAGATGGATGTTTGACTCCAAACTGCACTAATTGTAATGCTGTTTGGAGTGATTAAGTTTGGATGGATCAGTGGCTGTGGCGGAAGGCAGAACACAAACAAGAAATAGGGAACCACATCCATGACTGTAATGTGCTGCAGTCATTGATGTTTACTGTGCCACTGACAAAAACGATGACTCAGATTTTATTACCAAGAAAAAGACAATACTTTGTTGTAGTCAATGTCTTACAAGATGTCCAATTGATCTTTATTTTCATTAAATGATTTACTTACTCCTTTTACATGTTTCCAGTGGTTTCATCCGGTCGCCTTATTTGTATTAGTTTAACAGCTCCAGGATGTGTACAAAATAAATGAAACACTACAATACTCTTAGTTACTTTTGATTGATTGAATTTTGATTCAATTTAAAAGCTATTTTTAAGAGTTGTTTTTTAAAGCACTGTTGCCCAAGAGTATTCCACAGATTTAGCACTGCACTCCTATAACATTGTGGTCTTGTGATGGACAGTTAAAGAAAAAGCTAAAAATCAATGAAGCAGAAACAGAGACATAGTCTTTTTTATCCCATTCATTGTTCTTCCCTGGAAAAACCTGCTGCCAACAACTCAACCCCCAACCATGCAGTCAAAGATTTTGGGATGTTATGGTAGTAGCCATTAATATAGCTTTAAGCAGCTACCCTCAAGCAGAACAAAGTAGTACCACAAAAGTAAATTAAATTGACAAAACTAATGTCTACCAACCAATAGACCCAGTATGTTTAATAAAAAGTTACTCACACAAGTTAAATGTATAGGCTATCCTAACTTAACTAAAATCCTTAACCTCTCACCATGTGCCCCTTTAATGAGTGTAACTAAACAGAGTTCCAACAGCTCATACAGATTAGTGTATACTCATTAGACAGAAATGGGAGAGGGGCCACCTGCTTAAGATCTGCTCCTCTTTAGAGGGCTCTGGTTGGTGATTTGCTCCCTTAGATTCAAATCAGCCAATGAGGCGTTGGACAGACACTCCCCAACCCCCTGGACAGGAGTGCAACACCTCTAATTTCAAGGGTCTCAAAAGCTTGTTTACACTCAGCAGACCATATTAAGGCCTTCAGTGGTCTGGATATAGCAGTCAGCGGGCCCGCTACGAAGGTGAAGTTGTTGCACTGTTGTTTACAAGTCACACAAGCACACAGTCTATTTCATTTTTGAAAAATGCCCAGGATCGCAGAATAGATTAGAAATGCATGCAATATAAGCCACAAAGGACAAATATTTACCATTAAACTCTGGTCCTGTAACTTTATTCAAAATTTTAGTAGGTGGCAGAGAACTGATGGAATTTTCAGCATGTGAAACCCAAATTAATTGTGCTTGCATCTCTAATACTAACTTATTTCATCTTGCAGTCTAAAAAACTGAATCAAGAGCTTCTATTAAAAAATAAACAAGATTAAATAAAGAAGAAGATAAAATCCAGGGCCATCCCTCTCAACTCATTACTTGGACCTGAAGTATAATGAAGCCCCCCACAAATACGGGTTCAAGGCCCTGTCATGTCACTACTTATGGAGCCAACAGTACAGACCCTGGGGGCAACACCCAAATATGCTCATGCAGCTCTCCTGCTATTCTGCCCTATCTTCACTTGTGTAGTATTGTACGTGACACGGGTGAGTGCGCGCACACACACACACACACACACACACACACACACACAGTACAATAAAGTGCATCACATGCATACACACACAGCGGCACGCCACACCACGCCGAAGCTGTAGGAGAGACCCAATCTGCTTGGTTGGGACAGTTGTCTTAGGAGGTGTCGTACGCTGACTGGACATATGCTGACCCCTTCCAATTTTTTTTGTGCTGACTTCCTTTTTGGGGCCTCTTTGTGTCACGACTTTGTGCTGAGTTTTGTTTGTGATTGCAGAGGGAGGAGGAGGCTGCTTTTAGTGTATAGGGTATGAGAGAATGTTCATCGTGTGTTTTTGTTTACAACAATGCTAGTGAGCAGTATACTTGTTGGGTGGGTTTAGTTGGGTTGTTTGGTTCTTGCCAGCAAAAGTAAAGACAGACAGAGCCTGTATAATCTGTATAGTACATAAATCAACCCACACAAACTCTTGTACACGCCCCTTTTACTCACTTGTTAAGCACATGAATGAACAAACAACCTAAAAAATAGCTTGTTTGCGCAAACTACATTGCCTTTCACACACCAACACACATTGCAGTCCTTTCTCTCCGAGTTCAATCTCTACCCAGTCCATGTGAGTGACACCTGACAGAATGTGTGTGACTAGAGTTAAGGTAAACACACACACACACACTCACACCTCCAGAGAGCTTGTCACCTGCTCACGCCAGGTGAGTTGAAGAGAAGAGTCTGGGATAGGCGTAGGGGGAATGGGGACTGGGGACAACAGCCTAAGCGTGTGGACATTGGTGCTGTCTCGTGAAGGTGTGAATCTGTCATTAAAGAACATCACAGACAAAGGCTCGGCAAGTGCATGCACACACAGGCACATGCACTGATATGTTGGTTAAGTGTTAAGGAGTGATGCTTGAGTCCTCACATGTAAAAGTATACATGAATATGAACATGTCCCTATGCATGCCTACAGCTTTATGTACACATGCACACACTCCCATACACCCATTGTACTACAGTCCTTGGTTAGAACTGGGAGGTCACCCACAGTAGAAGTCTACTGTTCATCATGCCACGTCAAATCCTGCAACAGCGTGGCTGTGCATGTCAAAAAGGCCTTTCTCTGAGAAGCCTGACAAGATGCAAAAGGATCAGTCACGCTCTACCGGAAAGATAACGTCACCAGAATCTGTTACAACATATTGAGGCGGGAGAAGAAAACTGTGACACGTTCCACAAAAGCTACGCTTAAAACAGGAGCTGTACAGTTATTTGGTGATATTAATGTATGACGACAACTAGCAAAAAAAATCTATAAAATTTTTTATGACATCTCCATCTCCCATGGCCGGCGCATCTGTAATACTATTCAAATGGAAGCAATGATGATAAGGTTTGGCCAAGGCTTCTATAAGGGAGGGGGAATGGAAGACAAGGTAGAGGGCCCCGAGATAGCTCGCTTCAGGCTGTCTGCGGTGCCATAAGCTGTTGTTTTATTTCCCATTTTGTGGATGTAATCAGAAGAACAAATACAGTATGTAGTTGGCAGGGAGGTCTGAGGGTTATCCCCATCTCTGAAATCACATAGCACACAATCTACATACTGTACGCTACATGAGGAATTATAGAGAAATGTGTCATGTTGGATCTATGAGAATATGGCCAGAGGTTAAACCTGCGTGTTGTTCCAGCACTGCTAGCTGTGAAATCCGTACCACAACATATTTTTATATATGTAATATGTTATGGTCCAAAATATAGTACTACAAAATAAAACAATAGTATATTTGACACTATCTTAAAATCACAAAAATATTAAATGGACTTCTCAATTCTCAGAAAGGATTAGAATAAATAAACACTTGGCTTGCTGGTTAGCCACACTTGGTTTAAGGTTTAATGTGAAATGTACTTAACGTTTCCTTATGAGTACACAGTTCAAGTGCACTTACCTAATGCATTTTGCCATAGTATGTCTATTTGCTTCTTATGAGTGTGGTTTTCTCGCAGAATTAGAGTGGATTTCATTCTAATCTTCTGGGTTTACTCCATGCACAGTCCAATGGCTGCTTTGGCTTACAGGAATTTTTGACAGTTGACAGTCACCCCTGCTCGTCTTGTTAGAGCTCAGCAAGGCAAGCACAATCACACACACACACACACACACACACACACACACACTCACACGTTGAAGCAGAAGGAGAGCCAACTGTACACTAAATAAACCTGCTTGTCATAATAATGATGAGAGCCGACTCCATTATGTTCTTTTGAGTTTATTTCTCTGATTTACCGCAGTCAAAGCGACGCTTGCCTGGGACGGTCTCCAAGGTTGCTGTCAGGGGGAATTTAATGTCCTTGGCTTTAGCGTCTTTCTGCGAGCCTGTCACATCGGCTCAGCACTGACTGGCATACCAGCCGGGACCTCTGGCATTGTGAATATTAATAGAATATTGATACCGCCAAAACTCTGAGGTGGGATTCTTATGTCTTCTACCCCCTTCTCTCTCTGCAGGACTTTACCCCCCCCCCCCCCTTTTTCTTTCCTCTACCCTCTATATATACTTGTGCTCTCCTTTTTTTCTTAATTTGATAAAAATCTGACACCTCTGATATTATGCAAAACCCAATTAATTAGTGTTTTTACTACCTCTCCTCATCATTACATTAATTATTAATTAAGCAAAAAATACAGGTGCATTTAATGCTTCAATTATCAGCACAAGTTTTTATGGTCAGTGGGAGCTCACTGATGGATGGTTTAGACCAGACTATTAAGACACCCACCCACTTGCACACAAGTATACTCACCTGCACCACCTGTGTCATCACTGTTGCATAAGCCACACTGCATGTACCTTCATGTGGGCATTTCTTAAATGCAGTGACTCAGCTCTGAAGAGACTGGGAGCTCTTTCAACTTTCTTTAGTCATGTTTCTGCCACTGCAGTTGTACCAACTAGTACTGGCATGACCCCACATGCGATTTAAAACCTCTCATAATATTACTTAACTGATGCTGGTGTCCTTTCCCAGGCTCGTTTTGGATGCCATAAAGCGGTAGTAAAGTGTAGGAGTAATTAAACACCATATGCTGGGATGAATTGCACAATACATATTACACTTTTTGAGAGTCAGTCCGTCACTTTGTCATGTCATTTTTAACATGCCCCATTCCCAAAACATGACCACTTTATTCACTCTGATTGGGTTATATGGAAATATGCGACATCACCTTTATTCAATTATGCCCCACCCTCTTTACATCAGTGGAAAAAAATAAATAAATACAGAAATCTTTCATGTAAAATGACCAAAGCTATGTTCATAATAGACATGTTTTGGGGCCTTTACATATAGCTTTTCGTAACATAAATAAACTCAAACATAGTTATTATGAAGCACAACATCACTGTATTCCCTTATAATATTGAACCACATGATGAATTCTAACATATTTAATCACAAGGGGCATTGATTTTGATGTAAACATAATTATCAAAGAGTGTCAGACTAAATTGGCCTGACAAGATAGAGAGTTCATTATCAGCCAAAACACTTGGGAGTGTGTTACTCTAATTAATTTTCTATAATGAACCCAATGTTTTTGTTAAGCTCGGAAATACCTCACTGGCACACTGTTTACTGAGAGACCTCGTCCCAGCTCCACTGGGTTTTGTGGGGAAGCTTGTGTTGGGTTATGTATTGAAGTACCCTGGTGTATGTTCATATTTCATCAGCAGTTCTGGAAGTGCGACTTAATAGTACCATTTCAAAAATCTGAAATCATCATGTAACAGGATATTATGATTGAAAAGGGCTTAGGGTAAGCTTATTGTATTCTACTTTCAATTCTTGTCTGCAAAGCAATACTTTGAGACTGTGGTTTTTAATCAGTAAAGAAACATTTTAAAGTTCTCCCATTTCGGTCAAATCAGCACTGTCCCCTCTCTGCATGCACTCTCACTCACCATACCAGGCGGCGTTGGCATCAGAAACCATTTTCAATAATTGATTCCGCACTCTAATTGAACAGCACGACTGAACGACATAGCTCATTACTTTACTCATTAGTTAATTATCGGAGAAGTAGGACAAGTCAATAAAAGTGAAGGCAGTAAATTCCGATACTAATTAGCCGCGCTTCCTTCAAGACATATTTAAAGGCAGATTAGTTACCTGAATGTCCCGCGATGGGATAGGAGGGGGCTGGTAGGGTGGGGGGTGGGGG
>NW_023339650.1:7568708-7588798 GCF_004916995.1 Morone saxatilis
AGGAGGGGGCTGGTAGGGTGGGGGGTGGGGGTTATAGTGGGAGGGCAGGAGTGTTAGCTAAGGTTAGCTGCTTGCTATCATTAAAGTGGAAGAGATCATAGTTACAGCAATGTGATGGAACTCCCCAAAAGACAGCTTTTCAACCACACAGGGATTCGAGGTAAAGACAGTAAAGAGTGGCAAATTGGTACGAGGGGAAATCTTAAAAAAACGTATAATATGGAAATTTTGCGATTTTCCTTTCTGTCAACATTATGTTATGTTAGTATTCATCAGTCTTTATCTGTTGTAAATAAATGTAATATCTTAACAAAGTGACTTGTAAAAAGTGTCCAATTGAATAGGCTGACCAAAAAGGTTATGAATAAATACAAAATGAGCAAAAGAAAAAAAATAAATACAGCGAAACAATAAAGAATCATCTAAAACTGCAATGATCCCTTGTGATTACAAGCTGTACCAAACAATATTATGTGTGACTTGTCAGTTATATCAACTGGGATTGTGTCTTTGACATATTGCTCCAAATTGATTAATGAGGAAAATTGATTAAAACAGTTTATTCCCTTTCATTATGAGCCTCTCTGCCTCTATTTGTTTTCTTGGCTAATGCAGCTAATAATAACCGTTTGACATATTGGGCCCACTGTGAATAGCCGTGACTGGGTTCATGCACTCCTAACAGGGGGGATTTGCAACAGTAGCGCAGATGCCCTGTCAGCCAATCATAAGGCAGGAAAGAGAGCTGGGCGAAGCAGGCGCTAGTGTCTTTTTCACATGCAAATGCTACAATGTGATAATAAACACCTGACATGGAGCATGACTGAATTATCCTGCCTGTTTAATCAAAGAGGCTCCTTATTGCAGCTCCTAACCCTCTATCACTGTCCTCTTTTTGTAATATTTCATCACCTTCTCCTTACTTTCCTTTGCCTTCTTTTCTTCATTCATGTTTCTCTCTACATCCCTTTCAATAGTTTCCTTTCCTCCACTCTTCTCCCTTTCTCTCTCCTTCCTTCACATCCACTTCCTGGCCGTTCTAATCTTCCTCCCTCCCTTTTTTCTCCCCCCCTCCCCTCTATCACTCAGCTGTTTTCACAGTCATACATTATCACTTTTTCCGTCAATTGGCTTTAACCGTGCTAAGTTTTGCGAGGAGCCATTGGCGGGGGCCCCTTGGGGACAAGGAAATGACAGAAGGCGGCCTTTATTTACCTCTGTGGCCCCTACCGTGTCGTCTGCTTAATCATGTGGCTAATCGACAACACTGTCTCCCTGCTCGCCCGCACCCGGACAATGGGGAACCTCATTCATATTTAATACAATGGAGTGTTTAAGTCATTGCACGCGTCTGAGGAGGAGGATATTGTGTTTCATTGTGAAGGGCTCCACAGGGACCTCCTCCCTGCCCACCCAGGCCTCCCTATCTGCCCTCCTCCTCCTCCCAACTAGCATATGCTTGGCACTTCTGGTGTTAAGCAGGCGGGCCCTGGCCAGTGCAGCTGGCTGGACGCAAGGGCCCCGGCCCGGTATCAAAGCGTTAATTCCCATGATTAATTCAAATGGTTAATACTGCTTCATCATGGCTTAAGAAAAATTACCAAGACAAATATGTACTCCACTGAAGAATGAATTACGTAGAGGTGTGTTTAATAATGCAACAGGGCGTATAATAGGGCTCTTTTCCTTGCACTAATCTCTTCGCCACCTCCACTTTAGAGAGCATGGTGTCAGATGCTGGGCACCATGTGCTGCCTCTGTTCTTTAATAGCTCTAAAAAGGGATTTATCCCACAGAAAAGATCATTGTGGGCTGTATCTCTTTTTGTCTGCTCCTACTTAACCACTCCAAAACCACTCCAAATGGCAATTCAGTAGTCTGGCTTTTACAATGGCTGAAAACTTACGTAACTGCAAACTAGTGATGTGCTGATATCTACTTGTAGTCCTTCTCCCTGTCAGTTTCTCTCTCCCATCTCTCTCTCGCTGCCTCCTCTCCACCCTGTTTCTTTAAAAGATTAACCAGGGTCATTAAGGACACCGAGAAGGTTCATTCCGTTGTTACGAGTGGCAAATTAATCATGGGGGGATGCCATTTAATGACACACTTCCCTGGACTGATTACTTGTGTTCTTGCTAATTACATTGGTTAACTACAGTGCACCTATGAAGGTCCTTTTGGTATTTGGTCTCTCAAGTCCACGGGCCTCCTTAAAGACACACTCACACGCTTTATTTTCTCCTCCGAGCAAATTAAAGAACATAAAAGAAACAGCTGTGTACGGCGCGGTTCCCCCGACAAGCCCATTACTGACACGCCTGCCTGTTCCACGGAAGGAACTTAACTGTGTCCTATAACCTTAAAATGAGGGCACGCCGCCTGCCGCAGTTTTACTGTCGCAGTGCTGCGGCGGTTTTCCTCCTCATCTCTCACTCCTTGTCTAAATGAAAAGAGCACAAAAGCTCAGTGTCATTAAAAACCACCACCATTAGGGCTGGCTGGCTTCATTTGTCCTCCATTATTACTGAAGACGGCTCAGCCTTCAGAGCCTCAGAGACGGGGAGGGGGGCGATAGGCGCTAGAATACAGGTTAGACAGAGGGCCACAGCCCAGTTAATAAGGGAGGGAATCTTGGGGCAGGTAAGGGTCAAACTGGACACTTCCTAGCATGCAGCGAAGAGCCATTCATCTGAATGGAAATGTCAGCAGGGACCATCAGGTCAACAGCTCCAGGCTAACTTGGACCTGGGTGTGACTCCTGACACTCAACAGTGGACAGGGGCCAGATAATGGGTTTAGGACCCTGATGGTTATCTCCTCAACTCTGGCTTGTTTTCATTCCTCTCCTCCCCCTGCCCCTCCTTCCATCCCACCATCGCCCCCCCCCTCTAATGACAACTGAGGAGGGGTTAAATGGTCTAATTCCACAGAGGTTTTTGGGGGGGAGAAGATACGTGACAGATGTAACGCGATAAACGCGATGCTGGCGTTACTTAGAAAGAGCAACTCAGAAACCAGGGACAAGAATGGCAATGCAGTTTCCTTTGTGGTGTGTGCCAGTACTATTTATAGGGTGTGTGTGTAAACAACAAGAAGTCCCGCCTTATGACTATCATAATTGGTAGGTTTATTTATTTATTTTTTGAAGATCACAACCCAGACCTCAGTCATTTTTTTCCTCACTCAAATAATTCCTTTGCCAAACGCACTGATCTGAGGCGAAGACCTGTTTGTTTTAAGTGTAATGGATTTATTTTATTGATTCATCTATTTTCAGCCACCATCATTTGAAAACATTTTCATTTTAATTGCTTATCAATTATGTGAAGTTGCAGTAATTTAGATGTGACTGTCAGTTGTTTGAAATTACATCTTTCATTTGATGATTTAAATCAAAAGAATTTTAATCCCAAGGGGAAAAATACTTTTCCGACATGTGACATGTGGAACGCATTTTTTTTTCAGGAATGCTACCCCTTTGTGTGGAAAACAGCAGACAAATATCCACATCTTCCTCATGTCAAAATCTGTCAGAGCATTTGGAGTCCTTTGATTTTTTTTTTTTTTTTCCTCTTGCTCATATTGAGACGGCTTAGAGGAGATCCTGAAAAGACCTTTTGAAATGGACCAGAGCTGGCAGTCTGGCTATTTGGTAACCCCCTCCTTTTCCTCAGCCTGTTTTACAATCTCATTAAATCGGCCCTTTGTTTTGCCACTTTCCAAGCTCTGATCTCTGGCTTAGGACGAGTCAAGAGGCCGAGACAGTTTGAAAAAGGCTCCCTCCGCCACAAAGAGGCCGCTTGTTCACAATCATTCCCCTCTTCAACACCACCCAGACAAAAAAGAGAGGGAGAGAGCAACAGGGTCATTCACTGGCGCGTTATCGTGAGAACTTAATGAAAGTTTTATAACTCTTGAAATGTTTATGACCTTCCCCACTCAGCAGCTTGTCCCACCAATTAATGGCAGATTCTGAGTCCACAAGCTTTAGCTGGCCCTACAGGATAAATGAGGAAGAAATATAACAAAAATATTTCTCAACTCTGAAAATATCAGCAGGGAAATGAGAAGATTCTCATATTTTAATCTAGGCGAGACAATCACCACCTGGCCTGTTTTTTACTTGCAGATGGTGTATATGCCATCAGTACAGTGGCTATTTAGTTGCTACAGGGAGGCACGGCACATAAAGATATTATAATCTCTTTGGCAGCCCAGGCCTCTCAGGCACTGCTAACAAAGTCTTCCTCCTCTTCCCTGCCCAGCAGCTTTCCAGCTCTTGATAAATACTGCTCTATTGTGGCCTTATTATGCAACATTCCACTCCATTATGTCCCTATGTTTACAGGGTGTAAAAAAATGTAGAATTGAAAAGGCCACAATCAAAGAGAGATTCTGCTGCTGTTACTGCATCATGTTAAGATCCAAATAACGCATTCAAAAGTGTTGCATCAAGGACCAAAATGAACGCTGAATGCAGCCTCTTCCACTCAGTAGACAGTGGTTACTGAATTATTCCTCTTGCAAGGACTTAGCAGAGATCCATCTTGGTACCGTGAACCTGTCATGGAGCAATGAAGGGGAATCCAGCGCCCATCCGAAACAAATGACAAAGTCTATCGCCCAAGGCCCCTCTCTCCCTCTTCTTAACAGCTATGCTGAGAAGCCATCACTGTCCACAAAATATGATAAAACCCATGCCATAATAGGATTCATAAACATGCCCAAATACAATTTGCTGAGATGTATTTCAGGAAAAGACAATCATTTACAACTTCTGAGGGGGATTTAGAATAAGTATGTTTGTATGCAAATCCGGCAAACACGTTTTATGTACTCCGCTCCCACAGATCATGAAAGCGCATTAGATTTATGGCAATGTGTGTGCATAATTGTGAAGATGGTGGGGTGGGGGAAAAGAGGAAGAAGAAGAAGAAGAAGTCTCGGGATTTATACTGAGACCTTTTTGGGGGTTTTGATTAGTGTAGAACGAGCCCAGCTTTCATGCCCCCGACATGGAAAACAATCGCTGCCACTTGGCTGAGTCCTGGGCATCCAGGCCCCCTTTGCTTCCACATGGGATGCCGCCAACATTCGCTTTTGGCAATAAAGATAGCTGAGGACAAAAGACAGACAGCAAGTACCTCTTGGCAAATTCTTATTTGCAAGCAGGCCTTCTTAATTTGTAGTAGTGTTTTTTTTTCCTTAAAAGAAAAACAAGAGCATTTATAAGTGAAAAGTTGAGCAAGGGGAAATATTTTGGGGCTGAATTGTTTTATTAGTGAAGAAATTCATCTAAAATCATTACTTCACATTATTGTAATGTTTCAACTATCAACTATTGTCCCAAAATGTGTTAACACTTACCTTAAAATTGTGTTTAGGGGGAAAATGTTGTCACTTGTTTCTGAGACATACAACTGAATTACAACTTCTCGACTGTTGTCAAGCTTTTTTGTGTTCCCGGTCATATCCCTGAAGTCTGAACCTTTGCAGCTTTCATCTGTGTAAGCTAGTAACATTTAGGGTCTTATCAAATTCTCTAGTAAAGAAACTAAGGCATCCTGATTGGTCCTCTATAAAGATGCCACTTTAAATAAAGAAAGTGCTACAATGCCTAATGACTTTATGCTACCTTGGCCTTATGTAAACACCATTAGAAAGTTTAATCCAATAAAGTCCAATTTACAAACTCATTTATTACCAATAAAGGAGAGGAGAAACACCTGCTTCATGCCACCTTAACCTCATTTTGAGATGTGTTCTTTTCTCTCTCTCATTCTGTCTGGAGAGACTGTTATGTGCAATGTGGCATGAATTTGGGTGTCTGACACAGCAGCCTCCTCTTCCTCTATCTGAACCATTGGTGGGAGAGAAGAAGGAAAGGAGCGGGGGGGATTGACCCAGGAATCTGGAGTTTTCTGGAATGAGAGTTCAAAGGAACTCCCCGCAGCCTATATAAACCACCCTCAATTGGCACAAAGAGGAAACTCAATTTGCAGGGAGCTGCGCTGTATACTTTTTATAGAGGAACTTTTAGTCATTAGGCCATATACTCCATCTCGCTCAAAGAGCCAGGCGACGCGGCAGGAGGCCGCAACATGCTCCTTCTACAAAAAAGCAGGACAGAACCCCCCCACTCAAGAGAAGAAAAAAATTCTCTTAATGAGAGCCCAGTTAGTTCCTGTGTCTTCAGATGGTGTCCTGTTTGTTCAGCAAAGCAGGGGATCTGTGTTAACCCTTCCACAACGAAATCTGCTTAGAAGGTGTAATCCTATCTAGTATGCATGTAGCAGTCTTCAGGCGGGGCTGTGCAGGAAAAACAGCCAAAGATGCTGTATCAAATTAAACATATGTGTGAAAAAAACACACTCTTTTGGGCAACAATCAGTTCGCATTGAAAGAGAATGAATTTCTTCTGAAAATCTAGTTTAAGGTTGTCATATTCATTTTAGTCAAATGGGATTTGAGAACAAAACAGTTTGAAAAATGACAAAAACAGACCAAACAGTCGATCTGTTTACAAAAAACATTATTCACTATACTGTAGGACTTTCATCAAAGCATGATTAATGTTTAATCTTAAATACAGATATAACATATATAAGTTTAAATATTATTTAAATATTTAAATATATGCAATGACAAAGGATACAAAATTCAAAAATATATACAGTCAATTTTGAAATAAAACAATTATATTTTATTTGGGGTTCAATGATGAGACCAAATTTGATTTAGTCTGGGCCAGCAATGATATAAAATCCCAAACTGTTCTAAATATTTCTAAACATTTACCCAGTGATCAATTTCCCCCCATAATTCTCATTAAGGTTATTTTAAAGATGACACACTTTTACTACTTGAATGTAGGCTGTCACTATCACAGATGTGAGCTGGAAATTTCTTTGTTTTTGATGGCTGAAAGCAAGTAAAAAGAAAAATGTGTAATTTGTGTGAAATTATTACATTTATTACCTTTCATCATACAGTTCACCCAGGTTTTTATTGTAGTACTGCTTCTTAGCTGAAGTTGATAATGGCTGTTATCCACACTGCTGAATCAAACATTTCATCTTTTTGTCTTCTTTTTCATGGAAAAA
This sequence comes from Morone saxatilis, assembly GCF_004916995.1. Lineage (NCBI taxonomy): Eukaryota > Metazoa > Chordata > Actinopteri > Moronidae > Morone > Morone saxatilis. The sequence continues at coordinate 7,575,812 of NW_023339650.1, forward strand.
CAGAAGCAATTATTTGTATTTATTATTATTATTTAATTATTTACTATTTCTGTTTTGGCTCAGTCATACATTTGCAAATTTGTGCTATATGGGTTGCTGCCAGGTAAAACAAATTTCACTGCAGCTGACCTGTCATTCACTATTTGTCCACTTTATTTACTCAGTCACTGAATCAGTCTATGATGGAAATAAATTGTTTTGTGTGGGGTGTCTAGTCTTCATAGGCTGCAATAATCTCCAGGCCTTACCCCAGTTTAAGATTCCATCCAAATATCATCTTTCATAATCTCCACCTCACCATATCCACCTGGGTTCTTGCTAACCTTTGTGAACTTTGACCTTACCACAAAGCCCTTGCCAGCCGTCATATTTGTCTCTTTGTGTCCTTTGTTGCCCTTCTCTCCCCTATTCTACCCCCCCCCCCCCCCCAACGTATATATGGCAGATTAATGACAGCTAATAATATCTGATGTTCCTGGACATTGCGTCCGGTAATGAGATGCATTCCCAATGGGTAGGCAAGGTGTCACCACTAACAAATTCACAGTCGCTGTGTGCAATTAGCCTGTAAAAAGGGTGGAAAAATACACTAAATCAGTATCGGCCAAGATGGATGAAGCATGCTGTAAGAAAAATACCCCTTTGTTACCAAACACCCAACACGGAGGAAGAGAGAGAGAGAAAGAAAAAATGTCTCTTTTCCTCCTCCACATCTTTCTCCTGGAGGAGATGTGGACAGGTTACCTTTATGGAAACATTATTCCTTGACTGCTCCCTGGCAGGAGTTCATTACAGCTCAGCCTAACGTTGAAATATTCTCTGCAAAATGTCAGCATATGTAAATGAGGACTCAGCCCTCATTCGCATGTCATGTTTTGTTAAAAGTTGTTGCAACCTTTCTTTCCTACTTATTTCTGGCTTTCCTTTGCCCCCTCCTCATCACCAGGGAGTCGGTTCACCTCCAAAATGATACATATCATTTAAAAGAAGAATGAAATGGAAAGAAAAATATCTACATAGTGTTTGACGTTTATTTCATATCTGTACATGAAGCACTGTGTTTTCATTTTATTTCACTAATTAACCCTCTTGGAATCATTGTATTAAATAAATAATGTTCATAATTATTTTGTAATAGTAGGATTTCTTTAAAGATCTTTGATATCTCCATTTGAAATAAAATCTATATGATTTGAAGCCTGTTTTACCAACATTCTAGAGAAGTTAGATTAAACACCAAATAATCGATTTTCTGTGTTATGTTGCTGTATTTATATCTGTACTAGTAGGCCATATTAAATCATGTTCAACAGCATTGATCCCTCAGGGCAGTTTAAATATTAGTGAGCATTAAATCAATATCAATGCAGGCTGTTGTTACACTCTAAAAGGACGCTGGCATGATTCAACATTTATGCAAAACAACAGCTAAACTCTGGCATAATGTCTTGGCTGGTGCCATCCTCACTGTACGGGCCCTGTGGCTACTCCAAATGATGAGAATGGATAGAGCTTCCATTCACAGCCATCCATGTGTGCCCAGTAGCTCAGAGCATCGACTAGTTGCCCAGTCATCCCCCAATGTGACAGCTAGCACAACTCAGACCGGGCGGCTAATGCTATACGCTAATGCTGAAACACCACCCACTTCTCGCAATCGTTTCTCTGCTGATGATGTTCGGCATCACACTCTGCACACTCATCACAAGCTTTCCAGGGCAAGTCTGAGGCATACTTAGATGCAGGGCTATATGGTTAATAATTTCCCACTTTGGAGGGGATTGTAGGGAGGGTCTGCTTAGCTGATGTTTCTATGTATGAATGCATTGACTTCTCATTGTTGCATTGTCAAAAATTAATTTTTATAGAGGACTACAGAACAAGCCAACTAGTTCACCTAGAGCTGTGAGGAAAGGGGATTTGGCGCACTGTGCTTCTGAGAAAAATGCTGCAGTACTCCCATATTCAGCAGCCGGCTCCCTGCTCTGTTTTGTGCCCCCACTGTACCCTTATGCACGGGCTGAATCTGTGGGGGCTCGATCAGCCCTAATGAAAATTACATTCACCCCCGCGCCACTCCTGCCTATACAGCCTACATTATGCAACAGATGAGCATTGGGGCCAGAGTGTCTAAGTTTGATAGCATTTCTTAAGCAGGATCAAACTGGAAGCGCGGGTGGAGTGTTGGCAGTGATGTGAATTTGATGAGTTCAACAGTAAAAATATTCACTTTTCACGTATAATGAGAATGAGAAACAGGTTGGCGCAGGGTAGATTTTTGGAGACTTTTTTTGGGGAGGAATCTTCTCTGCAATATCATTATGTGGGGTAAAATTGATATAAAAATGAACTTTTTGGAATAATTGACTCTGTGCTCATAACGAGAGGGGATCCCGTCATTTGTTATGAGCCAAATGTATGCTACAATATAGGAAATCCAGTTAGGAGAAAAGTGATGAGTTTCAGGAAGGCACTGAAATCTACATGCAAATGCATAATAATCACACATCTACAATATTGCAGTGTTAAGAAAAAAATACCTTGAATTCAATTATCATGTGGGCTGGAATAATCATAATGTTATTGGAAACTCAATTACGGAGGCAAGCCATGTCTGGAAATTAGCTGAACTTAGCTAAGGCAAGTCAGCCCCTTGAATTCATCAAGTATGGATTATCACAATATTACATGTTCACTTTGATTCTGCTGTCCAAAGACAAACATTCACAGTCACTGCTGCATACTCCCCACGTTTGTTTTATTCATGAACTGCGCTCTGATCTATTATACATACAAAACTGATTCTATGCTGATTGCCTCAGGCTAAGAGGCTCAGACATAGAATTAATTATATTATATACACATGCATGATAATTGTGTACGATTCGGTCAAACACAGAGGTATTTCTCTATGTGTGATTACCATTGTTGCTTCAGCTGCAATTATTTTCATTATTGTTGCTAATATTGTTAATGTTATTGTTTTCTCATTACAGCATTTCTCTGGGGCTTATTTTTAAGATATTAGGATGTATGTGACCGCTACTCTGGAATAAATCATGGCATTGGCTGACGAGGCCCATGACATTAATACATAAACGGCACGCTCATATAGCAAGAAAATTACTTTGAAATTAAACACCAGGCTAGCACAGGTCGGGCACAGGAATAGAGATAAGGGCGCTAATTCATTAAAAAATATTAATGAAATATCCCCCTCTACACAGTGTGCATGGAGACAACCATACTTTTGAATATTGCAACATTAAAAGTATTTCCTCTGGCTGATATGAAGGGTAGATCTTTCTTTATTATTAATATTATATTGGTTGATACTTGTACTCTGTTTTCCATGCCTGAGCATGATTGAAAATATCATTTCCACTTGGCACTGGGAGCGTCATGCATGGTTTGGTTATCAAATTCCAACACACACTGCAAGGTCCAATATGATTCCACCCCAAGATTGTCCAAAGACATTTACAATAAATATACTGGGTTTATGCAGAGTTTACAATGAAAAAGGTGTTGGACCTACAGAGGTCAATTGCATGCCTGGATGGCATTTCTAATAAAGATAATGTATTTAGGCATGGACCATGAAAAAAAGGTGTAAGGACCTCCATTGATATTTGCATAGATCCATTAACAGTGTGGTTGCATATATAGTAGAAGAATGTTTGTATGTATATGGAGGCGTATATTGTGTTTGCAGAGTTAATCCACCAGCCATGGAAAAATCACAATTTGAAATTCTATTTACACCTTTCAAACATTTCCTTACAGTAATATAAATCATCAGGCATGCAAACAATTGAAAAGCTTTTTTACCAGCTTGCAAGATGAGGATGAGAAAGAAGTGCTGTAATTTATTTTTTTCCTGCTGTCCAGCATCAATGATTCTAGTAATTTATGTGTTCTCATCTGTGTGTGTATCAGTGTCTATGTTTCTGTCAACTTTGAGAGTTCCTTTCAGTTCACTCTGTTGCCAGCCTTACCCTTGTTCCCCCTGCACCGCTGCCTGCCATGGCTGAGCTAGGGAACATGCAGCCTCGCTCCAAGACGACTTCAATCCCCTATTATCAGGAGAGTGCACATTGCCTCTCACAAGGGTTTAATTTATTTGTGCCTGTTTCAGCCCAAGATTAAAGTTTAATTGGCGCTGACTGGCAGCTCCCAAGTTTTGACTAATTCTCCTTATCGGGAATCCTTACCGAGTAGCTGTGGGCAATGTGAGGCCTGCCTGCCTGCTTGCTTGCTTGTGTGCGTGGCAGCAGTGCCCACACACACACACACGTGCACACACATTTACACACAAAGGCACACATGCAGTCAACATAGTAATCCCTTATTTTAATTGGTCGATACATTGAGTACCTGTGACTACATGCTTATTTGAGTTGTGTGTTGTCTAGGTGTGTGCACGAGTGTGGATGCAATTATACATGTTTGGATTTGTGTATATGTGTTTGTATGAGTGGTAATGCGTGTGTTAGCTCTGTTTCTCCTTGGCAAGGCCCCCAAAAGCTTCTGGATTGTTGGGTAATTAGAAATGCATCGCATTATTTACTTCAGACTTTATAATTGATTTGTAAAGGTGGAACCATCATGCTATAGTGCAGACCGCTCCTGTGTTTTTCCGGAACAAAAACTGAGGCTTTGTGACTTCAGCGATGTATATGAATGTACACATTTTACAATTTCTCAGTAAGTGTTGCAAACACAAGAGAAGAAAAATGCTGGGTGAAAGAACAACATTGGATTGTGGGTTGATGTGGCTCGTGCTGCCACATTTTCCATGAATCGTTCTAGCATAAATCATTATAAAGTGCATTACCGTAGAGGGATCGCATTTCCATAAGTGCATGTTTATGCCAGAGTGATACACAAGCGTAAATAACACTGATAATCTCAGCCTGTGTTTGATCAGCCAAATCTGAGTCTGAGGGTGCAATCATTTGTGACCTGTGATATTAGTGGCAGCTATTAAAAGCTGTGGAGGATTTGCAAAGCTTCATTTAGTCCGTTGGGGAGATGTGCGTGAAATAGAGTTCCTTTGGTTGTAACTAATGTCTCTAATTCTAATGAGCGGAGCTTCTGTGTTGCAGCTACATGCTCCTAAACTGGGAAGCACTGCATTAAGAGAGTTCTCATGAGGGCAAATGGACCCGAGTTCAAAGTCATCGGCTTTGATCAGGCATGCATATGTACACATTGGCACAAAAGCATGTAACAAATGATTCTACTGATGTTCTTTTGTGTGTGTGGTTGAACACACACTTTCATCCTATTAAAATAAGTATGATAAATTAGAAGTGTTCCAAAATTTCAAGCACATCTAGGCACATTTGACTACATGACTCTGACACTTTTCCAACAAGTGTGACATTTATAATGTCTCAGTCTTCACCATTAAAGGTTTGGCAGTAAACACAACAAATGTTGTACAGGTTAGATCCAATCACAAGTGTTTGGGAGGCTTTAGTGAATTCAAACACTTTCAAAGGGGAACGATGGGGAAAGGGAAGGATTAAGGGGTGACGTGTTGGAAATTGAGTTCTGGAAAGAAAAAGTAGGAGTGAAGGAGGGAATGGTACAAGTTAGGAGTATGAATGGGATGAATATGACAAACTGTATATGCAGGAAGGGTGAAAAGGAAAGGAAGGTGAATGAGTCATCCTGGCTAGTTGAAAGTAATTTCTCACCTGCCAGAGCAAATCTGGGATAATGCCAAACTCACAGGTAGCGTGAGCGCTGTGTCCAGCTGGAGACAGCAGGCTCCCCTCTTGTGCAAATAATGCGTTAATACACCCTCCCTGAGCATATTACTGGGTTGGGCTGTGCAATGGAACACGCTACCCTTGGCTAGATAGCTGTGGGAGTTAAAGTGGAGAAAAACACACATAAGCATGTATGTATGTGAATACAGACACACAGTTGCCTTGATGTCCAGAATTATCATGATAATGTATGGCAGGCAAGCTTTTCCTTTAAGATCTCTCTCATTAACCATTCGTGTTTCAGTGGCATCTAGCAGTGATGTTGCAGATTGCAATTAACTGAATACAGCTCAGCCTTCCAAGTATGTAGGAGAAACTTCGATAGCTGTGAAACTTGATGTTAAAGACTCTATCTAGAGACATTGTTTGACTTGTCCCTTCTTGACTACAAATAGCAGTTCAAAATGGCAGATTCCATGGAAGAAGACCCGCTACCTCTGTAGATAAAAATATTAACGAAAGCACAACTTTTATTTTCAGGTCTTTGTAAACTAAAGAAAACACACCTATAAATATCATGTTCTATTTCTGCCAATAGACCTACATTTCACACACTGGCCCTTTAAGCTAAACTGAAGCTAGCTTCATATTTAATGGACAGACATGGAAGTCTTTTTTGCTAACTCTTTCCAATAAAGTAAATAAGTATTCCAAATTACAAAAGAAACTATTTTAAATTATGAGTTATATTATTAATATTAAAAAAAGATGTATATATTTTCTCTCTTCATAGTACGTGTTCTTATGTAATTTGGTGCATACGGTTATGAAAATTTTACACATACATTGCAATCACCATAATAACTGCTCTGATTTTGTTTTTTGAAAGAGATAGACAGCTGGTTTGATTGTAGAAGAAGATACTCGTTAGGATGGTTTGTGGTTTGCGTGGTGTTTGCTAAAATGGCCCTGGAGCATCACACATCTGCAAAGGAAGAGAGAGAGAGAGAGAGAGAGAGAGAGAGAGGGCCAGGACACACACATGCATGGATAAACAAACACATATACACACACACACACACACAAATATACACTCTTTTGGACTTGGTGAGACTCTTAGCTGGGAGTCATTATTTGGAGCTGTGGGATGAGACGGGAATGGTGTGTGTCTGCTATGTGTGTGTTCGTGGGTGTATGTTTGTATGTGTGTCAAGGGTGTAAGTGTGAAGGGCTGTCAGTGCGTCGAGATGCGGGAGGTTGTCCCTAATGAATCCCCCAGGTCTGAGGGTCTTTCATTGACGGCTGCTAATTTCACCTGACACCGCTGAGCCGCCGCTGAGCACGGCCTGGCAACCAATCGGCACGCATCAGTCTCAATCAGGAGGAGATGCCCCTTCTTTGGTGCCCACACACACACACACCTACACACACAAAGACACCACTTAATACAGGGTCAAGGCTGGTATCGGTGTTTCCACAACTGTCATCCCCAAGGAGAGCACCTGATCCTGACCAGGATGAGACGGTTTTGCTGAGTCTAACTCTACCTGACCTCCAGGCGCTAAATACTGTTCTGTCTCGGTTGTCACATCTGTCACACCTGAGGTAGAGAGAGCGATCAACTCTGGAGAAACACACCGGTACAACACTTAGGGCCTCTACTCTTCTCTAAAGGGGAAAAAAAACTCACCTTGGCTTATTGCCACCTTTCGCACACTTCATGACAACTCCTCTAAAACATTGTGTATACCACCTGAGGAGTGGCAGAGTGGATTCCTCTCAAGCTGAAGTCAAGCAGCACCAAACAAACAGCACCCAGTAGACAGATGGTGTCACGCTGCTGAGCTGAAGCACAGGGGAGGCACAGCCAAATAACAGGGTTGCCAGTTATGGTATAACACCTTCCATAGACAAGGTGGATGTGGATGTGTGTGCTCATGTTGAGGCTTTTAATGGTTGTGAGTCTCGTGTTTGTGTGTGTCCTTCAGTATTCAAAGACGGTTTCAGTGACTTGGCTGGAGAAAGTGCACTCTTGTACATAACAGAGACACGTGTTGGCAGTCTCTGCTGGTCAGCTGTGCAGCAATAACTCAACAAGCATCTCTTTAATTCATAAATGTGACAAATGCGCAACCATCTTCTGCCTTCATCATCCACCCACTGGTCCTTTTATTTAGGCTTTTTTCAAGGTCGTTACTCCAGGGCACGAAAAATGGTTCTTTCCGCCATCCAATGTCGAGTTATGATGAACAAATTGTGAGGCGAGAGTTGTTTACAGGAGGAAACAAAACAAGAAACAATGTTGAAAAATGGGCGCCGCAGTTAGTTTTCGCTAAACAATTAATGTTGCTTGCGGTGGGCAAAAGCGCTCGCGGCCAAAACCCATCTCTCGTCCTCCTCAGCTTGTGTATGTAGCCGACGTTGCGGGTTTCTCACTGTGTCAAGAAAGAACATATTCAAATGTGTATGGCTATTAAATGTTAATTTGCACAACAGATGAATGTCAAGTGCGGTGCTTCATCAACAAAATGCCCCTCTGTTTCAGTATGCAAAGAGCTGGGCTTTCACTAAGTCGAATGAGCTCTTGATTTTGGTATTAACAAACCTCAGACAGATTTCTTTTTAAGCTTTTAAAAGTTTGAGCTTGTTCTTTGTCAACACTTAACATTCACACAGGAGTCTCGGACAAACAGAGGGCAACGAACAGCTCCAGTGTTTTCTTGGCTTACATTCAACATTTGAACAGTGACTATTAAAACATACTGCTGTGCCACTTGTTTCAACGAAGATTTCTCTATTTATACGGTATCATTTTATGTTTAGAACTTAATCTTGAGCAAACAGCTTGAATTGGCCACAGACCAGGAGTGACTAATATTACAGGGAAAAATGTTAATGCGTTAGACCGTTGAGCTGTTATTGACAAATGTCATTGAGAAAAATGAACCAAATCTCTGGAGACAGAGCATTTCAATACAGTGAGCTTAGTACGTTGATAGATGGAGATTATCATAGCGGTCATGAGCAGTTGCACCTCTCAACACATGAGTGAGAATATCAAATCAAAACTCAAATAAAGCGTGAGATTCGGTGGCCTTGATTATTTTATGGAACATTCTCCTTGTCAGTTTTTGAAGAGGATACTTTTATCCTTTTCAGATAGAATTTGTTTTTTTTAACAAGCAATATTACTCAGCATGTCGATATAGTGTTTTTTGTCCAAACATTTTTGTTAAATTTAAACCAAAAAATTACCTCCACTTATGATATATCTTTTGCTTCTCTGTGGTATAAACAAATATTTTGACATTTATAGACCGAGGCTTTAGCCCTTAACTGTAAGTCAGCCATGAAGAGGTCCAGAGGTGAGTCAGCCCTCCTCTCTTTCCTACACACACCGACTTAAGTGCCCCTGTCAGTAGTGTTCCGATGACTTCCAGTGCGTACGTACCTGACAGCTTCTTCCGAACCACATCTGCGACGGAGACACGACACGTGCTCACACCCGAGATGCTGAAACAGAGACTGAAGAAGGAAACGGTCTCCTGCGCCTCACATCGGAGCTTGAGCTGATGTCGCCTGACACTGTCGAAACAAAGCTCGGTGTTTCTTCACCGCTACATTAGGCATCAAGGCCGCAGTGTCAGGCCTTACCTGCTTCCTGTTTGAAGGCTCCATGGAAACCCGTTGTGACGACACCACCTGGTCAGTGTCAGCAGAAGTCAGCGTGAGTGCGTATACAGGAGAAAGAGAGAGTGGCAGAGGGAGACCTGGAAGAATGAGCCCTGTATCCTTTTGTACTTCTACTTCGCTGTATTGCTTCAGGAAACTGTTGTCCATTTTCACAAATATCGATTATTTTGTTGTAGAGAAGCAACAAGCTGTACTGTAGACTTACGCTAGATTGTCCAAAACAATGACCTTTGCACTTAATTCAGACAATTGTGGGATTTAATGTTATTCAAGGATTGCATTTACTGCAAATCCCTTTTGGATCAGAGCATCAAATAAATGCTTATTTATTTGGTATTGTTTTTTGCAATGTAGCCGGAGTATGAAAATGTGCACCTGGACTAAAAGGCAGTTGGTTTCGGGACCCACATTAGAGGTAAAGCCTTGAAAAGATTCATTCAACCTCTGAGCCTGCTGCTTATTTTTTTGGATGCATTGTTGTCAAATGGTTGCACATCAAGGCTACAGAGCCATGTAATGCCTTCAGGGGATTCATTTTTTGTTTTGTTTATTGAGCTACTGGTGCATTTTAAGAAGTTACAAACATAAAATGTATTCACTGTTTCAGCCCACTATTTATTGATCACTAAAGTTGTGCCACATGCTTGCGTTTCGTACAGAATAATAATAAGATAGCAGACTTGGCTAACAGAGGGATGCACCAGAATGCGACCAAGATCTTAATCTAAAGTTACAGCTGAGTGTGTAAAGTGTTAAGGATGGTTGGAGTTTTTTTGGAGAAAGTGAAATACCAAAATTAAGTATATGAGTTCTGCTGGAGTCTTTTAGTTCTCCTGTCAGTGCTGTTGTTTGCTGGCTTAATGCCAAAGGAAACACCATTGAAACAAGTCTGCAAAGCTGCCGGTTGATTTGCAGCATCTGCAGTAAATCTACATCCATTTTTTTGCAAAATCAAAATCGCGAGCAATTGCAGTGTGATAAAATTAGGGCATTGCAACAGAAGTGCAAAAGAGAAGGAGGAGCAGAATGCTTGTGTGTGTTTTCAGCCTTGCCCCAAATTGAGGCCACACTTTTAAGGTCAGCAGAGTGCGAGGAAGTGCAGCGGGTTGCAGAATGTTGCTGGCACTTAGCTTGGCGCACTTCTGAACCTCGTAGACGTCTGTGGCAAGGTCACCGCAGGAAGCATAAATGGGAGTTGATGTCTCCGTTGTTCCGTGTCATCCGCCGTGCTCTCCACCATACTATTCGGGGACGGCACGACTGAGCGCAGCTGACATCATGTACGTATATACACAAAGGAGGCAGGCAGTATTAAAAAAGAGTGGCAAAAATAGAGCCTAGTCCGACATTATTAAGACACAAGCTTCAGTTAGCCCACACAATGTGATGATGGGGTAAATTGATGCATTTCCTGTCTTCAATCTGAGAGAGCTTTTCATGCTGGCCTAAACAAACACACATCCTTGTGTCTGAATGAATGTTAGTGGAAGTTTTTTTGTAAGTATTTGTTGGCTATTTTCCTCCCCCGTTTTTTAAATTGAAAGGAATAATGGAAATTCGTGATGAGAGGCCAGAGTGGTCCTGATACTCCGCTCACCCTTTTTCTACTCAAGACTTTTTTTCTACTCTGCGAATGCATTGTTTTACTGCAAATTATAACCATAAAAAAGCCTCTGATCCCCCATTCTGTTAAATTAATAGAATTACGCAAAAAATGTAATGATAGCAATTAAGTCTTGAAAATGCAAATTTTATAGTCAAGGACGATTACCTCATTTATAGCATGTGCTGGAATGATGCCAGACGAAGGTAATTTAGATCCGGGTTGCTCACGGTTACATCATGATGAATATGAGACGAGCGGGGCCCTCATCACGCACCTCCAGTAGCCCAACTCTCAATCAAATGGAGGGGTGGGGGGCGGAGTTTAGGGGAATGAGGAACATGAACGCTGTCAGGGACGACTCTTCCGCAGGAAAGAAAGACATACATCAGGAGTAAATGGGACCAAAGGAGTATTAGCATAAAGACTGAGGTATTCTCCAAAAGATGTGAGTGCTAAGACATTTAAAAGGGCTGCAAAGGGCAGTTCTGCACTGACCATAAGCTTAACATGGCCCATTCTTGACTTCTCTGACTTTACAAATGTTATGCATTCCAATAACTTCCCGACACAGAGAAACTGTAATGTGTTTTACAACGAATGCTGACATTTTAGAGCGAAATGGATTCTAACACAGGTTTGATGTAAGCCTCTGAGGATGACACCGCGTTGCTTCCTTCAGCGTGCCCTGTTAACCTCATAATGTTTATTGCCCGAGATTAAGGATTCACATCAAAACTCCACGCCCAAATGACATTTAAATGCAAGGATTTTTAAAGCGTAACTGCGTTTGGCTGGGTAAAATACTCACATTAGTTAATTATTCGAGAAAGGCAGCTGTAATGGCATGAATCTTTTATGGGGGTCTGCCTGGTGCCATGATCTCTAATAGCTTAACATTTCACTTTAGCACTCCCTCCATGCTAATACACTCGTCTAATCAACAACTGTTTTACATGCTGGAGTATGGTGCAGGGGGCAGCATGGCACAGAGGTCCACATCCATTGCATTTTTTGTTTTAAAATCCCTGCCTCGCTCGTCTTTATGTCATAAAAATAAAATCACCAGGAAGGAAGACACTTCTACTGAAAGCAAGAAAGGATCATTTTCTTATGACAATTTATCTAAAAATGTCCAGTGAGGTAACATCCTCATGTGGGTTGGTTATTTCCCACCTATCAGTCATACAATATTTTCAAATATTACTTGATTTCTCCTCCAGGGAGATTTAATAGTGGAAAAGGCACTGAGATAAAATAAAAGAAATAGCACAAATATCCCTCTTGTTTCTTTTAAAACTGGAAAGCCATTTAACTAACATTTCACCCAGGTCTGGCTATTACACAGTCTATTGACACACATTGCACCCGGGTTGGACTCTTTCTCAACCCCATCCATCGGTCACACAGATTGTCCCCTGGTAGGCAGAGGCCTGCGACGTTAATGGAAATGGGGCGATGCTGGGAGCATAGAGCCTGGAGAAGCCTGGATGATCCCTCAGGCCATGGCTGCCACGGGATGAAATAGAGAGACTATTACAGCGGAGTTGTAAAGCCCCACACGCTCCACGCACTATCATAATAGAATATTGATTCTATCAGATGCCAGGCCCCGGCCTGTCCCCGCAATGAAGGAAAGAGCACTAAAGGTCATTGAGTAAAAGAACAGAGTGGGGGAGAGAGAGAGAGAGAGAGAGAGAGAGAGAGAGAAGAGCAGAGAGGTAGAAGGGAATAGAATAGAGTGGACAGGAAAGAAAGAGTGGGCTACTGCTGTTGTGCTGCTGTATTTCTGTAATAATGGAATGTATCACGCTGTTAGAGTGCACTACAAAACTATTCGAAAAAGTGCAAGGACAAGTAGAAATTAGTTCAGAACTGAATGAATAAAGTTGAACCAATCTTAACATATTTCTGCTCTTCAATTAAAGTATCTTTCTCTTCTCCCTCTTTTTACTTATTTTTTTTTTTTTT
>NW_023339650.1:7588898-7609251 GCF_004916995.1 Morone saxatilis
TTTTTTTTTTTTTTTTTTGCATTGCCGCATCTGTTTCCACAGCCATAAGTAACAAGGAAGCAATTTCAACCATTAATTGTTGATCAAGGCGGTTGGGAAAAGCGCCAAAGGAAAAGTATGACAAATAAGCGCCCACCACACGAACAGCAGTACAAATTACACCACAAGCAGGAGACGTTTATGCTTGATTGGAGCAATTTAATGTTTTCTTACAAAAAAAGCTCGCAAATCCTGGGAGGACAGTTAAGGAAATGACTTTTTAATCATCCAAGGAGCCGCTGCGCCTTGTCTCTCCTGATGGCCCCATATTGAAGACTTAGAGCCATTAGTAGAAGGAGTTCATTGGTAGAGGCCGTTCTTAGCAACAGTTGGACTGATGTTACTTAAGGAGACAACTTTTTAGGGCGAGTCCAAACTGAACAGAAATAATTTGAAATGGGGATGAAATTGTGGAAACATATGCAAGCCTTTGTTTAGATTACTTAAATATATTTACTGTTTGATATAGATATAAATATATCGTTTTTTTTTAAAGATTACATATACAAACATCAACACTGGAGAGGAAATTGTACAAAAAGATGAGTATGGGAACTTCTGCAAGTGTAAATATTCCTAAGATTTACAATATACATTATAGTTTTAAGCATGGCCTTAAATGATCTAAAAATATGCCAAAACTATACTTTTGTGAAACAACATAAACCATTCCAGTGTATCTACGACCATCATACTCTGTAACCCAGTCAGGGGAAGCATATGCTTAACAATGCCAGAGTTACATGCACAATACATTAGGAAATTGACTAATCTTTGCTGTGACATTATGGCCTGTACAAACTTCATGATGAATTCTGTTTTTCCAGGGCTCTTGGAAAATATATTCATGAAATTTCAATGTCCGATGAAACAAGTCATCTTTTAACCAGAGCTTGACTGTGACATACCATTCCTCATTTCTATTCCAAGCAAGGCTTTGTTTTAGTCAAATAAATATCCATTTGTCTTGTTGTATTTCTTCTTTGTTTTTTGTTTTTTTGTTAAATTCACACACAGGCCCGGTAATTGAACAGTAGTTGTTGTCGAGGGCCCCGGTAAATGAAACTGCCATTGTAGCATCAAAAATAATCAATTTGATGAGTCTTGTATATACTCCCATACTCAAAGTAATGTGATATTGATTTGGCGCTCTGATATAGTACTCCTCTTCTGCTCCAGAATGATTATTGGCTTTTGACAAATTCCAGCACAATCTTTTATCCCCCCCACCTCCTCGCACTCTGCCCCGGCCACCTCTTTTGTCTCAAAGCACCGGCGCCAAAGCCCTCAGCTCCAATTCCACTCTGCAGCCCGACTTAGTGTGTGTTTGTAACACACTTGGACAATAAAAGACTCTTTCTTTATTGCTAAACAACAGCAGGAATACAATTTGACCCGATCAGTCTGCATCAAACCATTTTACACGCAACTCAATTTGCATCTAAAAGACGTGCAATTTCATATAACATGCCTCTCTCTCTTTTTTCTTTCACCTTCATACACAATCACACACACACACGTGCCTACCTTTAAGTTATTATGTTTCATAGTGTTGTGAAGCATTGTGGATGATAGCTGTGAAAATCTAATACATTATTTAAATCCAAATCACCCTCCCCTGTCCAGCTATGTTATAGATCACAATAATGTCGCCTCTCTCTCTCTCCTTCTCTTCATCTCGCCACACTCTCTCTCTCTCTCTCTCACACACACACCCAAACTCTTTTATCCCCTTTTCTCTCTGGCTTTAGCTCTCTTTTCCCTCTGAATCAAAGAGACGGCAAGGACCAAAACAATCATATGGATGGAGTGATGGTTGGGGCATAAGGTGAAGGGACAGCGGATGATTGATGCATGGACAGGTGGATGGATGGATTAAATTCAGGTGTGAAGAGACAGAAGGGTGGATGGATGAAAGTAAGGAAAAGGAGGGATAAGGAGGCCGCAGAGGAAAGATGGAAAGATGGAAAGATGGCAGGCCTCAAAAACAGGCCAGTCTGTATTGATTAGTGTGTGTAATAAAGAAAGCGAGACACTTGGCCCCAGAGAGGGCATGGTTCACTTGGTGTCTACTTTAACAAGGAGTGTGTGCGTGTGTGTGTGTGTTTGAGATCTAAAGCCACTAAATATGCCGATGCGTGCATTTTACACACAGAAATGCCTATGGGTGTCTACAGAAATGAATAAATGAAAAAGTATGTGTGTGTGCAAGCGTGTGCACATGTGTATGTGTCTGTTTGTCTGTGTCAGCCCATGTACAGTGCATGCAAGCGTGTGTTTGTGCACGCTGCAGGCTGCACCCCCTATGTGCAGTGCATGAAAACACCTCACACATACAACAGGGGCCTGCTCATGGAAAAATCAATATGCTTGTGATAGAAATATGCTAGAATGTTCTCTAGGTGAGAGATTGATCTGAGCTCCATGGAGGGTCTGTCCAAAACCAAATAATGGTTAGGGGCCAGCGACCTCCAGATCTCCACAGAAAACAATAATTATAACCATGCTGTGTATGCCTGGACCAAGCATAAAGGCCACGGTCAATGAAGGCTAAATGCTAACACTGCAAAGGTGGTGGCTCAGCAGTAATAAAAACTGGAGCTTTCAACAATAATTAGGTCCATAATATAATTGTCAAGACTGGGAGTTTTAAAGGGTTTGTTCAGCCAAATGACAAAAAAAGCATATTTCCCTCACTAAGCATCTAATGGCACATATCTAGTCATGCAGATCTTTTTTGTTGTTTTTTCTCATTCAGATTCAGAGGGATGCTTTCTGCCAACCATTTAAACACACTGGCTTTCAAGGAAGATTGAAACCCACAATATGTCCAATGCATGATGTGTACCTTAGTTCACAGATCCATAGACTGCCTTGGCATTATTGATGATGATGCCTGTGTCCAGCTCGGCCCTGGCAGGTGCAGTAACGCAAGCTGTCTGTGTGGAGTGACCAGGCACATAGACTGATAGAGAGAAACAGCCAAGCCGAAGCAATGCTGGCGTGAGGAGGTTTAATTGCTCTGTGTGGCACGAAAATGACTGTGTCCAACCCTCATCATCATGCATAGCCTAATGAAAATAAATTCTCTGAACTATATTTTGTCATTTTATTCAATTATGCTACAGGAGGCAAAAGGTTTCCATGTTAAAATGTTGCCGAGCTGAGTGTATTATAAGTGTTTGGTTGAGAATATGATATTAAAAAGTCAAAATTATAAGGAAGATTTGCTAACATATAAATATAGATTGATCTTTTTTTCCCAAAAGACTGGACTGGCCAACAGAACATCCTGATATTACCTAGCCAGCCTATCATCAGCACAGCCACTTTTTGAGTGATGAGTCTCCTACAGGAACCAACAGCTGTATGTGCAAATCATGCATATAAATCAATTACCAGGGCCCTATGTACTTTAAATGCACCCATTAATTAAGCAATGTCAGACACAATGAACCGTGAAGTTCATTACATTTTTAGCATTCAAACCCAGGATTATTTGAAGAGTGCATGAGAGAGAGGGAGACGGGTTTACCTAATGATTAGCCCCATAGCTCAATGTCGGGCAGACGCCAGCGGAAATTTCAGGAAAGCTGTTGCAAGAGGAGACAGAACAGCAGTGAGCTGTCTCAGCAATCTACAAAACACGGAAGGGTTGATCAAAAGGAAAAGCAAGGAACAA
Source organism: Morone saxatilis (assembly GCF_004916995.1). Lineage (NCBI taxonomy): Eukaryota > Metazoa > Chordata > Actinopteri > Moronidae > Morone > Morone saxatilis. The sequence continues at coordinate 7,592,620 of NW_023339650.1, forward strand.
CAACAACTACAACGTGATCGGTGCTGGCTGTGCCTACTTTTGAACTTTCAACTCAAAAAAGCCCTCTCACGCAGACATCCATACAAGTTCTACCTGGTGGACTGATGTGAGTCAAATTTTTTAATATTCTCACTTTGCATTTTCTCAGAGCTTGAGTGCACAGTGAGGTTTAATATATATGCAAAGTTCTCCTGAACAGTGCATGCAAACATGAGTACTCTGTGACTAGTGATGTGTGCACACGTAGTATACATTAACATCACAGCTAAGCTAACAGTGCATTTTTAATGTATCCAGTAAGTGTCTTAAGAAAGTCAAGAATAGTCTTAATCTTTAGGGTGAAGTGATAAAAAGAATCAACAAAACTGAAGCTTCAGGGTTTCCTTTCAACTACAGCAATATGCAGGTGTTTTTGTGCCTGTGTGTCTGTCAATGTGTGTGTGACCTCTGTGTTGCTTCGTGCCAGGCTGCAGTTTGGGTTTGGTTCAAGTTGCTGTGAGATGACAGGAGAGGTTGGGGTGTGTGTGTGTGTGTCGGGGGGGGTGGGGGGGGTGAAGCAGAGAAGAAGCTGGGCCCAGCTGCCTGGCATTAAGCAATGACCTCTGCATAATGAAAGATGGCGACAACATTTCCCACTCATTACAAGGTTCCACACTGTGATAAGATTTGCATATTCATATATTTTTCCCTCCACCTCCCCTCCCTTTTTTTTCACCGCAAATTATTTTTTTCCTGTGAGCAGGACATCTGCCTTCCTGACACTGCTCTGGAAGAGGAAAAATAAATAAATATGTGTGCAGAGAGGCACATGATCTATCCAGATGCCACAGAAATATGGCACGATGTTGACATCTCCGCACACCCCGACCGTGTGTGTTTTTTCCGCGGTTTAAGCACCAGGAAATCATGTTAGGGGTCAGTGGAGAAGAATACAGCTTGGGCAGAAAAACCTGACAGAGGTCTGGAATGTATATCTGTTTTGCATATTATTGTTCTACAGTGACATAAATGCCACCATAACACGGGTGGTGCAGGTTGCGCATAGTTGGGGATGACTAAAATTCATGTCACAGAGGAAAGGATCAGTAGATGTGTTCCTGAGCTGATTAGACCAGGTCTTTCAATGAACTGGCCTAATCATAAAGCCAATGTGAGTTTTCTTTGTATAAATTATTAAAATAAATATGTAATAAAGAAGAGAGCATTGGAAAATGTGTTTATTTACATCCAAAGATGAAAAATATCACAAAGTTGATATTTTTACATTGCCTATAGTGATTAAAAAAAGTTAGACTTTTATTTAATTTTTCAGATGATATTTTCAGCAAAATAAATATTATTTATGGATGAGAAGTCATGTGAACATACGTTTAAGGTACCCACAGTTAAGCTGAATGTAACGTCAGACTTCCCTGATGGATATTATACCTAAGGTTTTCTCTGATCAAAAGAGCATCAGAACGCCAAGCTCTCCCACTCCTTTACAAGACATAATTACATTTCAACATCAAACAAAAAGGTGCCATAAATGAAGTTGGGTAAATAGAAAATACAGACATGTATGCAAAGACAGTAAATGTACAAAGTTCTTCATCAAAAGAAATGATTTAGTGGTTGCCTTAAAAAAAACAATCAGAAAAAGGTTTGAAAAGAAAAAAAAAAACAAAGCAGCAAAAGTGGGAATATGAATCCCTTTTATTTAGTTGGGTAACTTTAATTCAAATGAATCAGGCTGAGCTGCACCCGCCAACTGTGCCCGAAGAGTTGCCGATCTCAATGTGCAGCATAACGATCACCGCAGCACTTCTGAATACAAACTGTTTTATGTGAATACCTCCAGCTGAGGGCTACATAAATATAGAATTAGACAAAGTGTTATTTTTTTCTTTTTATGTTTTATTTTTCCCCTCTTTTCTCACTCTCCAGCAACATCCCCAGGTTGGGTTGGCTCTAAGCAGATGTAGGCACTCACTTCAAAAAGTTGCAGCTCCCTTATGATAGCTCTGCAAAAAGGTTTTCTTTTAACTTAAATCAGCAAATGTGTGTAGCAGAGACCTAGCGGCGTGTTTCTCTCCCCCAGAAATAATTGCTCCCAGGGATCAATTTGAAATTTAAATTGTGGTGAAATGGTGTTTGTCATTAACAATCAAATATTTGAACCATTGAAATACCTTTGCCCCCTCTGTATCGGCAACCTCTGCCCCCAGTTGGAAAATATTGCACAGGGCATTGTTTTGATGATGATGAACTGCAAAGCTGCTGATACTCTCAGAAAACATCACACGAGAGAGAAAGTAGGAGGAGAAACAAAAGTCATTCATCAAAAATTATAGATTTATATCAAAGTATTAACATATCAAAACAGATACAGAGACCAGAGGAGTAATATTTCGCTGTTCAGACCAAAGAAAAAGTCACAGAGAAAGTAAAAAGAACAGAAGTTGGGTAAAAGGAGAAAAAATATATACTATAGAGGTAGTAAGGTAGGACAAATGGAGAAAAGGAGAAGAGGTTTCTGTCATCTCTGAGAGGCCAGATCTCTGCTTAATGTTCATTAAGGCGCTGATTGAATTGGGGGGTGTAGCACTGTCACTGTTAATGGAGTGATTTCTAATTGGAGCGCATTAGCTCTATAGGTTCTGGCTAGTCTCAAAGGCAGACAGAAGGACAGGATGCAACACCAGAGACCTGCCAATGCTGACACTACACCAAAATAAACAAAATGTCATTATCAGTTGAGTATTTGCACACAGTGGAGATGGAACTGCCTGTAGAATTATGCCAACATGTTGTGCTTTCCTCATTTTGTATTACAGATGGACTGATGAATCCAAAAATGTCATCTAATTTTTTTTTTAATCATCTCTTCCTTTTATGGGGACTTTTAGGCTGCGAAGGCCTGTGGCTGAATAAGTGTGTGTATGAGTGAGAGCGAATGCGTCGTGTGTGTGTTCATATGCAGCCCCCTCTGGGCTACGACTGCAATGCTTTAAACATGGAGGTGAGGAGCAACTTCAAGGCCAAAGTAAGGTGTGTTCCTGATAATGACGAGCATGAACAGCCGCTATCGCCATCCAGAAAGACCAAGAACTTGAACCGTAATGGCTGCCCATAAAGGGGAATCATCATCAATGAAAATGACAGGTTATTAAGATCCGATTTTGGGTGGGGGGTGGCTATGGCTTTAGTATGATAGGTTAGCTATCTATAAAACCTTTAAAAGCCTGGCCGTCAACGACATCAGTCCCGATTCTCATCTCCCTGCGCCCTGTGCCAGAGACACATGCTAATAAGCTCACAACCTTTAATTAAGCAATATGTGTAAGTAGGCAGCCATTATGGCCTGATTTGTGAGCCACTTCATTACACTGAGCACCGGCTAGCAGACACATATTCAATACAAATCAAGCTGGCCTGAATATTATCCTGCTTAATGTGAGGCCAATATTGATATTTTATCACTCGTGTTCTGATTAGTGACTTTTAGAATCTTCATTTTTCATTGTGTTGAGGCAGCGCTGAAAACCTAACCACCTGCATTCATTAAAGTGTAGCTGAACATTGTTTATTAGGTTACCAATAGCTTATCAATTCACAAATACTATTCATGTTTACTCGAAAGAGATGCAAGAGCAATATCATTTACTTTATTGTTCATCTCATGACTCAACCTTACATCGTTTAATTTTTTGACAATATTAAGAGTGTTCTTTCTGTCATTTAAAGGTATAGTACCCAGGAAGTACTACACAAATAATTATACACATGCATTTTTTCACAACTGAGAAAAAGCTGTTAAAAGGTAGTCCTTTCACTGAGCAACTGTTCAACAATTCTGTTTTTAATACATTAATTATTCAAGAACTGCATTGTATATTACGAAGACTAAAACAGACGGTTGATCGGATGACTTACTTCAAGGTCCAACTATCTCTTCCTTCGCTTTGATATCATTGGTTGAGGTCCTGCAGTGCAAAACTGGAGCCACACCCACTTCCTCCTACTGGCTCAACACGGTGGGACCCTGAGGGAAAAGAAACATTGCATGAAACTGTAAATTCTGTCAAACAATCAGCAGATAAGAAAGGTGTGTGAGATAAGGTGACAAGGACTACCGAACGTTTACTTGTCTTTGTGTGCTCTCAAATATTGTGAGCAAGCTGCGACAATAATACAGGTACATTTTTAATGCTGAAGCACCACTCACTCCCAAATAATTTTTTCCGTTTCCGTAGCCGTTGTGGAGCACTTGCACCTTCCTTGTCCTCTCTCTGACTGGCAGAGCCCTGACCGGGGCAGGGCATCATCCTGGCTGGATTGTCCACCACTTCCACGTCACCAATCACCTTCAGAAAAATACACGCAATGAACAATAAATGAACAGTACAACAGTTTTAAACCCAACTGTTTCAGGAGATCCCTGGGGGGGCAAATGTATCAAGCATCTCAAAGTACAGGTTGAACTTGGATGACAGTGACTGAGATTGGCAGGAGAACTATTTTCCTCTAGGCCTGCAAGTAGTGTTGTCATGCACAGTCTCTACTCTGTCCTGGTGCTTAGAGTGAACTTGGAGGAGAAGCAGAAATGGAGACTTTGTATGACACACTACCTCTCGTCCCAGAGGGGAAACAGCTCTCACAACTCTAGGTTGGCCTACTTATGTATAGTGATATGAAATGCAACTTAAATCTCACTGGTACGAGCCGTGATACATTGTCAATTTTCTTTAAAAAACGAAATATATTTTTACCATAAAATATATTAAAAAAATAAATAAATACATTCAGTGAAATTGTGCTGCATAAATAATGACTGGAAATCTTCTGCATTCTTTCCACACAACCATATTTCATAACAGCAGCGTCAAGTAGTCATGTCTAAAAGGTAGGCTGGCACTTTTCTAAAGTTGCAAATTACACACACAGAGAGCAGCAATTGAGCAAACTTGAAAAAAAATGTTCCACAGAGTGCTTCTTTATCTTAAACTAGTATAAACTTGCCAGATAATTACATGCGGTGTACTTTGGAGAAGTCCTCCTGCTAAGCAGATATGGCTGGCAGGGAGGCATTAATCTCCTCATGCAACATACAGTACGTAGCCAAGGACATTCCCCCCTCTCTCTCTCTCTCTCCTTGTCTGTGTCTCTTGGAGCTACACACACCATACATAGAAAAAACAGCACAGACACAGCATACAGACCACACTCAATTCCTGTATAAATCATATTCATATTTCTGAGGGCTGCCGATGACCTCACGGCAAATGAAGCGTGGGTCCTCAGCTCCGCAGCGGCAATCAAACGTGTGGCAGAGTAATTACAAAAGAGGGGTAGGAGGGAGAATTGATGCGGTTTGTCAATTAATGTTGCTGCAAGGTGTTTTTTCGAAAGGTTAACTTCTTCATATTCTCTGCATGCTAAATTAGGTCAATATTGGTCTGGCGAAGAGTGGTCATCATGCGCAGACGGACGGTGGGCTGAGTCATGGAACGACAAGACAAAGGGTCCTTGTTAATGAGAGATTTGATGGCATATCATGATGATGAGGTGTCCCTGATGAAACAGCAATCTGCGCTATGTGCTCTTTACCACGTTGCATTGCTACTGCCTACCATTTCTCAATAGTCTCCATTCATCAACATCAATGTCATTATTACTCATTATCATCGTATTTCTCAGCTTTGTCACTGTTTAAAAAAATATATATAAATAAAAATCTACAAATTATAAGGGGATAACCTCTCCTTATTCTACAAACCATGCAGATAATTAAATGCAATACAGTTAAAACCTTACCATGTGAATAAACTGCATACCTTTTGTTTCTACAAAAGCCCCCCACCTAAAAAAAGGGATAGGGATAAAAAAAAAAAGCACAGCCGAAATTGCAGAGAAAAGTGTTTTTATTTATACAAGTCGCTGGAGATGCTCATCATCAGCGTTTTTTCCGAGCCATAAATAATTTGCGCAGAGAGGTAATATTCAAGCTGGCAGAGCCTTAGTTGTGCATCTTTAATGGAAGTTTTACAGAAGCTGAGCCAGTTCTTGCATATGCTGCTGCCTCCCATATGGAGGAAAGGAGACAAAAGGAGCACAGTTGGCTTGTCCTATCTTTTTATAAGTCCATCGACACTTAAATGCTAGCCCCGGAGAAAAAAACGACGCAGGGGGACATAAACCCACTGTGGTTTTAGGAGGGAAGATAATGACTTTGCCTGCATTAATTTCTTCATCAGCCATCTTGTTTCTTCAGACAGAGTGATTATGAGGCCTTCTCTGAAGGTCCTAGGTTATATAGATTGCATTTCCCTGCATAATTTCGGCCCGAACAGTTGTTGTCAGCACTGCATTTTGTGAGTTGGCAGCTGGGGAACATCTGTTTATAGGTAATGAGTGTTTGAAAACCAACACCTCACTTTACCTTTAATGTCTTTTATTGGAACACACTGATGGGAACATAGCTTTAACTTTTTGTATTGTTGTGATTCAGCTGGAAGATTTCTTCAACATGGTCAATATTACAGACACATGCCTTGGGCAACACACTGAATGAGAGCATATGATGGATCATTAATATTAACTTTCTTTAAACAGAATTCAATATGCAAGTCAATAAAGACTTCATTATCGTTATATTTTTTACTACACACTCACAACTCAGAATTTACTCCTTCCACAACATCCCTACTCTTGCTAACGATGCAACACAGAAAGAAACAGAAAAACTTTCAGTCAACATAGGTGGTTCAATAATGGCTGAATAAACAAGAGAAATATTAAGTTTCTCATGACTCTCACCATCCAGGAAATCAAACAGGACACACCTCGCTGTTCTGTTCCTTCCAAACAGTGTCTAACAGTGTCTATAGCTCAGGGCACTTCTTCCAGGACTTGCTTTTTAAAGGTGTTCATTTAGACAAATTCTGGGTGTAAATTTGAGGGTATTATGCAAAGCTGCTGGCCCCTGGAGCTGTGGTCATGTTAGTCTAAGGGAGGAGTAAGTCCTCCGGGGCATTGGTGTCTAAGACACTGCCTGCGAAAAAAGAGCTCTTTAAAGGAAATGAGCCATCCATCAATATTTCCTCAGTAAATGGAAACAGACTTCTTAAGTAACGGGATTAGTCATTAACTAACTGGGACAGAGGATGCAGTCATGTTATTATAAAGTCAAATAAAGTTTTTTTGTCACTTATGATCAAGATTTCAAAACAAAATACAAAAAAATTAATATATTGTAGATCCCACTACTGCAACTAATAATAATAATAATGAGAATATTTTATTTGTGCATCCTATATTGAAATGTTATCACAAAAGTAATGATATGTTGATATGCTGCAAGGATGCCTGTGTGAAAATGTCAAATAAACCTCAGCATATATGGCTTAAAGTAAAACAAATTACATTAGTTTTTATTGCTTAAACAGGATTCATGCTACATAATACTTTGTCTGCTAACATAGCAGTGTAACCACATCACCATAAAACATGCTATTATTCGGATAAGTGAATAAAGTAATAAGCCTATACGGGAAAACCCATAAAATTGCTTTAAAATGTCATAAATCTAAGAACAGAGGGGGACTTCTCTGCATTACTGTGGTCACTGCATCTCATAGTAGAGCCTTTTTCTATTTCACTATATATTTTTTATCTATTTAATTTTTGTTGAAGTGTCTGCACAGCTGTTATTTCTCTCTCAGGAGCTGTCACCTTACATCTGAAGGCCAGTTTGTACACAGCACCCTGTCGCAGTGTGTATATCGCTGCCAGAATTATATAAAGCACTAATAAAATCAGCTCAAGTGTTCTTCCGAGTGCTGGGGATGCCCTTTGGTGATTCCTGGATATTTCTCTATACATAAAACCAGTCTATATATTCAGGGGAGGATTAGTTTTGAATATGTAAAGTGGGGGTCCGTGCTGCGAGGCGAAGGGGAATGGCACAGTGCTCTCTCAGCGATGCTGAGCATCGGCGTTATCGCTCCCCACTACCAGCGGGTGAAAGAGGATGCCATCGGCATCTCTTGCTACTGGAGGTCCCTGCCTGTTAAGTTGCAAGGAACAGACAGCAACACCCAAGGGACACAGTGTGTGTGAGAAAAGAGAGCAACGGAAAGATAGAGTATGTGTGTGTGAATGTGTTTCCCAAGGACAGTAACACTATCTTTCACTTAAGGTGGCCTCTATGAAAATCCCTTCACAGTTTGAAGAATGGAGAGTCAGCACAGCAGAGATGCCTGGAATTCATTCTTTTACCCTCACTGGGCTGCGGTTTGTGTGTCGGGGTTACGCGTGTTGTAAATTTGTGTTGTGTGATTGTTGTAGGTTTTTGTGTATACCATACATTTCTTTCCCACAGTAAGTGTAGATCATTGTGTTTGTCTGTGTCAATGAGTGTGTGCTGATTGGCTCTGTACAATCCCCCCAGATGTCTCATCTGCTTTGCACAGGTCTAGAGGCTACACACACATACACACACACAGTGCGACACCAGTAATAAATATACCGTGCTCTGTGTTTACTCACATAAGCTCACCATCACTCAAATTATGACGGAGAACCATTAGAACGCAAAAGAGCCTCAGAGCTAATTGATAGCACATATCACCCCCTCCTTCCTCAGTCCTCTGACATTCAAACTTCAAAATATTCATTTTGTTGGGATGATCCAGGTTGCTCTTGGGCGACTGACAGAATGATTGAGGAAAGGAATGACTCCTTGCTACTGCAGCAGTTGTCACAAAGCACTACTTTTAATTAGGCAACAATCTGTGAATCAGTCTGCTTCTGACCTGCCTGTCTTGCAGGGACATGGAGGACGAGAAGCTAAATATAAGTTGTAATAATCACAATGCACTGCAAAGTTAGGCAGCACTGTCTGCTTATTTTTGTGCTGTTTCAAATTACATCCCATCATAAGTCATAACACAGTGTTAAACAGGATGAGGCACTAGAATTTTTATTATACCATACAGATTGTAAATGGTTGTTACGGGCAGAGGAGACAAAGAAAAAGGTGAGTTTTGTTGACTTTTGGTAGCAGTTTTCATTTGCATGATGAACTTGTTTTGACTTTTTTTCTCAGGGTAAATCCTGTCATTTCCTGTTTGAAAAAAAAAATAAAAATTTAAATCTGTTTTTTCCCGTGAAAAAAAAAATATGTTGCTGTTATTCACCCTTCCAGACCACAGAGCTGTACTGTTGGTTTTTTATTGTTCTGAAAGCAGAATAATAAAATAGTTATTGCATCTGTTTCTGTCCTCTCTTCAGAGGATAAGAGAGAGAGAGGGAAGGAGGGAGTGGTTTGTGAACCTCAAATCCATCTCTCCACCCTTTTACTCTGCCTCCCTTTGTCCTCCTCTCTTCATTTCTCTGCCTTGGCTTAGGTATGTGCTTTCTCTGTATTTATGGTCAGATAATAAATTGCATTTAATCCCATCGTCAATATCCTATGGTAGAATTGACCCTGACTATTGTCAAATAAAACTTTCACAGGTAAAACAAGGAAAGCGACTTTGTACTTACTGCAAATTCCAGTACACTGTGAAAATGTCTTTTTTTTTGCGGACACATTGTATGCAACATGTTGATATCCCACCTCAATGATAGCTCCATCCGGTTGTCGGAGGAAGTGCCTGTATCTTTGTTTCATCCCACTCAGAGTACAGGGTGTAGACTGCCACATGTGTGCTGGTCTCTCCATCTGGTGAGGGTGCCCTCTCTCTTGGGCTTTCACTAGGGGCTGCAGAACCTGCCAAGGGGTCTTCCACAGTCCAGATATAGTCATAGACTGCCACCTAATCAAGCACAAAAATGAAGGAAGATAATGACATATTGTGAGCAGGGACTGTAAACTCTTGAATTTCTCCTACGGGGGATTAATAAAGGTATATCTTATCTTATCTTTTCTTATCTTATCTTATCTTTCTTGTTGGGGGGCTGCTAAATAGTATTGCATTAGCAATTTATGTTGTTGTAAAATCAAACCAAGAAGACATAAAAAACAAAAAACAAATGGATTAAAAAATTAGGAGAATAATGTATGTGAAAGGGAAGTTTTCAAAAAGATTGATAGGTTTCTATCAATCCTGCGAAACATTCAGCGTGAAAATACTCTTCAGCCCTTGCTACAGATATGTTGTGGGAATAATCCTCAAATGGCACAAAAATATGTTTCCGTAACTCTATTTTATTGTGATAACCCAATATCAAAAACCTATGTTAATATGTATATATTAAAATCAGTCTCAACTGTACCTGTACCTGTAAACGGTTAGATGTTCATTTTAATTACATACAACTGCAGCCACCAGATAAGCACCACTGGCGCACAGTACATCAGCACACTAATTCCTAGTAGTGCATGAGTCCTCTGGGGCCTGATCTGTGGCAGGTAAAGAGACAGGTTGTGTTTGTGATCATGTATACATGTATAATCCTGGTGGCAGGCTTGTTTATGACTCTTTGTGTGTGTGTGTGCGTGTGTTGGGGGCTTACACACCTGTAATACGCTGCCCCTCTGTGTTAGGGTGAGACACGTGGAGCAAGCGGAGCGTGTAACATGTTATATAGGTCATGTAACTCGAAGTCATCCATGTGTGAAGATCATGGAAGCTCTCTGCCTTTCTGATAGTGTCTACTGGCGGAGGCTTGAATGTCTGATCACATGGATTACTGTAGATCGTATACATCATGTTAACTATAATACAAAGTAGTAAATACATACGCACACACAGTAAATGTAATGAAACTATGACAGAGCCTGTTTTGGTTGGCATGAATCCCAAATACATGTTCCAGACTGCCAAACAAAAGGACTTTTTATGTGATCACTCACTTTACCCTCCCCTTACAAGCACGAAGGAGAAACTATGGTGGCCGAGAAACGTGCAAAAAACAGCAAATGCTCCTATCTTTTTTCGTTCTGGGCTACTGTAGAAACATGGCAGTTCAGCATGGCAGACTCCATGAAAGGCGACCTCAGCATCTGTAGATAACAATGGCTTCTAAGGTAACAACATAACAATTCCTATATTCAGGTGATTATACACTAAAACATACCTAGGAATTTCATAATATTACATACTGGACCTTCACACCACAGACCAGTTAAAACCACATGTACACACACATACACACTAAGCCACACACATACAGTCAGAGTAACAAAGAGGAGGAAGTTTTTCAAGTAGTTTGTAAAACTCAAGGTGACCCCCTAATTGGCTGCGTAATTATGATTCGTCTAAAAATACAGAAAAAGGAAAAAAGGCAAACTCATTCAGCGGGCCATGAGTGGCAGGGTCAAGCTGAAGGAGAGGTTTAATTTGGTGGTGTATCGATGTCACCCCACACTTATAAACGCTTAGCCAAACACAACTGTAGGCACTTCACCGAGAAAACAGTGGGAGCCATTACCCCCCTCGTAATTAGAGACACTGCATAAACTGCGAAACAGACAGCCCCGTGAGTAGAAAGGACCTCATTGTCAAAATGTCAAAGAGTCACGAGTGCAGAGAAAAAGAAGACTAGCCAAGAACATTTAAAGAAGGTGTGTGTGTGTGTATGTGTGTAAGGGGGAGGTGGGGACGCGGGGATGCATCTCTTCAACGCTAATTAAGACGCTCATTAGTGAAATCGCCTCAACTGCTCCTTGCCTCTAGCTTGGCCTCGGCCCACACTGGGGGAAACTGATTACCTGAACTCCTTAAGTAATCAGCACCTCTGCTAGGCAGCAATCAGTCTGTTTGGATAGTGTGTGTATGTTGATTTGCTGCCTTTTTTTTTTTTTGAGGAAACACAAGTATGTGTGCAGAAAATCCAAGCCTTCATATATGGCGGTTTTTGGCTTGTTCGTGACACACTAAGAGATCACACATTGAAAGTCCCGAAAAAACTGGGTAAGAAAACATCATTTCCCGCTGTGCTGGTCACAGGAAGTGTGCCTATGACCCGGTTAAGGCCCCAGTCCAGGATTTTATAAACCAAGCTGTACAGTGGTGATAGAAACACCATGGCTTCAGCCTCTGTACTCTAAGTCACTTTGGTTAAACACACCTGCTTAAATTTCCCTGTGTGGTATGCATGTGTATGTATTTTGGCTTGCATGAAAATAGATTTTTTTTATGTTAGCCATGCCACCTTCCTACGCTAATTAGCACGTGAAATCCAGTTGACAAGACTAGACAAAAGCTTGAAAAGGTGTTTGTGTGTTCGGTTTGGGTGATGCCATTTCATGCAATGCACCATGGCTCTCAGGATGCATCACTGCTGAGACACAAAAAGGAAAGGAGCATTAGAGGGCCTGTCTGCTCTTCACTACTCTGTTCTGGTCTGTTGTGTTGCGTTATGGTGCTAGCCTGGCTTCTAGCCCTAGCTTGAGTGCTCTCTCCACTCCACCATTGTTCCATTTGATAGCACTAAGTGACTGATTTAGGTTCAATGCCTGCATGGAGCAGACAGGCCAGCTGTGGGTTAAGCAGATAGCATTCAAGTGAGCTAACCCAATTCAAACCCAATCAAGCCAGGATTTATTGTTGGGGTCTGTATTTAGAAATCTGATAGAGTCTGCATCAGTCCCTTGACTTGCATCAGGAGAGACGGGCCTTATTTCTTTTAGCGGGGGACTATAAACAGCAAACCATGTTTTCCAGCAGGGACATAAATTTCAGGATTTGTAGACATTACCGCAAATGCACACAGAGAATGGGAGGGAGGGACAGGGGCACAGGAAGTGGGGATGGCACAGCTGCAGACATGGCTCCATGGTTCACAAATATAGTCTGTCTGTCTTTCTGGGAGAAGATGCGATTTCACACCTACCGAATCATACCATACCACGTATGAATGCAGAATAAAAGCAATCAGTATTTAAATACAGGCGCCTGTGGAAAGCTTTTCTTTCTAAAAATCCACTGTGACTTGTAATAAAATTTGACTGACCTGTCAATCATTTTCATTCAAGTGTGTACAAATATAAAGTGTCAAGAGATGGATTTGGATTTCCTTTGCTGTTTTGTTAGTTTGAGGCCAAAAAATAGGCATCACTGCCTCAGAGATAAAAGGGTAAATGCACTACATTCTAAAAGGGATATTCTTTTGTGTTATATTTAAAAAGTGACCCATATTCAAACCTAAATTAGGATTTAAACTTGCAACTAAGAGCTAAAAAGAGGGCAGACCGTTTCTGGGAATTAAACAGTAATTTTCCACTGGGTGATAGACTGGTCTAGTAAAAGCTATGTCTGGGATAGGTACAGTGTATTTTATATTTTTATATCACACGTCCTTGACTGTCACAAATATCAAAGTCTGACATTTTTCTCCATTTTGTGACATGTCGGATATAAACACAGTGTCTAGGGTTGACCATTATTAAAAAAGGACATTTCTGCTGTGACCCCATCTGGCATGTCCCTGCTGACAACTGAAAAAAACAGTTTACCAAACTTTACCCTATGACCTTGCACAAAACTTTGCTATTTTCAGATGATAATCAAAGCACAGTGTCAAAATGGGAACCAATCAAGTCACCCGTAGTCAACTAATGCATGCTTTAATCCACCATTTTGAAAACACTACCATAAGGGGATAAGTGGGGATGCATCACTGATTACTAAACACAAACTAGCAAGGCCCCTGAGTGAGTTATCCATAGCTATTAAACATGTAGCATTTATTGGGAAAATGGTAGACGTGTGTCTACCTAAGTAAGTTTTTTTAGTTTTTTGCAATTGTGTATGATATATGAGTACATTATGTGTGTGTGTGTGTGTGTTTGTGTGCTTATGCGTGTGACTGAACTGAAGGCAGAAGAGAAAGAAACGTCTCAATGGGCAGGCAGACTGAGCCGGGCTGGCGACTGTCCAGGACCGGAGCCTAAGGCGTGGGTACGAACAGGCCTGTCAGTCCCCCTGATCCCTTAATGATTGATCCAAACTAGATAGCCATCATTACCATTCATGCACTCTCTCTTCCCCAGGTCTCCCTTCCTCTGTCTAATTTTACCTTCCATTTGCATGTTCCCATGGACTAATTAAATCTTTCCCTTCTCTCTCACTCTCTCTGTCTCTCTACCTCACTCTCTCTGTCTTTCTTTCTCGCTCCATGTCCATTGGTATGAAAAATAATGCAGCACATTTTTGGCACATTATTATGTATGAAATGTGAGGGCATAATGTATTCCAGTTGGTTGAAGTTCTCTAGACCCTGCCTGTAATGAGCACAACAGAAGTAGACTTGCTACACAGCCTGTGTGAATGCTGTACCTCCATTTTCTCCCCTCTCCGTCTCTCTCGCTATCTCCCCTCTTATAGACAAAAGCAGCTGACCTTCCTTTCGTCTACCACCCACACGCTTTCTTCAGCTGTTTCCCACCCTTCACGCAGCTCATACGTTGGAGGGCTGAGGTTTCCTCCTGCCACCGCCATGATCATTTTGGTTTGTAGTTCTGTCCCACTTGGCTTTAATTTACAGTGGGAAAATAATTAGAATCTCACTTTTGCGAAGAGTGGAGTGAAAATGTAAACAATGCTTCCCTGCGGGCGGGTGCTTCATCACTTTGACAGGTGCATTTGAATTTGCCTGGGTGGCGGACAGGCTTGGTTATTTATGTGTCAGTCGCACATGGAAGCCCCGGCTGTGGCTGGGACTACGGTTGGGACTGAGACTAGGGAAGAGATTGGAGCTCTGGGTGATGCCGGTTTAGATTTGGGAGAAAACTGAGGATGGTGTTGGTTCTGCACCTGGTACTTGGAATGGGCTGGTTCTGGCAGTTAGATAGGGCGACGGCAGGATTGGGAATGGAGCTGGATGTGGAACTTGTGCTGTGGCTGAGGACAGATTTATAGCTGTAGTGCGGAGGGGAAGAGTACTAGTACTGATACCTGGAGGGGGCTAGAATTAGAGTCAGGGGGAGTGAAGTATGGCTGGGTCTGGGCATGGGAATTTGGATGTGGACAGTGCTTGAGTAGGTTTGGAAATAAACTGAGGAAAAACTGTGCATGGGCTTGGCTTCATGGGCTGATACCAGCATGTTATAATAAGTCTGTATGTTTAGTAGAGATTCCTATGTAAAACAAGTATTTACAGCACACAGATGCTGTGAAAGTGCCAAGTCAGCTGAATATTAGCCAGTTTCCTAATGTTTTCCCAAGGATTAACCAAATCTAAGTCACAAGAGTATTGGCAAAGTCAACCAGGAAACTATTTGGGATACATATTTGAGCAGTTCTGATTGTTATTGGTGAGATACACCATATGGACTATTGCAGCAGATTGCATGGGTTTATGAAGTGGAGAACTAGGAATGTCCTCAAGTCTAGTGCTACACAAACTGCCGCACTGTACATATGTAAAGGGCATAACAGTGAAAAAGTTAATTGATATAGGTCTCTTATATGCCTTTGTTTTTTTTTTAAATGGTAATGGTAAATGGACAGTACTTGCATGGCACCTTTCTAGATTTCTGACCACTCAAAGCGCTTTTACACTACATGCCACATTCACACAGTGATGGCAAAGGCCATCACAAACAAAAGCTAACTCATTTATTCACATTCATACATACACACATACATACACCAATGCCCACACTTGACAGCGACATGCAGCGTGAGGAGCCAGGGATCGAACCATCAACCTTCTGATTAGTGGACGACCCGCTCTATCTTCTGGACAACATTGCATCTAGAGTTTTCAGAATAAGCTATAATTCTAAAATGGATGTCTGCTATAGAATTGAACTGTCTCCTGATCATCTCACACAAACCTGTAAGAGCCTGTTAGTCAACTGGTCATGGCAATGGATGAGGCCTAATAGTGTCCATGATGTTTTTCATTAATAAATGGCTAAATATTTAGAGGGAAAGGATCATTCTTTTGTATCAAGCACATATGATATCAGGGCAATGGAAACCACTTACAGATGCTGTCATAAAAATGTGAATAGTATTTGAAACATTAAATCTGAATTATATGCCTTAATTGCTTATTTGCTCATAGCAACTTTGTTAACCACTGTATGAAAGCTACTGTATGTTAAACACTGATTTCAATCAAACTAATGATTTTTAATAAGCTTTTCTATCTTTGTATTTGTTATTGCTCTTCTGTAATATTGTAATTTGCTTACCATTTGGAATTAACAGGATTTTGTTCTGTGGTTTTCAAATTTAAGGCTACCCTCATTGTCCTTTTGTGGTACGCTAGCAGAGATAGAGCAGAAAGGAGCATCAATGATTATTGCCAACTGAGAGAAGAGGTAGACATGGTTGCTTCTTTTGTCCACAGATCCTCATCCACACGTGCACACACACACTCATCTACATGCTAACACACACACACACACGTCTCAGCAAATGGGCCTTGAGCCCGGGCACAGCCTCTGACAGCCAGGGCGGTGTGGTGGTGTGGAGATGGAGGTGAGGGTTGACCTCTATAGTAGCTTAGAGAGCCTCTGCACAGTACACACTCTCTCTCCCCCCCCCCCTATCTCCTTAAACCCTCCCCCTCCCTCCCCCCATCCTGCTGCCTAGCCCAAGCGCCGCCAGGCATGGAGTAGTCCCGCATCGCGCTGCCCTCACTGTGTGAGGCTTTTGTCTGTTTTGTGAGCACGGATGAATATGTGTGTGT
>NW_023339650.1:7609276-7612785 GCF_004916995.1 Morone saxatilis
CACACACACACATACTCTCTCACATATACTGTACATGTGCATGCACACACACACATGCACAGACATACACTGTCTCTTTAAGGTTATGACTGAAACCCCTATGAAAAAAAAAAACCCTTCCAAATGTCTATCTCTCCTCGGGATGTCATGTGGGGCTGTTAAGACGCGACACCTGTCACAATCACCAGACCTTCCTCATCCCCTCCGGGCCGCAGGAAGCGGCCAAGGTCAAACTCTTTAAAGGGAAGGAAGGGAGAAAGGGGAAAAGAAGTGACTAACGATGGACAGTCACAAAGAATCAGATCTGTCAAGTTCAAGCTGTAAAACCTCTGTGGAGTCAGGGGCTGCATATGCATCTGTGTATGTGTGTCTGAGTGAGCATTACATACAGGATTGCCGCTGTGTGCACGCAAAGTGTTGTCTGCAAATGGTACAGGCTTTGTAACATTTCTTTAGCTGACATAATTAACTTCTGTTTCCACAATGATCGCATGGTCTACACATGTACCATTAATCAATGAAACATTTCGATTAAGCTACATTCTATAACCACACGAAAGATATGAGCCAGGTGGTTTGGGCGCGAAAACCTCTGGCGCAAGATGAGTCCTCTTAATTTTTCTTCCGCTTGTGCAGAGCTCCTGCTAAAATCTTTTCTTATTCTTCAACAGTGCAATTTGTTGCCTTCTGTTTCACATTATGGGATGGCAAGGGAACAGGGCAGGACTCCTTAGGAGGAGCTGGCCTGATGGAGGGGAGGTAGAGGATGAGGAGAAGGAGGGAAGGACGGAAAAGCGTCTCAAAGTGGTGAAAGCCTGGCGTCAATCTAACTTCTTCCAGCTGGACATGTTTTGACAGCTGACGGGCGAAACTTCATATTATGAAGAAATTAAAGGAAAAATCTCGTCCACGTTGAGTCACAAGAGGCAAGTGTCAGAACAGCAGAACAGTTTGAAGAACACTATATTTTGAAATAATCTCCAAGAATCTTAGCTTGATCCTTTCTGTGTGACACGGAGGTCGACCATACTGTCAGCTGCTCACTAAAGGCACTTCCTTCTTTTGGCTCTTTTTCACTCCCTCATTCCCTCCCTCTTTTCCCTCTGTCAGAAAAGCCTGCCCAGGCCCAGGCTTTGGTAGATAATGACATCCTCTCCCTGGATTAATTGTGAGGGACACATTAAGCAATGGGGCTGACACTCCCTGTAATTAAACTGTTCACACCGACGAGTTCATACTGGAACACTTTCTCCTCTCTCTCTCTATCTACCGCTGGAACTGTGGGCCTGTTTAGAAATGGGACGAGACATTATAATGCTGCATAACCTTGTGGAATTTAAACAAAAACAGGAGTGAGCTTTAGGTTTATGCATTATATGATCAATTTGCCTGACATGTATCAATACAAAATGAATCCCTGATTATAATATGACCCCATCTTTTACAACACCTGTTTTTGAATATAAGAAACCCTTCTAATAAAACAAGGTGGTAGATGTAATTTGTATACCCTAAATTAATCATGAATGAAAGTCAATCAAATAATCACATTTCATCTGATTTCTTCACAGGTAAACAAAATACAGTGAACACATGCCATTGTTTCTTCTGCTAGAGAAAGAAAGCTGGAAATTTATAAGACAGTAAAGGTGCCAGAAAGCGCTCTCTACTCGAGAGGAATTTATTTCCTCTGTGACTGCAAAACACGTAACAGTACCCGAAAAACTCTTGAATACATAAAAGTCCTCAGAATATAAATGAAGCCCCACTTTTATCCAATGCAGAGCCTATGAGACATACTCTAACCCAAGAAGAGGGGACAATAACATAGAGTATTGATATAAATTGTTACTATATAGAAAATTAGTGTGCAGTCATAGTGATTTAACCTGACTGCACCAGATGGTTTGGCTGATGGTTGCAGCATAAGCTAACCTCTTTAGCCACTATTGCTGTTTACAAGCAAAAACTCACCTATTCCACACGTCATCAGACAAACCTAGCATTAACCCACACCTGTAGCTCATGCTATAGCTGTCAGTATTTCCTCAAAGGATGCTGATTGGTCTGCTACCACTGTGGTTCGGACACAACCGGACAGCACAAGCCTAGGAATATGGAAGTGATATTGTGAGTCCCGCTGCCCTGCAAGGTTAATAGTGATCACCTATTTGCCAACCTTTGTTTGTTAAACAGTTAAAATTACTTGTGTCTGCAGACCCACTGAGACTTTGGTAATAGCTCTTCTTGTGACCATACCCTCACATGCCCTGGTCTCGTGAGAAAGATATGTATGGCTATTGTGTATGTCCTCCTGATCCCAGCAGCAGGTGCTAAACAGAGGTCAAATAAGAGGCACATGTATCATAGAGAACAATGATGACTGAAAAAAAGGGTGTGGGGAACAGACTCAACTCATCTCCCATAGCTCATTTAAGGTAGAAATGGGTTCATGGTAAATGTGCGCAAAAAGCCCTGAATAGAGCTTTCACACAACAGTTTTTAAAAGAACTGCTGTTGTTGTTGTCACTGAATGGAAGTCTATGCTCATATACGTCAATAAGCATGTATATAGCATATATTTTTGGCATCATGAATTTAGTATTTGCACCTTATTGATGTTTTATATTTTATATTTTCATTCTTTATGTACTCTTTCCTTTTCCTTAAATTCTATCTTATCATATCTAACGCTTTACGTATATACATTTTCAGTGTCTGGATCCAAGAGCCTAAACCCTCTCTCTATCAGCTATTTTTGAATCATAATTCAAAATGATATTATGTTTAAATATCACTTGGCTGGTGTCTCATCACAGACATTTGATTCTGGCATCATACTTCGAATGGGATGGGTCAGTTTGCATGGATAGGTTTTGTATTTACATCCATATAATCTTATATGTATGGACTGAGAAGGAGGTGAGAGTGTATATGTGTTTGATCTTTATCTGTTTTCTTCCATTCTTCTTTTTTAACCACTGTGTACCGCTTTCACACATTACTGCCCAGCAAAGTCCATGACCTTTTCAGGAACACAGGCATGTAGCCTTTGCAGTCATATCTCATATTGAGCTCCCTAATGCTCTGTGGAAGCTGTGCTTGCTGCTACGTCGCTCCTGTCCTTGCCTGCCTGCCTGCCTGCCATCGCCTGGGGCCATTGGGGCCCTCAGCGCTGTCCACTAAAAAAACCCCATCCGCTGTAATTGAAGAAGCCACTCTAATGTGACATGCATGTGCAAGCGCGCAGAAAGGTTTGTGTGCATGTACTTACACTTACGAATGTGCATGACGGTGTACACATATGCTCAGACATAGTGCAGAAATGCACACTGTACACAGGCCATGCACATGAATGCACACATACACGCACACTGACCACACTGCTCTTTGGTAGAGGTTATGGGGGGTGGGGGGTTGGGAAGACTCTGGTGACCCCACAATTACACGCACACACACACACACACACACACACACACACACACACCGTAGACCAGTAGTTGCCCTCT
>NW_023339650.1:7612885-7658292 GCF_004916995.1 Morone saxatilis
CACACACACACACACACCGTAGACCAGTAGTTGCCCTCTGACTCTAGACGACCCCTCCTGTGCTACTGAAGCACTCAGCTTCTCCTCTCCTCTCCTGGTGTTCCTGTGTTGCTGTTATGGGTTCCTGTTCAGGAGCTGAGGGTTCTATTATTATGTGACAGCGGTTCCTGTGTATCCTGTCACGGCCTACTGCTCCCTCTGTCCACCTTCCTCTCCAAAGCTTCTTCTTCCTTTACTTGAGTTTAGATTTGCATCTCAGGTGGCCTCGTACTCACTTTACTACTTTACTGTACCATTTCCACAGCAACACGGATGAGTGCTGCTTTGTATTGTTTTCCTGAGTTTCAACTGAATTGCTTAATTGTAAAGAGTTTATAGGCCATGGAGATTTTATGATGTTAAAACTCCTAATTCATAGTAATACATCAATTCTAAAGAGGCCTAAACAAACTGAAGCTACATCATATTATTTTGTGTGAAAGGCAAGAGGAAATATTGAAGAATATTTCCAAATTAACTTTTGCAAAGCTAACAATGTTCTTTTTTTTCACAAAGTAATTGGTAGGACAAATAATGGCCCTCGTATCTCTCTGGTCAGGTGGTACATTAAGATGGAAAACACATCATATATGATTAACAGCCAGCCTCCCAGACTCAGGGTTATCATTACCACTCCAATCTGTGCTGTTTGACTCTCAACAGGTTTACTCCCCACCAACCACACTGCTGTTGCAAAGCACCTTGGGTGTTCCCAAACTCGCCCGCTGGTAACCCATTACCTAGACATACGGAGACAAACGGCACGAAGGTACGCAAATGTTGATGCAATCAGGTTGCGAAAACATCTCCAGGGCCACCACACAAACCCCCTCTCTACTCCCTCCCTCATTCCCCACTTCTTTTAATCTCTGCCTCTCTCCTTCAATTATCACAATGTCACCACCACCACTGGGAAAGTTTCCTTTTGGTGAATTAACAGGAGAAGAGCTTTGCAGCGGGTAAGCTGGCGCTCTACTCTGTCATTGTCATGGCGGTGGCTCTGACAAAACAGTTTGCGTACCTGCTTAAGTATTACAGAAATTAA
This sequence comes from Morone saxatilis, assembly GCF_004916995.1. Classification (NCBI taxonomy): domain Eukaryota; kingdom Metazoa; phylum Chordata; class Actinopteri; family Moronidae; genus Morone; species Morone saxatilis. Next base: position 7,613,970 of record NW_023339650.1, read on the forward strand.
CACCTCCCTTCCAGGTACAGTAATCAAGAGGGTGACGGGAGACAATTAATTAGGTCCATCTGCATCACTGCCTTTACATAATTAATGGGGCTCATTACTGAACCACTAGCATGATGTGGAGCATGCTAGCACACTCACTAGCTCAGAGCATGATAGCACTGAAAGCACTAGGAAAGAGAAGATCTTTGTTTGTTTCATTTTGGAAAAATGTACCTGTAATGGACTAATCTGCAGTGTTGCATGCAGTTACCTATCAAAACCTAAGTTTATTCCACAGGTTTTGTTAACCTCCATGCTAAACCATCCTAAAAACTATGACAGTCACAGTTCCCTTAAAGGTCCAGAGCGTAACATTTAGGAGGATCTATTGCATAAATGGAATGATATATTCATAATAGTTTTCATTAGTGTATAATCACCTAAATAGAGGAATAATTATGTTTTTGTTACCATAGAATGAGCCTTTTACATCTACAGATGCAGTGGGTTGTCGTCTATGCAATCTGCCATGTTGAACCGCCATGTTACTACAGTAGCCAAGAAGGGACAAACCAAACATTCTCCCTCGTGCTTGGAAGGGGAGGGGGAAGTGAGGGGTTTGAAATCTGCAACTACACCACTAGATGCCACTAAATCCTACTGGACCTTTCACTGGCAGTTTGCTCTTAAAAATGGCTCTGGCTGCAATCTCTTTCTACATGTTTTTGACTTTGAACCACAGCAATTATATATAAAGACATGTACTTTACGTTGAGTGTATTCTTCTTATTCTTATTCTTGGACAGGGGCCTTAAGTGTCCAATCAACCACACTTCTCCATAAAGATATAATAATATTACAAAAATGAACATAAGAAAACACAAGTATAATCTCCAAACAATTTCTCTTGTGGTTGAAGCAAGAATGGAACAAAAGCACACTAAGTGCAGAATGTGTGACATCTTCTACATATGTAGATAGCAGTGTGGTACAAAAAGTGTGAGGTAAGTCTTAAAGAATTTCAATTATGAAAAATACCATAATTGGTGTGTGAGCTAATGCCCCCTCTCTCAGCTGTTATCCACAACACTTGGGGCTACTGATCTTTGACGGAAACTCATTCTTTTTCCTTCCTTCCTGTGATCAAATTAAAGAGGACAGAAGTTGATTGGTCCCTGACTCATTCACCCTCTTTGCTTAGCCAGTAAGCTCTACTGCTGACATCTTAACCTGAGAGTAATGTTTAAACCTTGAAGCAACTCAAATGATCATATGGCATGAAGGAATCTATAATATAAAGTTAATTGGTGAGAAAGTAAAAATTAGATTATGTTTTATGACTGCCTTGTGAAAATTACAAGTTTGATAATAATAGGCCATTTGCAGGTTAGTTATTGAATGTGGATTTTTTTTTTATTGTTTCACTGCTGGAGGGAGATACAGCATCAGAGACAGTTCTAAGTTACAGCACAGCACATCCAGAAAACTAGTTTCAACCTAATTGATTATAATCATTTTTGCATTTTTTTTTATTTGCTTTGACTTTACCCTGTATTGTGTTGTTGTCTAGTGTAAACAGTACTAATTTCATCAGAATCAGAATCAGAATCAGAAATACTTTGATACACATGAGAGTGGGAAATCTTTGATGCTTTGCACATTGCATACATTTCATCCATTAATGCCAATTTATGTTCTCTTATGTCTTTTTGTGTAAAAAAATAATGAATAATTAGCTTGTCCCATTAATGAGTTTTTCCATTATAGTTGATACTGCAGGTAATGTGACCAGTGATGACAGTTAAGGTACAAGAAACCCTGAAATGTCAGGCATAAAGTGTGTTGCCTGGTCAAGCATAGTGAAAACTGGCTGACAGATTTCTAACTTGTTTCTATTAAATGTTTCCTGACTGATGCACAGTCAAGCAACAAATTGCTACCTGTGATCCAGTGCAGCTTAAACATCTCTGTAAGGTGCTATAGAAGTACAATTGCTGCTGCATGTTATAACCTAAATCAAATTAGATTAACCTTAAAATACTTTCGCTTGTGATTCTCTAAATGATTTTGAGTTGCTCTGTCTAGCACCTGACATATAAGTGGTTTCAAATTAGGCTAAAACAAACAAGAGGTATTTGCAGTTCCTATTTGTTCCAAATCTGATTTGTTGAAAATGTCATACATTATCCTTTTAAGAGTGTACTGTTCAATAACTTTCTAAAATTGGCTCAATATCAGACTGCAGCTGTTCCTGTGAGTGCCTTGTTTTCCTTCTCCTCATCCCTCCTTTCTCTCACTCAGCTAATGAAGGCCTTGTGGCCCAGTGTTATTAAAATTACGCCCTTGCCTCTGATATTAATTGGGTCCGTAATAAGGAATGCGTCAGATTCATTATTTAATTGCAAGGGCACATTTGGAATACAGTTTCTGAAATGTATTTTTAATGAAAAACACTACATCCTGACCTAATCATATCAACCTTATTCTATCTAATTAAGGATGCAAAAAATCATTAGAGTTGCAAAATATTAGTTTCAGCTCTGTCGGGCTGCTCCTTTGCTCGCCTTCATGAATATATTTTTTTCCTGTCTATGATAAATAGTTAATGAGGGAAAAATGACAAAAATTTGCATGTAGGCAAATTAGTCTAATAGGGATATGTCTTTGCTGAGTTAGGAAAGTGACCCTTTTCACAGGAGAAATTGTTACAATAATTATGAAATAATGGCAAGGCCCATCTTATTCTGATGAAAAATGGCTGGCTTGAATAATGTAAAAATCATAAAATGCAATAACCCTAAATTTTCATCATGCTGTATAACATGTTAACGTGTTAGCATTTTATCAGTTTAATAATGCCAAATTAGGGACAATATGAAGTATGCTATAATTGTTGCTTTGCAGGGAGATATGCAGTAATGCAAGGATGATTTAGCAGTGCCACCACAGCAAGAGGCCATCAGTAGCTAAATGAAGCATTTTCTTAATCACAAACTTTGGGGGTGTAATTTCTTCCAAAGTCTCCAAACATTGGGAGGTTCAATTTTCTCCCAATAAACAGGTCCATCACCATCCCATTAGCAGTAGTGTAGTCACCTCTCAGAGCCAGGGTTGCAGTTCATTAAGGCTTACAAGACAGGTGTAAAATAATAGGACTTGGGGGAAAAACACTATGTATGTTGTAAGTTATGCACGTCTTATCTTATGAATTTAATATCATATTGATTGATTGCTTTATTGTTTCAAATAAGATACATTTGCCTTTTTCAAGTACCAACAGTGTAAACAATAGTCATCATCTTCTCTCGTATTCATGAACTCAGTTTTTATAAGATTCTCAATCAAGAATACAGGATGTGAGGTCATCTACTGATAGTATGTTGAGTCAAAATGTCTATTCTAGCATTGTTAAGCTTTCTATGATGGCACATAGTGCTCAGTAAAGGTTGTGGCATAGCAGATCAACACAGACTAACTTGTTAACATACCAACTGCAATCATTATTCCTGTTTGTGTGACAAATTGTCACACTGTCAATCGGTTCTTGAGAATTTTCTGTGAAATGTCTGCCTCTAATTGTGTTTGTAAAGATGCAGATTGCCTCCATTCAGACTGTAGACCTTAACAGTTTAGACTGATTTCTCAAAGTAGGGTTTCCCAGAGGAAGTTGATTTTCTAGTAATTAGCAGTCATACAAATATTAACTACCTTAACCCTCACAAAACATTTCTGGATTAGTCAAGCTTGTTTTTACTCCCCTGTGAGACAAAATGGTGCATCATTTCTTAAAAGCCAGTCCATTTTTCACCAGAAACAGAGAATCTACTGGAGTTTCTGGTTCCATTTTTACCCCTTTTACAGCCATTTGAACTTGTGCGAGCAAAGAGCAAGGGAGTTAATGAACACGGAGAACACCGAGCGATGTGTGCCACTAACAAATCCTAGAGAATAAATTAAAGGGGGCTGCAGTTTGATCGCTGTGTTCCATTTCCCTTATCTCAACAAGTCACATTTTCAATCACTATGCAAAGATTTTACATCGGGTGTAGGCTCAGTGCTAATACACTGCCCTTCCCTGTGTCATCACCATCGACCTACGCTGGGCTGTCAAACATGCGGCAGCTTCTACACAGCAATAGTAATTTCATGGGGACATGCATTTATGCGAAATGGAATCTTGCATTGCCCATGACACCAAGTTGTCCATATTAAGAGAATGCCCAGTGTAGCATATGCATATGCACCCCAGTATGTGTTGATTGAGCAGTCTTTCTTTAATGAAATATCTTCGGAAATTGGTTTCCACAGACTAATCAGGCAGCCCGCTAGCCGAGTTTCTGTTTTGGTAATTATCTTGTACTAATTAGAATGAAGCTAAAGACCTCTGAGATGAATTCTCAGCTTTCTGAAATGTAACTAAGGAAAATGTAATGATATAAAATGAGCCTATTCTATACATCCTCTCGGACGTAATATCTTCGTTAAAGTGACCCAATTGAATGTGGTATTGATGAACAGCCTGGTTCCATCATGGCTGCCATTAAATGTCCTTTCAGTATGACGCTCATCCTGTCTTTCCTTCAGCGTTGCAACATGAGTAAAACCTCCTGGGGTTACAAACAACCAACTGTAATTCCTCCTCTATACGCAGACCAATCTAACAGCTTAGTATCAGTGACCTTTTGGCTCATCGTCTTGTTAAGAAAACATCCATTAGCCCAATTAATCTCCAAGGGTTTGAGGAGAGGAGCATTGTCTAGAGAGAAAGGAGAAACTGCAGTGTAGTAAGATGCTTACCTTGCGCCTCTCCCCATTGAAGCCTCTCCACTGCTCCGCCTTTTTGACAATGTAGCTCAGTTCCTGATTGGACAACTCCAGGTCTTGAGGCAGGAAGTATGCCCCCTCCTTGGCTGTGAGCCGCTGAAAGATGTCTAGCATGCGACCATCGTTGTGGAATCTAGAAGTTGTGGTGTGAGAGAAGAAGTGAGGAGGGGGAAGTGGTAGCAGGAGTGACGCCATGCTGAATCACTGTCTTTGCCCTGTAAAGGTCACATAGGGTCAAATGTCAAAGCAAGGAAAATACATGCATCTTTCCCTCGTGTCAAAGATGATAATTGTGGATAACTAGCTGGGTGGCTACCTCCGTGCCAAACAGCATTATGTCCTCTTTTTCACTGTCATATTGGCTGGCTTTTATAGAACAGGTCAAATCCCGATGATCCCAACTCGCTGGAAGAACACATGAATCTTCTATTGATTACACAAAGCATGTTTGCAGTGTAAGTATAATACATCAATTCAAACACAATGAAAGAGCAAAAGGAATCAAACAAATTGGCCTGTGAGTGGGAAGCACTTTGTTAACACAAGCTGACTGTATCAGTGTCTGTGTTTGGCTGTGTGTCTGCGTGGCTGTACATCTGTTAATGTGTGGGAGTCAGATCCTGGGATATTCTTCTTCAGTGTTAATGCTAGAGCTTCAAAGATGGCAGATGCAACGGACGTGCTGGTTGCAGATGTGTCTGGAGAGACCGGACTGAGTCACAAGAAAAACGTTCGGCACGGCAGAAGGCATATTGATTCATACCTCCAGATGAGCGCACATCACCAAAGTGTTATTTTTCTTTTGCCACACAAGGGTGCATGCAGCCAACCTCTAAAAAGAATCACCATGTCTGTAAACAAATGCCTTGGCTGACCATCAAAACCAGAAGACCTTGTGCCCTTCCATAGAGATTCTAGTCTGTCAGAGGGTAATCAACTCTCAAATAAAACCAACATCAAGGAGACCGGGATTTATACAAGAAGCTGGTACGAAGCTTTGAACTCAGCATCATTCCCCATCGCTCTTGGGAGAGGGATGTTTGTAGAATCCTGACCTCAGACACAGGAATAGCATGCATTCATTTTCATCCTACACTTGAATTGTGCTTCTCATTCATTTATGCGGCCTCTCTCTTGGAGGAATTCACCATCTTTGTATCCTGTGCTTCAAAACTGGCTCATTTCCCTTAGTGTTGGAAGTGCCCTGAATGTAAGTTTGTGTTACTTATATCTGGGGTATGACCTGGATGATAAGGCTCTCATCAGCTCTTCTTCAGTATAGGGGTCACCTTAAGGACATGTGTTAACTTATGGAATACATTTTAGCAGAATATTCATGACAACACGTCTATGGTGGATAAAAAAGGAAGGTTATTTTTGTGTAGGAAACCTGTGTACATTAAATGCATTCAAACTGAATTTAGCTTTAATTGCCAAACAATAGAAGAGTGTCCTACTTTCCAATCTCATACCAGTACACATTAATTTCACAAGATCAGCCAATCAGTGCATTTTTCATTTACGGAGAGGTGATCATCGAATGACTTGGCTATGGCTATGGTGTCTCACTGGCCCCTTACCCCTAAGTCACTGTAAACTGTATGTTGCATGTGTAGATGGGTGACAATTTAAAGGAAAAACCAACACAAATCTCTTAGTCTCTGGAACCCTCTCCATGCTCCCATAGGTGTTCAATTGATCCACATCATTTTCATTCTCATAAAACCTTTCAATGACCCCTCAAGTCCAGTATGTCATGTTTCTCCACTCATTCATTCAGGTTTTTCATTTAATTTGTCACCCATCTATACATATAATCATGCAAACTTGTGTACTGAATATCTTTTAACACAGACACCCACACAAACAGAGAAGCAAAGTAATTGCACAAGGGAACGCAATCTAAGACATTTTTGTTTAGTCTTGAACCATGTAATAATTTGGATTTAACTGCGCCATTATCAGTGTAACATCACTCTCTTTGGTGTTTATGAAGTTTCAGGGAGAATAGAGGTGTAAAACGCATCACTGATGTGTATTTTCGCAGCCAGTGAATAAAGGCTGCCTAAAATGTAATTAAAAAAGGATAACAGTCCATTCTATCTATACATATAGCCTGAGGCATTTTTTTAGAAATAGGTCATGCTCTGTGTCAGAGCCCCTTCCTTGCAGCCAATAGGAAACTGTAACCCATAAAATTATCAGCCTTGCTTCAGCCTCGTGGCCTACATTCAATACAAACCCGTGTGGCGGTTGAGTGGCAGAAGTCATTATTCCCGGCTGCTGTTTTAATATTGTCCATTTAGCTGGAGCCCGATAAGCGTCCCGCTTACTGAAATTAGATGGCACCCTCTCCTCGGCCGCCAATCTCAAACTGATTAATTCAATAAGGGTTTTCTTACATTTTAAGCCGGTAATGGAATTTGGTCTTATATGAGGGTGGGAGAACACACCTTGGATGAATACTGAGTTACATTATTCAGTAATTTATCACCCGCCCTTCTACTTTTTTTTACTTCCATACTGCAAAGAATGATGTCCTCTTATTATTTAAAAAGTGCAATAGTCATCTTTTAAGCTGGACATTTGGAAGCAGTGGTTCTGCTGTGTTTATGTCCGCCCTCGCATTGCAACAGAGTGTCAATCTCCTGTAATTTTCTAAAACTGACAAAAAAGCTATGTTTAACTCAGCCAGTGAGAGATTCTTACTGAATGTTTTGTTTTTACCGTTCATTCCTACTAATCAGGAAGCTTCTAACAGCTCTGAAGAGGACATTTTTAAACAGTCTGAGGTGCTAAACCATAATACAAAGCTAGCAAGTGAATGCTTCAGCATGGATGACCTCAATCTGCAAGACATGAGTGGAACACACAGTGCGTTAAGATGTGAGTACGTGTGTGCACCACCATGTATATGCAGTCAATTTTAGTCTGTATGAAACCTGCAGCGATACCAACCATGCAAAACATTCAGCTTAATCGTATAATGTAAGGGGGTTACATGTTCACGCTATATCAAAACACATCTAACTTTTGAATTGGAAACGCTTTAATTTTTCCAACCAATTGCCGAGTATGGTACATTCAAAAAAGGCAACTGTGCGGTGTGTGTGTGTATTTCCGCTTTTGTGTCTGATAACTCAATGTGTGTTTGTGTGTAGATGTGTGAGGTTGATGCATAACTGCATAAGTAATTCCATGCGACTATAAAATCAAAATAGATTAAATCAACATTTGTTTTCATTTCGATTGTTTTTTGTGCTTTTCTGTGGACAGAGGAAAGAGGGGAAAAAATGGCGGATGGGGAACATGGCACGAAGATGTATGGGTGGAGAGTTTATAGTTATTTCTAAACAGGTGCTTGAGAATAGTAGGCTGGTGAGGGCCAGAGTGTTTCAGAATGGGTCTTCCTCTTCATTGGCAGACTGTCCCTACAGGCTGCGTCAATTCAAAAATATCCAAATGATAATTCTCGGCTTGAGCTGTTTTGTAATGCTTTTTAGCCACCAGGAAGGTCAGACACAGAGCTTAAAGTCAGGGGAGAATGAGCTTTCATGAAACAGAAAAGGAACTGGATTCATTGGAACCAGAATCAATTCTATTTATGGAAACAGACATTAACTTGGCTCCTTTTTCGGTTGCACCTGACTGATGCTTGTGGCTCATTTCTGTTCATGGTAATTGGTCAGCACGGTGAAAACAAACGTGAAATTCACAGTTAGCCAAGTGATAGCCATTGGATCAGGTCACCATCTTCCTGTGTGTCTCACCTGAGCAGGTAAATGGTGAGGATTGTGATGGAGAGCAGGAAAAGCACTGTGTAGAGGAAGAGGGTGATGACCACTCCCGCTCCACCTGATTGGTCGGCTCGATAGAAGTGCCAGTAAAGCTTGGCTGCATCACCCACCGGTGTGTCTGGGCTGTAGGCGAGACGCTGAGGAGACAGAGATTGAAAGAAAAGGAGAAAAAGAAGACAAATCTGTAACTGTTAGATGTATGAGACTGGACATTTGCAATATGGTGAAGCTCTTGGCCAGGACAGATTGATCAAAGGAAAACCACATGATGGCTCAAGGACTAGGTTTCACATACTGGTCAGCTGGTGTTACTCTTACTTCTTATATCTTAAACTGAGTAAAATAAGTACAAATATAAACTATAAATTATTTGGTGAGACATAACCATATCAGTGTAAATTAACTTCTTCTTGTCAAGTGACTGACAACTCTGAACAGTCCAAATCATTTCAGCCTTCCTTACTGACAAAATCCAACCCACTGCCAAAAAAGACACCCATCTACCCTTGCACATTTTCTTTCTCACCCTCTCCCCTCCCCCCTTTTTTTGTAATCTAAAGTCACTTTGCCAAGATAAAGTGAACTCCTATTTAAAGTGCACAAGTGTCCAAGTTATTTTTAAGTGACTTACCCCGAGGACGGCGTCCACTGCAAAGACTGCCAGGGGGTCGAGGACTGTCCACACTCCCTGAGCCATGATAAACTTTGACGTGAAGGAAGGGAGTGAGCCAAATATCTGTTGACAGCCCCATCTGATCAGAACCAGCAGGAACGTTACTGCATTCAAGGTCAGGGGACCCACCACCACCATCGCCAGCTCCTCCCGGGTGTGGAGCAAAGAACTCTGGTATACGAGGTCCACCGTGTGCGCATAGAACTGGAATCTGGCGGGAGAGGAAACAGAGGCGGGAGATGTGTGTGTGAGTAGACTAGAGCAAGTGTGTGCACATGTCAATATGCGTGTAGTATATTTGTGTTTGTGATGCTTTCCAGCTCAAGGGTGATTGGTTCCAGCAATTCACACACTATGTTATAATGTTTGTGGTTGATTCAATCATATGTAATGAGTTTGATGACATTTAACATGATAATTGACTGGTTTACTGGCGTTTTTTGCCTTACCGGTCCCATGTGATGTGCTTAAAGAAAACTTTAATTGGTTTCATAATTTGTATAGACGTCAAATTTAATAAAAAATAACACCAAAAACAAAAACAAAATTGAAAAGACAATCTACAAGTATCGGTATTAACACCTGTGTTAACACAAATCGGATGGAAACTTGAGAGTGCTTTTCCCAGCCCCCTATTGTAAGTTAGACTCCACATTTACCACAAGCCTCATGAGTTTCTTAATCTTCCCATCAGTCAGGAGGAGGCAGAGCCAGTAGTGGAAGAGGAGAGGTCCAGTTTTTGCTCATTAATTTCCATCTGATTTGCTCCAAGAGTCAAGCGTCTCTCAGATTCTGTCCATTAATCTGACAGTGGAGGTCCATTGGTGCTTTATCTGAGGCAAATCTACTAACACACAGATTCAACCCTCCAAAAGTCCTTTCAGAGCACCGATATTACCTCACTGCATGACCGGTACAGACAGAGTTTAATGTTATTTTTTAACACTGTGGGATTCTCTTTTCCAGATAAATTACACCGTTAAATCTAATTCCAAGAATGACAGGGGAATATTTCATTTATAGTGAATCTTGATATGATACGATGAAACTTTAATAAATTTGACATTGCATTTTGACATTGGCAGCATCATTTCATATCAAATATTGATGGTGGCAGCATCATTCCATATTAAATCAAATCTTGTGTCTCTTCATATGTGTGTGTTGATAGGTCAAAACTTGTGGTACTTTTGTAATTTGGTTTTAGCATGTACAGTGCTTTTGCAAGGGAATGTGCATTGAAAGTAACTAAGTACATTTATTCAAGGACTGTAGTCAACCACAACGTTATGCTTCTTCATACTGCTGCCTACACACAAACAGTCCAATATTATAATTTATAATAGTATATATATATCACAGATGGGTACTTTTACATTTAGTTTTAGTTAAGTAAAAGTGTTAAAATAACAAAAAGAGAAGAAAGGAGAGCTCAGCTTTAGGTGTGTGAAGCAGCACTATGGACAGAGACTCCATTGCTCCTGGGCAAACCTTGCTGTCTGCTGATGTCCGAGGGTGGATTATGGGGGGAAGGATGAGGCAAAGAGAGTCAGAGAGGAGGAAAAAAGTGGGTGAGATAAAAACAAAAAGGGAGGGAGGCCTGTCATCGCACTAGCCACTCTGACTGTCACTCGGTCTCTCTCTCTCTCACTCTCACACTGGGCACCACCAGCTCTGGCCATTGCATGGAGAGAGAAATGCTCGGAGGGAGAGCAGCAGATTCGGACATGTGGAAGTTGTCATCTGACGTTGACCCCCTCTGTTTTCGCATTTTTGTTTTTTCACCTCCTATCCAACCCCTAAGTCCATCCTTTTTTGTTTTTTATTCAGCCACATTTGTTTTTCTCCGTCAGCCTTCTTCTATCACTTTCCATGATTTAACACGTGATGTTTGCACCCCCATGTTATTGTAATAAAAACCTGCTTGTGTGCATGTTTGCAGCCAGCTTGTTTTATTGTGAATGAATTAAATCAGCACCATATGCCATTGAGATGTGATTTAACAGTTCTGTGGTATCTTATTGCTGTTTATTATCAATGCTGTGTACCAAATAATAACAATAAATTCCTTCCAAATAATGTAGCCTTTTGGGACTTAAAGCCGTGTGGTGAAATCAACAAACTCCCCCAGCAATGGTTTGTTAATATTGAGAGTCTTGTTAAAATGTTAATGGGGAGATTCCAAACAGATGATTTGGGCGTATCCAGAGTGTTTGTGTGTGTGTGTGCATGTTTGCCAACACACACACTCTGCACATCCTCTGCTTCTTTCCATCTCCACATGCCATTTCACCAGAACCACACTTTGCATGTGTGTGTTTGAGCTTGCATACATGTTTGTTGTGTTGCTTGTAAATGTGTGTGTGTGTGGTTGTGTGTGTGTGTGTGCATCTGCAATTTGCCTATGTGCTTCAGTAATCTATGTATGTATCTGCTCTCCATGTAAAGGGATTTATGTCATCAGCAATGTGTGCGCTCAGAAATTGTCTATGTAGTTCTGGTCTGTGTGTGTATCCATACACTCCCTACGTGCATGTGTGCGTTGAGGGCGATATCAAAGGAAGCAAACTCACTTGTTGACAGGAACTGCTATGGCCTGGAGGTAGAGCCACTGGCTGCAGTAATGCAGGTAGAGCCTCACAAACCACATCAAAGCCAGCAGCAGCATAATGAGGCCGAGCTGCCGAACGGAGCCACGCCAGCTACTATGCGGCTGTTGTTGCCGCGGCAACGGCAGGCCCAGCTCGGACGGCAACATGCGGAGGGTCAGGCGGGCTCGGTCGGACAGGCGTGAGGGGCAGGAGCCAGATCCAGTCAGTGCTGAACTGTTTTAAGACAAAGAGGAGATAAACACATATGACAACTTAATTATTTTCTTTACTTTTTCTTTTTCTAATGATAATAAATTCAAACACCTACACAATAATTACATCCTTAAACTATCAAATGTCCCAGAACTAACTATCTCTATCTCTCATTTAATTTTTTAATTTAATAATAATAAATAATTTATATGACCTAAATCAATAAAAAAAAGACCATCAGCTATTTTTATAGTCATTCTTACAGTAATGCCACCACCACCTGCTACCAGGCAGTGGAAACATTTTGTTCACAGGGCCGCCAGAATCAACACAAAATCAAAGTTTCTTGTAGCTACTTTAAATAGTACAATACAGTTAGTGGTTACAAATATAAAGATGGGTTCCGAGATGAGATCTAATGACATTGTGAATTCACATTGCAAATACTTCCTTTAATTTGCATGACATATAGTATTCAAATGCATGTCTTTGCTATCATTCATGCATACATTTGATGTTTTTGAATATTACATTCCTCTAATGTATATTGAAATTGACACACATGTACACAAATGTACTCTCACACACACACGAACACACAAACAGATAGGAATCCCTTCCAGCAGTGCTCAGCTTCCCTCAGCACCTCTGCCTCCTCTGTGCCGCCCTTTGTCAGGCCTGCTCAACTATTCCCTTTCATATAGAGGGCACAGATGGAACAGTGGAGGCGAGAGGAGGCAAGAGGAGAGGAGAGGAGAGGAAAATGAAATGATGTTAGAATGGGCTGATAACAGCATTAAAAGTCATACACCAAATACAACACTGTACACTGTGTGTTTGAGTGTAGTAAATTTGTGTGTGTTGCTACGTGTATAGACATCCATTTATTATAGTCTCAACATGTCAACACAAGCAGACACCGATGACCCCCATCGTCTGGCTGACAGTAATTAGACCAAGGCTAAAGTAGGTGTATACAGTAGAGCTATGGTTAGCATCACAGAGTATGACTGAAGGCCTTTGCCTGTGGACATCCCTGTGTCTCACCACTGTGTCCCAGAGCACAGTTGGAATTCACTTTGTAGTGTGTATCTAGGGAAAATGGTACACTGCCTAAAGACTAAAAAAGAGAAAAAAACAGAATCAATTGTATTGCCCCCCCCCTCGCCAAATAATTAGGCTAGACTTACATCAAAATGCAGTATTGTGTTTTCCTCTGCTTGTATTGCTGCAGAAATACGAACTGCCACACAGTTGCATTTAAAACAAAAAGGAGATCATCTTCGCTGTTCCTGTGAGGTGGGTACGCTCTCTGAAGTGTTAAATTATTTGAAGTTATCAAGTTCCTTAGTGGATGCACAGAAGAGCAGTGGTGTAGCTTACAGTACACGTGGGAGAACTCGACATTCATTCAGAAAATGCTCAGTCAACAGTTTGAGCTGATAAATATTCATAGCCCGGCTGAAATAAACCCAAGCAGAGAGGATAAACATCTGTCATAGAAGTCAGCTACCGGTCAGTTCTGTGGTTGAGGCTTTAAAATACAGCATGTATGCCCAGAATTCTACTGCATACACTGAATGCACTGTATCCGCTGTATATTTCCTGTGTGAGGTCAGTGAGATGCTCCACATAAAAGATAATATATGCAATAGGGATGTAGGGAGAATTGCATTGCATCTATTGCTTTTTCATTACATGTAAATTAAATCATCTGAAGGCACTGTTTACTGTTGTTTGCATTCTACTATTAATGTTACATGAAAATAGCAGCTATTTATAATGCGCTGCCACGGCCTCCATATTAATGAATGACGATGAAGATGACTTTAAAGTCACTACCCTGAATCATTAGAGGATATTACTAAATGAAGCAAAGAAGATATACTTGACAATAACGATTTACTGGAGATGTTGCCAAAATAGCTTTTCAGGTCACTGCAACAAAAAGCAAGTTTTGCTGTGACCGTATGATGTTGAAAAGTGTGCAATTCTAGTGTCAAATGTGTGTTTATGCAAGATTTTGAAGTGTAACGCAAACAGAAAGATGATAATGTATGAGCAAATGTGTGTCTCTGCTTCCCTATTGTGATTTTAAAAAAGGCACTTCCATTCTGTTCCAAGCTTTATCACGGCTTGCTTCACTATGTGGTTTAAAACTGCTTTCCACACGTCTGCAAAAGTGGAATTACAGAGTAGACAAAAAAGCAGTGTGTCACAGACACAGGCAAGATGCTACCCTGTCAAGTAGCATTAAACGAAAATGGCAAATACAACCTGACGCCCATCTTTCATATAATGAAGATATTGATGATGCATGAAAGAGGAATATTTTTAGACGTCTTCGTGTGGCGGCCTCTTCCAAAGGAAACTGGTAACAAGATGTGAAATCTGTTATCACCACTGAATTGATTTCATTATGGCACCTCCAATTACAAAAGTACAATACAGAAAAAGAGGGAAAGGCAGGGGGTGGAGGTGTGGGCTTTTTATCTTGCAGGAACGAAGGATGTTTCATTCCAATATCACAGCTTGTCCCCTGAACGACTGATAGCATGTGGCGTAGCGGCCCAGAGATGAAACTAACCATTTGAACAGGCATGCATTGGCACATAATACTATATTTTAATTGTAGTTTATATTATTCTGTGAAATCTGGGCCAGAAGCTGTTCCCTCATTATCTTTTGATATGTTTATTGTTCATTCCCATGTCATCAAAGCACATTGCAAAGGGACTCATCATCCTCCTTAAACATTGCCACAGAGTGCCAGAGCCCGTAAATCAGATTTAACTAGCATATATCTGTCAAGTACTGGAGCAAGAACCATCTCCTGGACTGGTTTTTCCAGGCTGTGTCCCTAAATGTTGTATTGCATGACAGCAAAACGGGAGCAGTGCTCTTAAAAATAGCACAAAGTGAAAAGCAAGTACAGACAAGTATTAAACCTTTAAGATGGCATGGGTAATGAGAGATGGAGGAGCGGAGGGAGGAGAGGAGTACAGTGGGCTGTTACATTTTAAATAGCAGATTTATGGTGAGAAGGCTCCAGGGCCGAGGAGAGTGAAGGTAACCCTCAGAATCCCTCCACATTGCCCTGATGGCTTAAACCCTCCAGTCTAAGGCCACTTAAAGTATTGGACTTATCCCTTTATTTTGAGGATTAAGTTATTTTCTGTCACTTTCTTATTTGGGCCACCGGCATTGTTTATAAATGCGCTAAAACCACACATCTTATTCCACATAGTCGAGGAATGGTTTGCTGTTGGGGAAATAGAGAAAGCAAAGATACAGTGTGAAAACAGACTTAAAAGATTGACAGATAACGTGATTGTTTTGGCCCAGATGCACAAGTGTTGTGGTGATTATGGAAGTGTGATTATCTTAGGTGTCAAGAGATAGGACTGAAGATACCACATCTTTGTTTACATTTAATTTTTGAAGAACGCTGATAATGCATTTTATTTGGATTGTGACTATATCTGTCATCTGTCCTATGTGGGTTACACAACCAGTTCCTTTTCTAAGGCTTTGAATATAATTGAAAAAAAAAAAAAACTTGGTGTATACATGTGGCAATGTGAACATTCAAACAAAATGTCAAGTTCAAATCTAAATTGTTTTAATTAAATTTTAAAGCTAATTAAGAGTGCCTAACCCAAACCCAAAACAACATCATGAGCAACATATCTTTAATGATGAAGTGACAACTAGAAATGTAGTTTTCCTACCTTGTTGGTACAACTGTAACAGAGCACAGACATTACTAAATCTAAATACCAAGGTGTATGTATTTATCAGTTTCAGTTTTACTCACAGCTCAGATTTAGTCATAGGAGTTTAGTTTTTTATGACAATGCAGGTCAGAGGCAATATGAAAGAAACAGAAGCCATATTACTGCTAAAATGCTGGATTGGGGAACGCAGATGTTACACTGGGAAGAGAAGTCTAATATTTGCATAAATAACCTATGGGATCAATCTACAGGCAGTCAAAGGTTAGCCAGTGAAGGACGTTATGATAATGCCCTTGTCAAAGCAATGAAATGCACTGCAAGTATCCAGTAAACAAATACATCAACACACACATAATGTACACATATACACACTGAATGACCTTGATAGTGCTGTTTGGAATTTCCAAAGACAACAATTTACCATTATTATCAAAGGTCATTCTCATTCCGAATATCTGCGTGTTTAGATAATATATACTATATGATTTAAGCTCTCAGCTATCGTATATCCATATGGTTACAGATAAAACATACAGCATACAAGTTCCTGTGTAAGGACAATGTGTTTTTATATTAACATGCGTTAAAAAATGTGCATACTGTATGTATGCCAGTCCAAGTTTACATCAAGCCCAGATGCTATGGTCATTCTCACAGCGGAAACATTAATATTTAACTGTCTATTTACTGCACTTACGCAGAAGCACATGAGTTTATGTAATGACTGGCATATAAGCAGGGCTTAGCACAGGTGGGGCAAATATAATTCAGGAACCAATGAAACCTCACAAAGTGGAAATCACAAAGAAAACCCGCTCCCACAAGATGTATTAAATGATAATCATTGGTTACTAAACTAGTATCATTTTTGCAAAGCACCTTGAATATGTGTGTGCATAAAAACAAGTTGAACAGAGCAGCATATGCCTGCAAGGCTTTTAGATAATTGAGTCATTTTTATTTCATCTTGAGAGAAGTTTTATTTATACTGAAAATAAAAATAAATAAAAAATTGCTTCAGATTTAAGTTTGTGCTCCCTCTTGCTCTCTCACTCTCTCTCCTCTTTTTTTAATTTTATTTGTTCCAAGAACAATTACCTTACCATTTGGGGGCTTTATAAGCACAGTTTTTTACACAGACCCTGGCAAAGCGAGAATACACATAAATGAGTTTCATTGACAAAATGGGAGCACAGTGGCAGGTATTTGGGGTGTAGTTAAAAGAGAATTATGGAATAGTGACTCAGCTGCAGAACTGGAGTCCATCATCATATAATTAAAATAGTATAACGATGCACCACCAAATTATCAGAATTATTTGCAGCTGACAGGGAGTGGAGGAGAGCATAATCAAAAGCAGTGAAAAAAATATGTTCCACTTAATTAGGAATCCATGTTTGACTAATAGCTGGCTGCTCATTTTTACAATGTGAGGGAGGTTCTCACATGCAGGCAAGCATATAAGGGAAATGGAAAAGGCCACAAGTGCTCTTGTGCTGTTGATCGGCTAGCAGTGGCTAGGATATATTGCTGGCACAGAATCCCAAGTTGATAGAACTGTTGATTATATCACGATTTAAAGTGAAACCAAATGGGAGACTGGCAAGAAATATTCACATCAGCATTGTGGTGGTTATTAAGAGCAGCATGTGGGACCTTTTATGAAGGCAACCCAAACTGCTACTTGGGGTTATAAAGTCGGGAATATGACACTCTAAGGTTATGACCATCAAAATGATCTCTCTATATGTAATCAACTCAGAAAAAAATACAAATTTCTACACTTTGATTATGATCAATAACCACACAGATGTGAGAGTGGTATTAGATGATCATGAAACTCACAGCTGGAGCGCTTACACCATTTTTATTATCACATCACTGCCTGTGAAGGAGTGTTTCAGAACTCTAATCTGATGATAATCCATCTTTGTGACTCCTGCACTGGCCAAACAAACCCCTCCTGCAAAAATTTGTTTTGGACTCCACGCACACCTTGGAATAGTTTAGATGTATACATGAGGTAGCTGTTTCATTGCCATGCAACATGTGGCGTTTTTATGGAGCGCCTTACTTAGCACGAGAGGGGATTAAAACATGGAAATGGCAGGTCCCTTGGTGCGCTATAAACTAGGGTGGAAACATTTCAAATGCAGATGCACCTGGGATCAACAAACACACAGGGACTTCCCAGGCCCTCGTTACACACTCAGCTACTACAACTACCACCACAGTCCTCAACAATGAAGAACAGGTTGTTTTTCTCTCTATAAACTTTTTTTGGGGGCAGTGAGAAAATAGTCAAAACATGGCGCCAGCAGATGTATAGTACATCTAATGATTAATGCAGGACAAATAATAAATGTTCTAAGGAGATCTATCCATTCATCAATTTGGGTAAGGCGTACAGGGAGGAGTGCTGCGGAGGCTGAGTATGTGCCTCAAGAGAGTTGCATCAGTATTTAAATGGATTTCACTTCTCTGACCTTGCCTCATAACTGCAGGACATTGTCACAAGAGAGATAGAGACAGAGAGAGAATGAGGAAAGGATGGAGAGAGAAAGATGGAGAAAATTAGAGGCAGAGAAAACTGAGATAAAGACAGAATTAGAGTGAGAGGGAGAGAATGAAAGGGAGAGAGGAAATAATTACGAGCCAGAGAGACCAACTATGTGTAATATGTGTGTATGTATAGAGCAATTAAGTGGGTGATGGACAAAGAAAACAGAAAGTAAGAAATAAAAGGGTTTCTGTGCTGAGACATGACCTGAAATGCCACCCAGCGTCACAGAACAAACTACATCTGTAGCTCTTAAATCACTCTATTTTTCAATTATATCAATTGGATGAACACTGCCTGTTGTCTGTTAAAACTATTGTTTTTATGGTGTGGCCAAACTGTTACTGGCCCTTTTCTCTTACTTTCCAGAATCACACTGTTCACTTGTCTTTTTAGCTTTTTTTTAATATATCCCGAGCTGCTGTAACACTTAGACCAAAGGATTAAACCTTGATGCAAGAAGAATTACAAAAATATTTCGGATGAGGCTGTGGAAAAACACCATGCATGGGCTCAGGGTTTTGTCTTGAGTGTGTTTTTAAAAATGTCACTCATATCTTATGATATATCAAACAAATAAAGTTTCAGACAAACGCAAACTATTAACTGTGGTGTCAGTGCAATTACCAATCAAGCATGCTCTGAACTGGACATGGCTAAAATAGGTGCTGATGACATCATGCCCATGTATGCACAAATATACACGCTGTGAATCAAATTCTGATTGCATCGACATCTACAACTTGTCAGTTATATTATTAGAGTTGCCTGTCAGTGATGTTTTCCTAAAAGTTCATATTTATTTGCACAGGGCACAGTGCATTAGTGCATGTTTGTGCTACGGTGCATTAGCTAATATGTATCTGCATGTAAAAATCCACTTTTAAATTCTTGGGGAGCTGTTTGTTGACTTTTTGTGATATTCTTTAGATGTTTATGTCAGACTGGGGAACAAGTGATTACAGATGAAAAAAGAAGAGCGTGAGGGAAGTGTCACCTCTGGCCTAGCTCTCTTTCTCTGTAACACACACACACAATCTCTCACGCACAAATCACACGCAATCGCTCATATGCCCTCATATATAGTTCCTGTCATTTTTTTCTCTATCTGAACCCCCCCCTCCTCTCTCTTACGTGTCTGTGGGAAACACATCAATTTGACCCGGACCACCAATGGGACCGCAGTCAGCTCTGACTGACACCCACATCACTGCAGATTAACCAATCATATTGCAACATTAGCCTGTCAGGGAGCTGACAGCTCTGATTTCCATAAAGGAAGCAGCACGTTGATTGTGTGTGTGTGTGTGTGACTGCGGAATCCGAAGTGACCCAGGGCGCGTCTGGCCACAGAAAACCCTAACATGTGCACTTGGGCTGCGGTAGCCAGGGGCCTCTCTTACACACATGCATGCACACACTTGCGCGTTCACGCACGCAGACACATTCCTGCCCCCTCAGCACAGGAAAGAGCCCTGGAAAGCACTAGAGACCCAGGGGTGAACAGCACTGCCATCTCCACCCACCTCTCCTACCAGCATTACATCAGAATTGATTGACCCTTGCACTGAGTTGTGATTCGGAGCTGCAGTATGCAGGGGATTGACAGCCTGGAACTAGTTGTTATTTCAGGTGGTTTTCTCTCTTTCCCAGTCTGTAACTGCAGGCCGATCTCTCTTTCTCTCCATGATGGTTCTGCTTTGCAATGGAATGACACTGCAGGGTGGATATTCTGAATGTTTTATGCACCTGATCCTGTGTAATTAGTACCATAGACCAATGGAGATGAGCAGCCCTGAACAATATAGCTGTACACTTTACTGCTAATCTTACACTACACACTCCAACAGATGGAGGGCACAGGAAGATAGAGAGACAGAGACACACAGTGAGTGAGTGCTCCGATAGGCTCGGTTGGGGGAAACGGGTGGAGAGGATTGTTGGTCCCCAACGAGGCGAGCTAACTGGGGGAAATTAGGTCAGTGTGTTCCCTCTGACTCCACAACAAGAACAGGCTGTGCATGTGTGCGTGCGTGCATGTTTTGCCGGTGCACCTACAGAGCCATGCTGCACTGCTACAGTAACATAATGTGCAGGTCTGTGCGTGTATGTGTGTGTGTGTTTGTGTACGCTGCCTGCCACAAGTTGGCATGTGAGTGAATGCACTACCAAAGGTCGGGGCGGATTTTAATACAGGTGATAATTATTTCCAGCGCAATTTCTTCAGCAGCTTTAATCCAGACACAACAGCAGTGTTTGATAACTAGCTCTAACCTAAATGCTGAAACTGTATTTATTTTGACTCATCACCCAGCTAATTGAAACAGAAAACTAGGATGTAACTAATCATAACATCATAACCAGTAACAAAATAGCTCTGAATATGAAAAAAAAAACAAAAGGTTAAGTGACATTTATCCCCAAATGGCCATACAGTCTTTTGGAGTAAAAGCTTTGGGGACAGATGGAGTCAGTTCTGCAGTCATTTGGCCTCCGG
The DNA here is from genome assembly GCF_004916995.1 of Morone saxatilis. Classification (NCBI taxonomy): domain Eukaryota; kingdom Metazoa; phylum Chordata; class Actinopteri; family Moronidae; genus Morone; species Morone saxatilis. Next base: position 7,634,841 of record NW_023339650.1, read on the forward strand.
AGGATGTGGATGCTCTACTGTTCTACCTCCCACCCAGCTTTGTCTTTACTCTGTCTCTCTCTTCATGTCTCCTGATCAGGACAAGTCATACATACTATAATTGATATGAGATTTAGGGGGTATATTTCAATGTAATTAGAATCTTGATAATTGGACTAATTAGATCTAATTGCTATGTGAGAATGACTTTGATTAAAACAGGTTTCTCTCCTCAAAACCAGAGTAGGAAAAAAAACAGTTGGGTGACATTGATGAGACACAATACTAAAGCTAATTGACAATAATCATGGATGTAGAAAAGTCTAAATCTCTATTAGTAACAACCGTTTTTCAAACATCTGGTAGTTCTTCATTATTAAAGGTCCAGTGTGTAACATATATGGTTCATCAGTGTATAATCACCTGAAAATAAGAATCATTGTTTCTCAGCCTTGTATCCAGATTCCTGGCTCTAGGGGTGGCCACCATAGTTTCTCCTTTGCAGTTGAAAGGGGAGTGTGAAGCGAGGGAGATGCAATCTGCAACTACACCACTAGATGCCACTAAATTCTACACTGGTCTTTTAAGTATTTGTTAGGTCGCAGTGATTTTGATTTTATGTAAAATATGATGAGCTTGAATGCAAGCTAGCAACAGTAACTTATAAAGTAGTAAGGTACTGCTAAAGTACCCTCAAAGGTGTAAAATCAATTCAGTCTGAGTATGTTTATCTTTTCTTAAAGTTGTTGCCGCACCATCCAAAAGCATTAAATTGGCCCTATCGAATTACAACAGCCGTATTGAATCAGGTGCTTTGATTTTGCTCAGTGCTATTCTGTGAGAAAAAAAGGTGGTTAAGATTACACTTGTAGACATCAAATAAACTGGAAGGTCGGCAGGAGTCTTTCATGCATGTTCAAACAGATAGCAGCAGCATAGGAACTAAAAAAAAAAAAGAAAAAGAAAGAAAGAAGATTCATTCCTGGCTTGTTTTCATAGTCTTTTTCATTTGCCCAGAATTGACTTGCAATTGTCAATACCTACAGTAAAAGGTGCACAGCGTTGTCTTTGAAATTGTAATTTATGGTTTATGGTTATTATGGTTCCATATATCATGTGGGCTTTTTTTTCTTTTTTAAGGGGGTAGATTTTTTAGGTTATAAACCTGGAACTTTAAATAATTTAAAAAAGAATAATCAAATTACTAACTCCAAGAATGCAGACAGAGGCTGATCCTGGCCCCACTGAAACAAAAACTTTAAATATAAAATATGATTTATGTATAACATCATACATAATAGAGACACTTACATCCCAGAAGATGTGTTTCTAAGTAGTTATGCTAGTTTGAATAGATGAGGTGATAACATAATAATATAACTTTTATGTGACTGACAACTTGTTGTCATTAGATGCCTTCATTTAAACTGTAAGTTGCCATACGTGTAACAATATTATTTTATTTTTAGATAGTTGGGTTCTTAACATAAAGTTAGACTTTAATGTCACACCTGCAGTCACAGCCTGCAATGTACATACATGAGATTTATATTTGTTATAAGTATGTATAGTGAACATAGTGTGGAGCTCTGTAAGACAAGGACAATGCTTCCTTCCAATACATTGCTTTACATTTATTTTACTCTGTGAATAAAGTGTTCCTGACTGTGACGTTCTGGAAATGAATGCATTGTGTTAAAGATTTTCTGTGATTCTCAGACAATCCAAACTGAATCTTACTGTTTCTAAGTGTTTGCTTAATAATGCATGAGCATCTGATTTGCACATTTGTGTCGGGACGCCCTATAAAAATCTCAATGAGCTCAGTCTCTCGTGGCTCAATAGATGGCAGTAATATCCCTCAATCACTGCAGTATGAATCCTCATCCCACATAAAATGTATACACAGACATCCGTGCACACTGCGCACACATACTGTATGCAGACGCGCACAAGAAATGATGTACATGTAAACACAAACACAATCCCACGCACGTGCAAAAATGCATATGAACACACACACACACACACACACACACACACACAAAGATACAAACGGAGCTCTCAAAATGCCAGAAGAGATAGAGATGACATCACTACAGCACATAAAATAAAAAAACAGTAAACAATTCCTTTCGTCTGCGTCTCTGTCAGTCCTCAGGTAATGTAGAGAAGCCTAGAATAAGTCAAACAGCGCAGTGGGAGAGATGGGTGAGGGTATGACTTTGACACTGCAGTGTCTTTACCTTCATTGTGAAAGCCAACACTGGCACCGTATCTTTCTAATGCTCTGATTACGCGAGGGCAAAAAAAAAAGCAGCCTTTAGCTCAGAGATACTGTAATGTGTGTGCTTGTAAAGATGAAATCAATAGCAGCAGCACCTTCACAGGGCATCAGGGAACCGCCAGGGCTCCAACTCAATACAATCCGTACCTATAACTGACAGAAATGTCTCATCTCACGGAACCCGGCGACTGCTCAGAGGTAAAAAACGGCATTATGAATAATCGTGAAAACCATTTAATTGTGTCCCTTTGTGTGCTGCCTGCCTGGGCTCTGTGTTCGTTTTGTATTCACTCTCCCTCAAGATAGTCCCTGTGTCGTCATTTGTTGGCAGGATACGCTGGTAATCATTTGAATTCCCCCACTATGTTCAGAAGATGTCAGGGAGTAGTCTCTGATCTTGTTTAATATGTGACCAGCAGCTATAAATTACCAACTCCCAGAAATGAGGAAACATGGGTACTTTTAAATCTCCAGGGAGAGCTCTCTTTCTGTCTCTCTCACACACAGAGACTCTCTCTCTCTCTCTCTCTCTGTCTCTCTCCCTCTCCCCCCAGTGTAGTAGTGTGTGTGGTAATCCCCTCCCCTTAATTTAGTTGACGTTCAAATAAAAACAAATACCTGTGACTTTTTTGTTGAAATAAGCAATTTTGCTTTTAGCCTATTTCGATGCTCCATGGGCATACAGTGCTGCACCTTGTTGCTTTTAACACATTTGGCCAAGGTGTTTGAAAATGTGTGCTTCCTGCTTTGTTTATATTTCATATATCCCCGTTTTCTCATTAAAATCAATTGCTGTAAGCCACGGTGAGGAGGAAAACAAATTTTTCCAAACCTCCTTTGTTGCATTTTGTTGTGCAGAGGAGGAGGAAACAAATAAACCACATAGTGACATAATAGAGGTTGAGCAATGTTTGGTTTGGCTACATATGCAATGTTGTTACAAACCAAATTAGTTGGAATAAAACTGATTGTTTTGTCTTAAAACTGTAAACCACAAATTAAAATTTTATTTTGTAATTCAAATGTATTTTTTTATTATTATTATTATTATTTATTTTAGACATTTAAGCTCATGTTAATAAAAAGTTCAGGTTTGATTTAGGCTCTAAAGGGGATCTTTTTAAGTATAATTATTAAATGTAAGCTCTTATGGTTAGTATAATTTCCCCTATAAGTTCTCACACAGTATGACTTTCTTTTTTACAGGACAGATCAGGCCACAAGCTCTGAAAATTTCTTCTGTGACTTGTTTATGTTGACAAATTACAATTGAGTTATACAAGATTAAAGCTATAACAGATGCAAACTCCATTTAGTTAGGATTTCCCTTGGAAGACATGTGACTACTATATCTATATCTGTACAGGAGGTGTTCTAGGCACATTTTGTTGTCAGCGATGCCGTGCTCATCACTGTCTGTGAAGCACCAGTTGTCACCCACGTTTTTTTGTTTTTTTTGTTTTTTTTCTACATTTGAATCTTGCAAGACTGAGGCGGGATAATGAGTGGTGAGACTTACTGTAGGGAGAATGTATACTCCTCCATCTCCTCCGTGGAGAGGTTCTCCATTGAAGGCTGCATCTTCTGTTTGTCTGCCTGCCGAGGCGGTGCGCCGCTGCCGCTCATGCTGGGGCCGCAGCTATTTGTCTTCTTGATTGGCTTCTTCTGTGAGGAGCAGAAATCGGGGAGAACACATGCGGATGTCATTTGTAATCAAAGCAGGAAACAGGCCTCTGAATTTATCTTGGGGGATGCACACGGTGACAGTGACAGTGTGTGTGGCACTTTGGAGCCTCTCCTATATCTCAACCGCGCCTCAATTGACACGAGACAAGAATGACGGCAAAATCGCATACGGCACGCCATCATTCAAGTTGAGTTCATTTGGGAAACATGCGTACAGTGACGGTGGCGTTAAATATGTGATATTTGAGCAGCTGGCACTGTTTTTTTTCCACACAAGTCGTTTACTGTCATCGTCATAAACACAGTCAAATGGAGTTAGGAAGTGGGGTTTTAAATATTTCACCAAGGTACTTGGGAGCAGATATTATTTGTTAAGCCGCCAACATGTTAACGGCTTGCTTTCCCTGGCCCTGTCAGCCCTGCCTGTGTTGCCCTTGGGTGGGCTTAGTGCCTTTCTGCTTGAAGTTGTGAAATACTCACTGATGTATGTTAATGAGATCCACAGTTGGAATAAGCAACCTCTCTCTTTCTTCCACCCCGTCTCCCTCTACCTCTCTCCATTTCAGTTTTTTCATGTTTTCCTCTCCTCCATCTTACTCCCTCTCTCTTCCTTTTTCTCCCTCTGAGATAAACTAGGCCCTGGAAGTAGTAAATGGGCAGGGCCCCATAAAAGCTCCATCCGTTTTCATAGGGCAATCTTTGCCAAAGCAAGCTTGGATTCCAGAGTGATGATCACAATAAAAAGGTGGAAAGGAGCAAGCAAAGAAAAGCAGAGAGAAAAAATGCAGGAGATATATAAACCGCAATGTTCTCTGGTGTCTCCCCACAATAAATTTAATGCAATACCTTAAGAGCGGATTCCGTATATAGCAGGATTCCTGCCCTGTGGGCAAAGTGGTCGCCTGGAGAAAATTCATTTTAATTAGGCCTGCACTGCAGGTTGAAGGGTTGAAATCTGATCCCTAGCGCTCCCAGGCTGGGGCAGGTTGGAGATCACTCCACTTAATCATTAGACAACTGGGTTCCACACCACGACATTTGACAGAGTTAGCAAGGTTTTAAAGATAGGGCCAAGAGGAGAAGAAAAAAAACATGGTCTACAGAGGCTGCAGAGAAATAAAACCTCATATCAACAAACTCATTTATTTAACAGGTCATCACTGATTAATGGTAGTCTGAAGAGCCTCTTGTACATCAGCAGAAGGAGGTTAGTAAGAATAAAGACTTGGAGGGATGGAAGAGAGAGGTAGGAGGGGAGGATGTGTATACGTGTGTGACAGATGGAGGCTTGTTCATAGGCATCTAACTACCTCAACAATAACATCACAACAACAAAAGGCCGCAGCAGAGGCACAATGGCAGGGGCGGACCGGGAGACAGCAATGCCAGATCAGCACACAGAGTAATTTTGCAATTACCACTTCAAAGTATGGCAGGTAACATGCCGGCTTTGATTAATTTAGCTTAAGTCCTCTGTAGCACAGGAAGAGGCGTGTTTAGAGCGGCTTGGAGAAAAAAAGGGAGGCCTGGCTGGCTTTGCTGATTTCACAGAATTTGAGCTGCTTTGGCTTGTCAAGCAGATCAAAACTGGCTTTGAAGGCTGAAAAATACCTGTTAGTGTGAAATGTATTTTGACAAATCTCAGATAATAAGCCGGGGAGGTGTGTGCAGGGGCGCAGAGAGGGGCGGGAAGGGAAGGGGAAGGGGAAAGCGGTGAGAGTGCTCATTTCAAGGGTGGGAAGAGTTTCCCTTAAATCACAGTGTTACCTTGTAGTGAATCCCACCCTCTGCTTTCTGCCTGCATGGATCACTCTTCTCTCTCGTGTTTCCAGAAATGGCTCCCGAGGAGAAATTCTTCCCTGCAACCCAAAAAAGAGAAGTAATGTGCGCAATGTGAGTGTGAAAAAGAAAGAAAGGTTCATGTTTGTTTTCATTTGCAAACCACATCTGGCAATCATAGTGAGGATCAAGGGTGGCTGAGTAATATTTATATTACACAATCCAAATGATTATGAGTTGTTAAAAGTACTGATGAACTAGAAAAGCAATAATGGAAATTGAGGAAAAAATACATTCTGAATATTTTAATGCTAAAAACTAAAAGGTTTCATGTGTAAAATGATTTTTAAATTAAGGTAAAATGCTAGGTTTGTAATGACACTTAGATAAGAAAAAGAAAAATACCTTAAAATAAATATGTTGTTTGCAGTGTACCAAGGAATCAAATAAAATACTCATAATGCATTTCTGAACACACTGCAAGTGTTGCTTTTGTCTTGTTTTTCTACTCCTGGGCAGGTAGTGAAGATGTTTTGCTATACTATCTGGAGACTTGCAAAAGAAACAAAGGCTGGTTTTACTCTGTACAGAGAGAAGTAGGAGTGTTAACTTATGGAGCTCCCACTGCACAGTCATCTCTGTCTCCCACAATCTCAGAGCTGAACCTTCCCAGCCTGAACGCTCTAATGTATGCAATTAGAAAAGATGAAAAATCAAAAAAGAAATTAAGTTTGGTTGTAATACATTTTCCCATTCTTCTCTTCTTTGGAACATTACTTTTGAAGTATTTTTCATCCTAACCCTCTTTTTTCTTTTCTCTCTCTATCTGTCTCACTCTTTTTTTTTGCTGTAATTTAAATGGTAAGCCGCCAGATGTGTGTCTCATGCTTGAAGAGTCGGAGATCTGCATTATTTAGCATATTAACATTCACAGAATTTAAAAAAGGGTTCCTGCATTGCCTGGAGGTTGTAATTAAGTAAACCTTAGCTTGATACATGTAAAAATCTCACTATGTGAAACTTTTTTCCCCCCGTGGAACCAGTCACATCTATATAATACATATGGAAACCTCTGCGATGATATAATTTTTCCCTTGCTGCAGGATTAAATATATCAGTAATAATAACTTAAATATAGGCAACACATCAGGAATCCGTCTGACAGCTTAAATGTCCTTAAATGGCAAGAAGAGTCTGCTCACTGCTATTTTGAAGGAAGTCTGAAATTTCATCCTGACACAGATGTAGTTTTTAATTACCACTGCTTTGCTGGTAAGCATTTGGAGAGCCTACAGTTACAAGGTAATAATTATATTTGTTCTGTGCGAAGGATAAAATAATTTCACGACATTACATAACTGTATACTCAATTTTGTGTTCACCTATTATCTTTTGTACATGGTGTGAACATATCTTAATGCCTGGACTTGAGGGAAATATATTTTTACACACTCGAAGTGTAGAAAGTCCATTAAAAAAATAAATAAATAAATTACTGCCATGATAAAATGGAAAGAATGGAAAAGCACAGGGGAGATGGAGCGCATCAAGAGGCACAAAGTCAGAGACCCTTTTGTGTCAAATACACAAAATATGTATTTGGTCACTTTCTTAGTTTTTAAGACTGTATTCACCCAGAAAGAAAATACAATCTGCATTTTTAAGTTTTAAAATATCCAAATTCAACTATTTGTCATTCAAATAGTTCATTGTTTTAATAGGTGATTTCTAATCTAAAGTAAATGTACACTTGACCAAATATTACATTACAGCAAGGTATGTGTGTGTTGCCGTGGCATCACTGAGACATAACAACTTTGATATTGCATGAACCCACCATTGGCCCAGATGCCGGAAGCGGGACTGCTTTTTAGGAACATGTCATCGGCCCGTCTTACCAACAGATGTGTCTTCCACTAGCAACCAGCATGACTAATTATCACAAAACCACCTCTCACATGCAGTCGGCAAGGAACATATCAGAATACCCCCCCAGGCTGTCCAGAGAGGAGCTACAGTGGCTTGTTCCACCGCACATCTATTTAGCTCTGACACAACAAACACGCCCATCCTCACAGCCTCACCGCTTTGGGCAACACAATAAAAAACACTAGGCACCTATATCTAAACAGACAGAGGAGAACCCCCCCCACCCCACAACCACACACACACACCACACAACACATACGAAAATACTTGAAGATTCTAGATTTTGAGGCAAAACCTCTCACATTTCTATTCATGAGCAAGTGTAAGACATTGATTCCGAAACTGAGTTAATCATATGTAAGATTGTATGGGATTCACGGGTAGCGTAGAGGAGCTGTATGTTTATCTGCGGCACGACGCGTTCACACACATCTAGGGCACACAGGTGACGAACCAACATCAGTTACACTGGGCCCCACTTGCTAATGCGCAGAAGCCGTGGAACCAGAATGAGCGTGGAGGCAGCATCGGCAGCTTCGACATCATCGACAGCTTCGACAGCTAAGGGCTACGTCTGTGAACTCAGAGCGCTGGAGCTGCCACAACTCCAGCCTCTCCGGGCACTCAAGGCCAACAACAAACTCCTTGTTATCCCCCTGTGCGCTCTGAGCTGTGTTAAGACCAGCACACACACACACACATACTCATCCAGTGCATACGCTGCATTGATGCACCCACACACAGAAAGGCATATAAACAAAGATATTAATATGTAGACACTTGCATACATGTATAAACATTTTCCAGGGTAGAAATACAAATGAGTGTACCTCACAACGGCCTAATTCAACACACCTCTTTTCTCTCTTGCTTACACACAAAAACAGGCCAAGGAAAGAGAAAAGCCTGAGGGCCGTAACACTGTTGAGACCCCATCGCTGTGTTACCGGTGAGATGCAACTAGGCTGAGATGGCGGATCTTGCTCACCTAGGCCCCCTAATTGCCTGATGACTGGTCCAAAGTTACAGAGGGATCAAAGGTCAGTGACTCACGGATTACCCCTGAGTCCATGTCGGGATTTGTGTTAAAGTTGCTATGATACTGTGAGGATTTGGTGTCGCTTCACACAAGAGTTTATTTTCTTGCAATCCACTTTAATGACAATAACAGATATCCAGTGAATGCTAATATGTAGATATGTGTGTGGACTTTTTCCCTCTCATTGGTGAAGTGTGCAGCTCTTGAAAATTAAATCTGTGTTTGTCATGTTCACTGAACCGCACATAGGCTAAAACTGTCTTATCACACAAAAACTGTGGATTTTCAGTGCGTTTTGGAGGCAAGACAGTGTCACCTTTGGGTGTATTTGTCCCATATGCTCTGTTTTTGTCCCCCCATGCGCACTCCTCTAGGCTTGTTTACCACACCCACTGTGAGGGTTTACATGTGTATCTCTACAAACAAGCTTCAAAGGTTGAATCCATCCATTTGGAATCCGGACATTGTTGAATTAATCGGTGGGATGCAGAGTGGGACTGATTGAGAGGGTATGATGTAACATTGTGGTTTGAAACTCTGATGACTGGGACCGGCCTGGAGGGGAGCACATCCTGAAAGTGCAGGGCAGCGCTCCAAAGAAGACATTAGATGAGGAATCCTCGAAATCACCATAGGGACTCAAGGGGATGGATGTTACGATGCATTTAAAAAAAAAATAAAAATGAAGAGAAATGAAGAAGTGATACAGTTATGGCAGAATCATCTGCGTGCTCACAGTGATCCACTAAAGGCGATCATGAAACAAGACACTAATCTAATTAGTCATTTGGGTTCAAACAAACCCAATGTAACTGGATCATTCAGTTAATGTGAAAGGTCACTTAACCCAGTGCGCCTCTAGCTAATCTCTACGTTAAAAAGCCCCTCACTCCATTATGCTTGGACAAGTCAACTGAGGTAAATGAGAATTATTACCAACCAATAGCAAGTGAATGTGAAGCACAAAAACACCCATACCCACACACAACAGCACTTTGAGTATAATCTTCAGATTTTTCGATCAAAACTTGTCAGAGTTACTATCTTGGATTGGGATGTCAGGTTTTGTTCTGTAATAGACACCTCACCGCACACTGTGATTTTTCTACAGGGATTAATTAACTTAAGGCCTCAGGAATACAAACTTCTTGTCTCACTGTCAAGCTCTGCTGTGTGTACGTTATCGCAGTGACAAGAGGTCTCCGTATACTTGTCCTGATTCTGAGACAAATGGGTAATGAGGAAAATCCTGGCGTCACATGCGCAGAGAAAGCGATCTCCACACAGCACACATCAGAAACAGAGAGGCATGAAATGGGAAGGAAATGTCTGAAACCCCCAGACTTGACAGAGGACTGAGGAACAGGGGATAATTTGTTCTTCTTCTCTGTGCTGAATTGGATATCCATTTTTGGCTAGGTTAAAGTTGTCCATCCAATCGCTTCCTTCAACCTTGACGTAATCTCCCCCATCTGAATGCCATAATTCGCTCCAGAGGTAATGCAAAATGAACGGATCTGTATGCAAATGAGGCGCAAACGTCAGGTTGGCTTAGGGAACGGCGTGGATGAGGTGATGTGCAGGACACCTTTTGATCCGCTATTTCACTTACGGATCGGGTTCACTTCCCAAGCAACCTCTTCACCTGGCTGCAAGAGTGTGTGTGCCAGACTAAGCAGCCGGGTGTGTTGAAGAAAGACCTGGTACCTTTTACCTTGCATGGCAGAACATAAATCTCCCATAGTGAGTGCCTCCCTCCCTCCTTCCCTCTCTCTCTCTCTCTCTGGAAAGGCAGTCAGTTCGTTGGGGACACTTCCCTTGTGGGCGTTAGGATCTCTGTGGGGGGTCACAGGTCAGTCGGCGGAGGAAGCGACAAGCTGTGAAATGTAAAAGACCAATTTCTTCCACATGTTTCAGTGCTGGGAGAACACTGCCAAGCTGTCAGCCGGCATCACGTTTAAAATGGGCCAGGGTGCTACCCAGCAGACCTGTCACAACTCATTTGTAATTAAAAAGCCTGTGTGATGTTTAAAGCAGAGCACCCCAGAAACTTTTGAGGACTGTTAAATAAAGATGAGCTGTGCGTGCAAAAAAAAAGAAAAGGAAAAAAAGGGGGATGTATTAATAACAAAGAAGCTAGCCAGTTGCCTTTGTAGTAGATCAATACCAAATGAGCCTGTATTTGATTCCTGGCTATAGCCAGGATGTTGGATGACTTGAGACTAGGTTGCAAAAAAGAGTAGTATGTTTTTAAAATAAGGAATTGGATTCTTATTGCTATTAACAGAAGTCATTAGCCACCTCAAGATGTGGTTGCAACTGTGGTGATGACTTTGCTTGGACCACCACAGGGCATGACAACCACCACAGGGCATGGCAACCACATCGGAATAGTTCATCAGTGCATCTGATGGACACAGTTCTACCTATTCAGGATCATATTGGAGCTTATCCCAGCTTGCACTGAAAGAAAAGCAAAGGTGCACCAGTCCATCACAGGACTAAAACATGGAAACATAATCATATTCACACCTGGGAATGTAAGTCTCAAATCAACCTGACCTGCTAGTCTTCAGACTGTAGGAGGAAACCAGATCACCCGAAGGAAAATTGTGCAAATGCGGGGGGAACATGTGAGCTCCACACAGAAAAGAGCCTTCGTTCTGTGAAGCAACACTAACCAGTGTCCACTATGCAGTCCCTGCAGTAGTTCATTTGCTATCTAAAATCATTTCATTCTGTTTCCCAGTGCCACTGGAAAAAAGTGATACAAAACATTTGAAACTTGAGTATTAGGTAGATAATGGGACAGATAACGACTCCAAGACGGTAATCAGAAACATGTGATGGATAGTTAAACGGCAGAAACAGAACTCTATTTGAAATTAAAACTCAAAAATGTATATTTTTAGAATGTAACACAATGCATCGTCACATTAAGCACAACCACATTGTGTCTGAGCCAGAACACCTTTTTGTAATGGCAAGGTAATACAACTATTTGTGTGTGCGAAGTCAAAATGCTTTGTGTATTTTAGCTTAGGTTAGGTACTGAATGGATTAAATAGCAGTCATGTGAATGTAAATGTGCCACCACAGCCTATTTACAAAAAAACTGCCTTACTAATAGCTTTAAAACATAACATATATTTCAGTGCAACAATAAGAATAACAAAAATTTGAAACTTAAAATCTACATTTAATGATTAAAATAATCAAAATGCTGTCAATTAATTAGTTTGTATAATGGTTTTCGTGTCATCATACCAAAGAGGGTTTGTTACTTATTTAAGTAAAGGTATTATCAAAAAGCTTTATCTGAATTTGTTACAAGTGCTGTGCTTGCTGCTCAAACATTTGCCTGAACTAACATCAGTGCTACAGTGTATCTATTAAATTTTTGCATATAATCTAACTGAGAAAACATTTTTTGTATGTCAAGCTTGGCCCACTGTCTGTACCCAACCCTACCCTCAAGCACATTCACCTCAGTGGAGAACTGTTGTAAGTGAGGCCTGCCATTCTTCTTATCCCAGTGCTTGTGACATTAGGGTGACATTTTCTCCCCACTGTGGCATAGTCGGGGGTTTTAACATTAGACCCCTACCTGGCAGAGATGAGGAAGAGCAAGCAGAATCAGCTGACAGGTGGAGAGGAGACCCCCGGTGAGAATGTACCACAGCGGGCTCTCCTGCTCTGCTGCTGGGACTTGCATGCCGCTGCTTTTGGGGGTATAACTGGGACTGGGGATGAATCGGCTGAGGACGGAGCTGGGCCTGTGATCGGGGCTGGGGCTGGAGAGGCAGTTGGCCTTGGGCTTGTTCAATATGGACCTCAGGTTGAGGCATGACAGGGGGGTTAGGAGGGAGTAACGACAGGGTGATGCAGCACTCGGACCCCCCAGAAGTTCCGGAAGGGAGCCTATTTACCTGAATCACCACAAACAAGAGAGTGAGAGAGGTCTACATATGGGTTGAGTGAACATTAATATAACCTCGTCATGTTAATGTCATCAGCAGTTATGTTCATATCATTCCATTGCATCACCAGTGTTTGTGGGAAAACAGCATGTGTGTAATTAAACTACAGGTGTTAGTGATCAAACTGCAGACATAGCCAACTATTAGTATTTGTCATCGTGTGCTATGATGGCATAAAATAATTTAATTAAGACTAGTATGAATATTGTACGTCCTATCGTGCTGTACATTCACAAAGATGCACAAAAATATGAAATCAAAGCAATGATAATGCAGTAATGATAATGCAGTAATAAAAACAACATGTCACAGTCGAAGGGACAAATAAAGAGACAAACCCAAGACAGAGAGCTTTGTTCTGGCTTTTAATTCAATTAAGATGTTTACTAATCTAATCAATGCATCAGCTCAAATGCATCCGGAATTGCTGGGTAAAGATGTGGTTCTTGTTTGCTCTCTGGGGCCAATTTCCAATAGCTCTACAAAAGCTTTTTATCATAGAAAATCCAACCCCCCATCTACCCAGATCCACCATCCTGCCTCCCAAATAATAGGGGAGGGTCAGAGTGAGGGAAAAGATGCATGTACACACACACGCACACATATACACAATTATACACAATCATATGGTTTAACCATAACTCATACCTGCCCACAATTATGAATATAACATATTCAAAAATACAATAAGATTAGATGAGAATCTTTAAAAGAAGCATGCATGCACACACAAACACACACCTGGAAGTACAGGTTGCACAGCCAGTGGTCTAGGTCAGAGGAGATGAGGGCTTCAATTTTTTTAAACTGGTCCAGTTGTGTGTTCGGCTCCCCCCTGAGCAGAGGGGTTTTGAACCTGGGTCAATGACACATAACCGGTAATAGTCACATTCCACTCAACATATTGGACTACTTTTTGGCATTCAATCTGAAGATTTATTCTAATTTCATGTCACTCCATGTGATGATTTTGCTGGAAATCATAGTAGTGTATTGATCTAAAATATATACTGTTCAAAATACAAACTTTTTGAGATCCAACAGTAATCTTTGATCTGCCTTTGACACACCTGCCGTGGACATGACTGAGGCCTGGTCCACTAACAGGAAATGCCCCCCAGGCCAGCACAGAGCTGATGTGGCTGCTGTGTCCGGGTAGTGCGATCAGTTGGAATACCATGACCATGGATGGGACAACCTCACAGGCTGCAGGTAGGATCTGCAGAAATAAAGGAAAAATATAGTTTCAGGTGAACATTCCTGCAGACACGTACACTAACACACACATATGCAGACAGACTTTCTCACACAGGCAAAGACAAACAGACACACAGAGGGTAACAAAGGACAGGAGCCCCCAGGCAGCCACTAAATGTGCATCCTAGACTTGAATCCTCTTTTACCTTATTTCCATGTTCTTTTTAGAGCCTACTTAACTGCCATTCTTATCCGTCCAACTTGGCAAATTGCCAAAAAGGAGATTTTGGAATGATAAAGACTGTTGGCATCTAACGCAGGGTGGAGGGGAAGTCGAGAGTCGTTGTAGTCTATGAGCTGACAGTTACTGAATTCTACGATGCAGGGAGGCCACCATCAATCAAACTAATGACATTAAGGGTGTCTTGCACAAAGCAAAAAGTGTTAGTGGTTAGCAGTTGATGGCAAACACATACATTCTTATTTATCCAGAGAACAGTGGTTTTGCTTAAAAAATGAACTGACAGTGAGGTGTGTGCCACTTCATCCATCACTGGGTGGAAATATTTTATTCCTTTATTAGTTGTAATGGAAAACGCAGGGGACTTGTTTTAACACATAAATCATGTGTATCCCTCCTACCCCACTCCCTCCTATCTGCTTTTGGTATGCACCTGTGAAATGATGGGTAGTAGTGTCTGAGTCAGGACACAAATTTATGGCATAATATCACAGATTATGGATATTGAGGATATTTCATATTATTCATTTACTGTAAGAAATATGACCTGCATAAATAGTAATTTTGTGCATGTGCGAGTGAATATGTGTGAGGTGCTTGTATGTAGACATGTGCGCTTGTTGTCATGTATGTGTATGTGGGAAGTGTTGAGGTTTGAATGTGCTTCAGAGGTTTTCTCACTTCCTTTGCTGGAGGAGCTACTTATACCATTCAAAATATCTTCTTTAATTCAAAACAGACTGATCTCACTGATCTCACAAGAGTGCATGTGTCCACACAAGAAGTAAATAGTGACCATTATTCTGCAAGATGACTCTTTCGTTCTTCCTCAACGACCAACACGTAGGACACAAACAAAAAGGGGGAAAAAACAAGAGCAAATTCATGGCTGTCCATACAGACTTCCTGGGATCTTTCATCTTTCTTCTCTCTTTTCTTCTTCATTCATTCATTCTTCTTCCCCCTTTAATATTAAAATGTGGAATTGTATGCCTCTTCCCAATTTCAAAAACTGCACAAAGACTGTGAGCCTGACTCCTCTCAAGTGCTCCCACTTGCCAGCATATCCAAGACATCTCCGACTGAACTGCACTGTTTCTTTCTAAATCCAAACCCAGACACACAAAACAAAGGGTGAATGAAAAAATAGGGAGAGAGAGGGAGGAAAGGAAAGGAAAATAAGCTCCTGGCTTCCCCTTACCATCACTAATTCCTCATTTCCTCTTAGAAGGCACTGCAAGCACTCCTGAAATCGCACGCTATAGTGTGGGCAAGGGGAGAGAGAGAAAACATCCAAGCCAATCCTGATAGTCTCAGACAAATCTGATCAGCGCTTCCACCACTATCAATGAGGACAACAACAACAGGTTTGTCTATAAAGCACAGCTGAGTGTTTGGCGGGGAAAGGAGAGAAGGAAGAGTGACATGAGGCATTTACCATGCCGTTCTTAAACCTTTTTTTTACCTCTGAATCAGATCCCAGGTCCGCATTCAGTTTATGCCAGCTTTTACCCAATCCTTTATGTTTGATGGGAGCTGGAAACAATATTATCAGGATGCTCTAGTTCAGTAAATACGCCCACCAGCACATTGACAGTGTCCACATGTGCAAAATGCTCCAGCTAAGGCCTTTAGAGTTGCCATCAGAACACTGAAGAAGCCCTTTCTGAGCCTGTACAAAACTCTATGGGATCAGGAGGGACACTGGATTTAGTGGCTTCTGTTTTAAGGTTTCTCTTGTGAATCGTTTGTACTGTGCACACATCATCAATGAATAAACATAAAGAAAGATTTCTAATCCACTGGTCAATATGGACCATCCAAATCAAGTATGTGGGTTTTTTAAGATTAGTACAGCTCCTATAGAAGATGTTTTCCCTCATATCAAGAGGTTTAGGGAAGTGGCTGTGAAATGTGCATAGATTTCATCTAATGTAATCTACTGTGTTGTTTCATGAAGAGGACCAAATGTGAAAATGTTTAGTCTTTTATTATGGATTGCAAATGGAGGTTGGGATTCTTAATACTCTTCAGAAATATTACATTTCAGTCAATTCTGCCTAACTTTTCTATTTCTTCCTTTATCCCCCCCGATCCAGCCCCACGTTGTTACAGATGCTCAAAGACATGCAGAAAAGACACTAAATTTTTCACTGCATTTGTACTTCTTTTTCATTCCAATAAAACATTACTTCCTTATATAAATGAATAATTGATCTTGGGTTTGATTTACATGCATGGATTAAATGTCATGTTTGAAAAGTTGTTGTTTTATTCATATGGAGATCCCCCAGAGGAAAACCTAGAGGCTGTGTGTGGCATATTTTCATATGCCGTCTTTTACAGCAATATAACTTCTCATAACCATTTCAATCTAGAAACTGCTCCGTCTTCACTGCAACTGATGAAACCATGGAAAACAGAAAGAGGAATTTGGAAATACTGTGGCAAAAACAAAAACTAAACATGCAGTGTGGTTGGTTCTGTCATATTAGCACAGCATGTTTTATTGTTTGCTTTTATCTGAGAGGACTGTTTGTTTTTAAAATCACATTTTTATGAAATTTTTCCATTGAATTTCACATCAAAGGCTTTGTCCATGTCATTGGAAGTGAACATGTTTTAATCCAGGGTCCCTCAGTGTCAAAATTGCTTTCAGATAAAAGATGTTTCATATTTATTCCAAAAAAAGAAATATTCAAAGCAGCTTCCCAGGCATCATATGTAATTAAATAAAATTGCACAGTCACAAATAACAACCCGATTCTGTCCTTTCCTTGTTGAATAAAAACATATTAGTGTCAGTACAGGAAAGCATCATGTCACTGGTACCTGCAAACAAACTGCAAACCAAATATTTAGTGCAGTACCATATTTTTTATATTTTTTAACAGTATCCTAACCATTCATGTTTTAGCATGTAAAATTATTTTTGCATTTATTTAACATCTCATCAAAAAATCCTCACCATGAACAGGCTCTGGTTAACGTGCAGGTCAGTGTCATAGAAGCGACCCCGATGCTCGATTGGCTCAGTGGACACCGCCCATTGTTGCTGCTCTTTATTGCTGCACCAGGCCAAAGCTGGACCCCCTAGACGGCTGTGAAGGGCTACACTGACAGTGTAGAGGCCCCTGGGTAGCTTGTCTCTGGTGGCTCTTAGGCAACAGACACACACCTCCATGGGCTGGGGAGTTGTGCTCTGGGTCACCTAGAACACACAAAATGCAGAGAAGGAGATTTGATTGCAATATTTTGTCTGTTCTGTATTATCTCTAACTCAGAAAGAAATGCACAGATAATTAATAGATAATCCTGAACCCCTTGCCAGTGTCTTTCTGTGTTACTCAGCCTGTAGTGAACAGTCAACCTCTAAAGAATTAACTTTCACTTAGAAAAATATGTATTTGATGGCATTATTCCCCTTTTGGGTGGTTTTATTTAAGTTCAGGTAGGTTGTTTGTTGAACAAGGAGAGTGTTTTTATCCAACTGCAGTACTTACTGTACTGTATGTAAGGCATGCCCAGTACAGCTGCAGGCTTCCATCTACTGATCTCCATTCAACCATTTAGGGGTTAAGTACCTTGCTCAAGGGCGCATCAGCATTCCTTGTAATCAAATTTAAGAGTAATATTTATTTCCATTGGCCACATTGCCCATTCAGATAAAGGTTTCGGAACGCCAACCTTCTGGTAGTGAGCTCATCCCACTAACCTTCAGGCTACATCAGCCCACTTGTTTATTTTCGTGTTTGTTTTAGTGACATGTGCCTCTTTTTGGGGCTTAGGATGAGTAATATGGTAAGCTGGCTAGACAGTTTAGTTTTTTATTGAAACATAATCAAAAAACAATATAAATACATATCCAGTCTTTTGTCCCCTGTGGCATCTGTTGAACAGCACTGAATGAAAAGTCAATCTGGCTTAAACAGAGCCCCTTTGGTCTTTATCACCATTTATATGTTTTTAAACTTCACTAACAATGTTGGTTTGTCTATTCCCTGACCGGTTGGACATTTTGTCCATCCATTTCTTCATCTAGGACAGATCTGCCCAGCATCTAAAAGGATACTGGGCAGATTGCCATTCAATTTTGTGAGGAAATTAATGGTCCACAGAATATGATTCCTAATATTTTTGATGATGCTTTCACCTTAATTATACAAATTTAATCAGACCAAACCTTCCACTTGTGTACAACAAATATCAAAATCCTATCCTAAACAATCTTTTCCTGCCCTATACTATCATTTCCCCTCCTGTTTTAGACAGTACAGCTTAAGAGATAGACAGGAAAGGACGTGCAAAACACAGAATGAAATGCAGCAAAGGGCCACAGGTCGGATTCAGAACCATGGTCAATGCAGCAAGGACACATGGGGCATCAGCTCTACCAGTGAGCTACCAGGGTGCCCTGTATCCTATCCTGTCCTATCCTATGCTATTCTATGCTATCCTATACATTTTTATCCCATACTATCTTTGCTATCTTATCCTATCCTATCCAATCATATCCTATCCTATCCAAACATATCCTATTCTATCCTATCCCATCCTATCCTATCCTATGCTATCCTATCCTGTCCTGGTCTATCCTATCTTGTCCTATCCTATTCTATCCTATCCTATCCAATCTTATCCCATCCCATCCTATCCTATCCTATGCTATCCTGTCATGTCCTATATCTATGCTATTGTATCCTATTGTATCCTATCCTATACTATCCTATCCTAACATATCCTATCCAATCCTATCCCACCCTACCCTATGCTATCATATCCTAACCTATCCTATTCTATCCTATGGTGTCCCGTCCTATCCTATCCTATCCTATCCCATCCTAGTCTATCCTATCTTGTCCTATTCTATTCTGTCCTATCCAATGGTATCCCATCATATCCTAACATAGCCTATTCTATCCCAGCCCATCCTATCCTATCCTATGCTGTCCTATGATGTCCTATCCTATTCTATGCTATCCAATCTTATCTCATCCCATCCAATTATATCCTATCCCATCCTATCCTATCCTATCCTATGCTATTGTATCATATTCTATCCTATCCTATCCTATGGTATCCCATCCTATCCCATCCTATCCCATCCTATCCTATCCTATCCTATGCTATTGTATCATATTCTATCCTATTCTATCCTATCCTATCCTATGGTATCCCATCCTATCCTAACATATCCTATATGATCCTATACCATCCTATTCAACCCTTTGCCATCCTATCCTATCCTAGCCAATCCTATCATGTCCCTTCCATTTCATAAGTGCATGCATTTATTTCTCTCTGATTATCTAAGTTGCATCTCTTAATGCCCATTCATTTAATGTATTTGAATTTACACTGCGTTGACCAACTCCCTCGGGCAAATTTTGAGTATCTGGTAATTAAAGCCCTCAATTCCAATCAATGACATCGTAGCACTCAAGGGCTGCATGCGCTCACACACACACTCGTACGCTGTATCCACTGTTTGTTTTACAGTATACTGTGCAATAAGTGTTGTCACCAAACAAGCTGAGGCTGTTCCTAGCCTTTTCACAGGCACCCACCACACACACATTCACCTACCAGTGGCTGGCGAAGCCCATTGCTCTGCCAGCCTGTGAGGGGGGAAGGTGTGTGCTGAGCCCTGCAGTAATGCCCCTCAATCTCCCCACTGTGAGCATCTTTGCATACCAAAACAACAAAAACAATTTAGGCAGAAGTGAAATTAGTATAATTGGTGGCAAAGCGGTTTAGCCCACACGTCTCACATTTGGGAGGAGGTGATGGAGGCCTCCAAACCCCCACACTGGAAAGAGATGTATGCACACAGACTGGAAAGGAAGAGGAGGAGGAGGAAAAAAGGAGAAAAAAGAAGCAAAGAAATATAAAACAATAACGTCACACCGGTGTCCAATTTGCACTATGTGTCTTTAAAGGGTATTGTTATTATCTGGCCCACATGGTTGCACAGGCGTCGTAAGAAACAGTCAAGACAGCAAGGCGAAGGTAAAAGGTGAAGTGAGCCAATTTTCCATATCAGAGGTGGTTTGTTTGCCCCAAGCCTGAGTTGTGCCTAAAGTGCCATAACATTACAGCACTCCTACAGATGAGATCAAAGGCTCTAGCAAGGGATCCTCCGTGGTTTTGCTGGCAAGCGGCCGTCCTTTCGCTGAAATATCTTTTCAGGGCTTTCCACACATTGACTGATCACACAAAATGCACTCTTAATAGAGACAGGAAATGCCACATACAAAAACTTCCTTTCTTTCTAAGTATGGGCTAATATTCAGAGATTAAGCTTTCTCGTTAATTATTTTCATTTTAATTAGTAAATCTTAATTAACAATGAACATTTACCCTTAAAATTTTTTGGCTTCGGAATGAAGGAGGGGGGTGAAGAAAGGAGAGAATAAATATGACAATCTTTTTGGGACCTCCGGGCAGGATTACTGATGCAGGCTGCCTTAGTTATTAAACACGTTCTAAATTAAATGCCTCCATGAATTTTGCACAGAAATATATTTTCATAGTTTTGCATGCCAAATGTGACATTTTATATTTCAGATTCATCTCGCTGCAGTAATTTTAGGGAAATGTCATATAAACAAAGATTTTGTCATTTACCAAAGGAAATTACTATGCGTGGCAGGTTTGGCCATTGCTTTCTCTCTCTCTCTTTCTCTCTTTCCCTCTCCCTCTTTTGCCCCCTATTCTGCCTGTGCCGGTTGTTTCAAGTCAGCAAGCCATAAAAAATCTTTATCTCAGTGAAACACAGCAATTTGGGAGATAATCGAATGGTGACTGGGGGGCACAAACGCCAGTCTGAGGAATTATACCACAATCTCCCCTGCATTTACAACCTTCCTCAAAGCCAGTTGTCACCCTGGAAGGAAAGCCCCCGACTGAAGATTCATTACATCTTTAAGCCAGCACGGTGGCATGGCAGCCTCATCCCCAGATGCAACACAACAGCACACTCCTCCCACAGCTGGTGATGCTACCGCTAAAGCTGCAGCTTCCTTCTCTCTTTCCCACTTGGTTCTCTTTTCTCTCCTCTCCCTCTGTTCCCCTTTTTCATCTCCAAAGATTCCTTCTCCCTCCTACTTAGACTCCTAAAACCACAGACAACATCCACACAAAGCAGGAGAAAAACATCTTTATATACTGAATAAAAATAATGTGGCTGCATAGTTAGCATTCAGCGTATGGAAGCCTTTTTCTCAGCGCTATATAGTGCCTGTGTGTGAATGTGTGTGCCTTTGTGTAGGCATGTGCACATACAGTCCCCTTTGGTGTAATGAAAGGAGTGAAGGAATTTGGAAAACTAGAAAATAAGGGATATGATTTTTCCCATTCTCTAACAGGTCCCATTCATCACAGGATTTCACATAATTACATCATTTGACTGTTTTTTTAACAAACAACCTTCCCTCTTTTTTTTTTTTTTTGGATGATTTGTAAACACTTCCGGATCAATATCTCCCCCCTGTGAAATAACCTTTTAGACATTAAGAGCTATGTCACTTCCTGTTTGTGTGCTTCCTACAAATGCGTGTCACTCAATCCTCAGTCACAGCGGCTGACAGATCTTACCTGCCACAGGGGCCGTGATGCTGAAGAGGAGGATTCTGGGAGCTCTGTCATCTGGCCGTATTTGGCCACTGCTTCGTCTTGGCCTTCCCCCAGCGCTCTGAGTGACGGGCTTTCAGTGGTTCTGCTGCTACATGCACAAACACACACACAGACATATACAGCGCACACAAACACAAGAAGCTAACCCTGTTAACAGCCACCTGCATTGTGGACTCTCTGTTGTTCCACTCTGTAGCCAACAGCAGCTCAATCTAATAACACCACAACAAAACAGTTTCCACTGGGTCCCTCTCTCTCTCTCTATCTCTCTCTCTCTCTCTCTTTCACTCTCTCTCTGCCTTTCTCGGCCTTTCAATCTTATCAGTGGTAATGTAATAAGCGGTTGCTTCGCTCTGTCTCCTCGCCACCTCTCTTAATTCCTCAAAATAAAGCAATATCACAGGGGCCCTGGCCTGCCTGTGACTGGGGATAAGATGCTTGTAAAAGGAAGGATAATTCAGCAAACAAATGCTCGGCATCAAAGGCAGGCACTGGGTCTTTCTTTCCTTTCTCTCCCTCTCTCCCTCCTCTCTGTTCGCCTATCAAAAGTATTACATGTGCTTTCATCAGTTCACAACAAGGCACAATGTGCTTCCTAATGCAATTACTCGACCTCCATTAAATCAGAAACAGTGGAAACAAATGAATTACACATTTGTTACAAAAACCACAAGTCAGCTCTGCGTCTTTCTCTTTATGTTTTTTTTCTTTCATAGGCGTAGGGAGAGAAAAAGTGAAATAATTTCTCATTAAATTTCAGGCAGATGTAGCCCTAGGTGATGCATAGAAAGTCTCCCATGTCTAATAGCCACCCACCATTGATATCAGAAGGAATTTACAGGGTTCAAGGCTGTCGAGAGGAGGTCATCTCGCTAAACTCCGAACCACATTCATCTGACAGAGCTGGTGTCCGACTACCACCCACCCATAAAACAACCAAACAAGAGAAGATACTGATGTGTACAGTAGTTTCTTGATTTTATCATGTCAGCCAGCATGGTAGTCCATAATTACTAAAAACTTAAACATGCTAAGCTGACTGCCCGCGGGGCTCTCGCTACCAGATTTGATGTGTGATCTCTGACTAAAGTGGATGGACTAAGAATTGATGTGCCTCCAAGCCCAATGACATGGACAGATTTCTGTGCCCTCCAGCCATACTACCCACAATGCAATGCCCGTCGACGGGAGAAGCCATGCAGAGGACACATGAATTACATGCCTTCTCGAATGTCAGTGGGAATACAAATGCTTTTCATACAATTAATGATTAGAGTCATGTGACATCAATTTTACAAACTGTGGAAATATGAAATGGGCTAGACTTACCACTCAAGCAGTGTGTTCAGCCTGGGTTGTGGTGCCTCTCTCACTGTCTCATCACAGTGTCTTTGTGAATGAGGCTCCTTTGAAATGTTAAAGTGGATGTGTTAACAAACATTGTTAATGTGTTAACCATCACTAACATTATCATCTAATGGACAGCTTAATTTAAACCACATCACAGATATTATTAATATCTTGGACTGGATGTAATGAATCCATTACATTTCTGAAGATAAGCATTTGAATGTGGCGGGTTTATGTTGAATTAAATAAGAAAGAGCATGCTTGGATAAATGTGTTGAACAGCATACAGTCCCAAAGTGAATGTCCTGTAAAAAAACAACACACCCTTTATACAGTATATATATATATAT
>NW_023339650.1:7658392-7665266 GCF_004916995.1 Morone saxatilis
CATTCCCAGTGAAGAAAGCCATTAGTGTCTTCTTTCTCTTTGCCCACTCACTCCTCTTCAGTGGTCCCTTCTGAGCCTCTTGCTGAAAATACGTGTAAATACACATGCACACTTTCTTTGGATGCAGCTTTATGAAACAGTGCAGTGCCCCATAATGGCAGAATTAAGCACAAGGAGCAACTGTAATGCAATCTGCAGGCAATCAATACTGAGCCAGGCCCTAAAGACATGTAGCGTTTGATGAGTATTTCTGCCGGTTTTACATTCAGTCAGCACATTCACACTCCCCATTCAAACGCATTGACACTGCTAAGTGACAGCGTCTCGCCCTGTAGAGGCTTTGTACGGCAGAATAGAGAAAGAAGAAAAACACTATTATTTTTAAAATAGATGTGAAATCTCTGGTGGATAATGTGCTTTCAATGGGAGGTGGGTGTGGAAACAGCAGGAGAGCGCATACATATTATGGCAGAATAAAATAACACTGATCCCAATACTGATACAGTACACAGTAGATGCCACTGATTATCCAGTAAGAGAGGATGAGTCAACTGTTGCTGTGGCTTCCAAGTGATACTGACACATTGTTGAACCATTTTTTCCCAATTACGTTGACTTTCTATTCATATAATTTGATACTCCTACTCTCTTTTCAAGCGAGATTAAAACTAAAAATACAGTGGATAGAAGTTCTGCATTCTGTTTTCATATGCATTAATGTTTGGGTTTCTTTACAATCTAGATTTGCCAACACAATGGAAACCCCATATTCTCCCATTTCTTTTCTGACTGATGGAATACAAACACTTGTTTTGAAAGAGGCTTCAGATCTTAATGCTAGTTCACAATATCCCTACTCCCCAGTTGCAAAATAAAAAGTAGTCACGCTCTATTTTTCCTGAAAGGACTATAAGACGAGTAAAGAACCAAGCAAATTCAGCTACTGTCAGAAACAAATATGCATAATAATGCACAACAAAGTTCAAAGACAGAAAAAAAATGTCTCTACAAATAAATTAATTGTGTGAGGATATCATATGTAGCATAGATTATATCACTGAAATCCATGCAGTTATTCAGAGCTGAGGATGAATGAGTTATCTAACCTTGAATGCATGTTCTACAAAAAGCAATTTCACATGAGTGCATTCAGCTGAGATTCAAACCATCTGCGCTGAAAATGAAATGCAGAACTTTTATAAAGGTAACAGTGGGGAAAAAAAGGTTGGGGACAAAAAGTGGAGCAGAAAAGCAAATCTGCAAAGAAAGAGGAAGGAAATTAGTAAGCCGAGTATGTAAGACACACACATACGTATACACACGGGCATGTGAATAGACAAAACAGTTAAATGTACACGCACACATGCACACACTCTATGTCCATTAGCCAAAGTCACTGATACACAACATAATGGACATGGCTGATGTGCTGGTGAATATGGGATGATGACACAGATATTCCTCTTTGTAGCCCTGACCTGCTGCAGTGAAAGGCTGCCAAGCGTGATCATGTCAGGCCGCACACGCTCCCTAAGCTGCTGGGTATAGTGGGGGATCACCTCCTTAGCTGTCGCCACTGCAAGAAATTATACATCAATAGCCTTATAATATTTATCAAAAATAAAATATGACTGCAGAATTACGCATAATTCTTTGTGTGTGTCCCATCATGTCAATCCACCAATAAAATCGGTTTGCATAAAATACTGTCCAGAGACAAAAGATTTAACAAATTAGTCCTGGAATGATTCCTCGCTAGCTTTTTATGATTCATTTTATATCAAGTATGTTCAAAGAAAATACATTTTACACAATCATACTATGCCTGTGCTAGTGCTATATTATACTAACTTCAAATAAGAAATCAGGCACATAACAAATAAAAGCATAGCATTACTTTTTACAGTGCTCTCTCTGCCCATTACCATCCTCCCTGCTTCGAGTCCAGCCTCTCCTTCCAGCCCAGCACTAGCCCCAGCCTGGGTTTTGGCAATGGTATGGGCCTGGGAGGGCCTGGAGCCCGAGGCATCACCACCATGGAGCAGCAGTCGCCGCTGAAGCACCGGATCACCCGCCTTCACCTCCAACACCTCCTCATCCCTGGAGGCTAGCAGCGTACCTGGAGAGTTACGCATCAGTGGGCATGCACAGACACACACACACACACACACACACACACACACACAAGCATACACATACTGATGGATGCGCATACTACACACACACAAGCATACACATACTGATGGATGCGCATACTTACCACATCCAGAAACAGACACACACTCACCAAGATGAGTTTGTATACACAGACATGTATACAGGTGGACAATGATGTACTCTAAGAGAGTAACTCACACAAATACAATGTGAGCATTCACAAAACCACAGTATCATATTCACACCTATTCCTCATATCCTGATCTTGACATATTCATATTAAGGTGGAACCTTAGTTATACATGAACAGGAAGGACCAAATTAGCCTGCTTTGCTATTAAAAAAATAAATATATTTTGGCTTATATGCTTGCAGTCAAGAAAAGGAAATATCTCGTAACATTCATCCGAAATCCTTTTAATATGAAATAATCAACAGGAGTTTTTTAAGTTAAGAGTAGATGTAGAATAGGGAACATGAAGTTGAACTGAGCTGTTTCTATGCAAGGAATCAAAGGAAGATGTATTATCTGTTATCTTTAAGGTGTTTTAAGAGGATGTGGCTTTATGCTAATTTCGAGTTCTAATGTTTTCACTTACCAACCTCCACAACAAATTGTGAACAAGCCCATGTATTGAAAGAAAGTTTTCTTCTGCACGCTACATGAACTACTTTCTTGTTTCTGGTACTGAAAGCATAGCATCAGCATTTACAGTAGCTAACCTGCTTGCTGTGTGTCTTTTCAGTCTTGCTGCACCGTCTCATTGGTAGAAAGCATAAGGTATTCTGTGTATTCAACGTGTGCAGTCCAAAATGTGTAACAGCCAAAGCTGTTATCACTGCCTAATGCTTTTCACATTGAAGCTGATATCAATGCCTAACGCCTCACAGAGAACTAGAATGAATAGAATGCCAGTTCTGTCTTTCATCTGCAAGCCAAAGCAATAGAATTTATCGAGATAAAAAGGAAGAACTGAAGATCTTAGACAGACAGAAAGGATTTCTGCCGGATTTTTTTTCTGAAAAAATGTCTACAGCACTGGCCAATGTCCATTTCATTAATACTTTGTCTTATTCATGCTCTTCCTTGTGAATGTGGCGCTTTGTGGCAGGCTGTAAAAGCAAAAACAAAAGCCTGAGAAGCAGTCACAAAATGTCAAGATCAGTACTGACATACACTGAGCCCAGTACTGCAGCTGCAAAGAGGACTTGTGGCCTACACCGGTGGGAGGCATCCATACAACAGCAGGTGATTGTCTTAAAGTCTATTGTAGCTTGGTGAAGTGCTTACTGGCAGTCACAGCATTGGACTCCAACAGTACAGAAGTAAGAGCTCTCTCTCTCTTCCTCCCTCTCTTTCCTTCCCTGTGTCTCAGCCTATTGCATGGAGGAACTGTTAATCCAAGATCCTCTTTACTTTTTCTGTGGGATTTCATGAACATTCCAAGACAATGGATGGGGCTGCTAATCTCGGTGGTACAGCTAAATCCAAGACAATGGCAAATAATACAAGCCGGCTAAATTCTACCGTGTTGAAGCGGGCCTAAACCCATCACTTGTGCTCTGGAATTACAAGGGAGATGTGCGTCATGTCAACAGGATCTGTCTTCACCCAGAACAATGCTAAGCTTAAACCACCTCAATGTTGCCTGGTTGGCTACATATTTAAATGAAACTGAGCTAATGAAAAAAAGGCACGCCTACTGCGAGACAATGGCTGTGCTTGGAAAGCACTGACTACTAGTGAGGGTCTGTTTCTAGTCTTATTCTTTGTTTTATGTTAGTGCTGCTTTCAGTGTAAGTGATAAATGTAGCATCGTCTTTTTGTCTGGGTTCTTTATGTTTTCACTATCTTGAGCTTTTCCTTAAGATACTGTTCCTAAAGACAGAACTACTCCAATCATTTACAATCACTGTTTCAAATGGTAACTTTGGTAATTTGGTTTCATGGTGAATATCAATATATTACCATGTAAATTAAAAGACGTGAAACAGTGTGAAAAATGTTGCTTCAAACTAGATACATTTACAGACATGATCTTGGCAGGAAAATACAATCAGGACATGTCAAGTGATTAGTCATCACAAGGGAATAAACTACTGAACTGAAAATGTAATTAATTGTAAAATGAAGCAATGTAACGTAAAAAATAAAGCAATTGTTTTAAACTAAAGTTGTAAAAAAAATATATCTTTGCTATTTGGATTAGGTCCAAACAACCAACTGCTTATAAATAACTAATATACAGGAGCATACTAATATGCGGATACATACCAGGTATATTTATGAAGCTATCGTCCTCATCCAGCAATGCAGCCATTCTTTGGTACAGTCTGTTTTCATCAGCATTCAATATTGCTACAAGTCAAAACAATTATAAAATGAGTACACCCTCATAGGTGCTGGAAAATTACATGCATACATGCATTTGTGTGCTTCAAAATTACTTTCTACTTATCAGGCAAGTCAATCTAAACCACATCTTAACATGCAAACCGAAGATATTAGCCGTGGCTGGAGAGGGGTGAAAATCAAGTGTATGCAGAGGGGTAATGAAATAGAAGCATTAACATGCCTGTTAGCCGGCCTGTCATCATGTGATGAGATTTGGTTTGGCGAATCCTTTGATATTACACGGCAGTGATATCCAAAAGATACAGGTAAAATGGCTTCTCCATTAATAGCCATGTTTCATTATAACATGCATATTACTTGGCTCCCAAGAGCTCGCTTTTAATAGGCCTACTTTAGGAGGGGGCTGCAAACTATTGATATGGCTCTGCGTGTGTCATTTGACAGGGGAAAGAAAAAGCCATGGTGAAATGAAAACTGACCAATGATACGCGACCTTCGTCAATGACAGCTAGTTGGGAAGCCAATCTAGTGATGCCATCACTTGGTGTATTTACATAGACTGTCCTGTCGTCAGAAATGGTGGCCTGCTACCGGTGATCTCTCTCACCTCACTTTAATGAACCGGGGAGAACTATTATGACAGAGAATGGCATACTTAATTCCAGCTCATCTTCAGCGCTGACCCCAGCCATCCTGCAATGCCTTGGGTCTGTCTGCTCTGCCGACAACGGGTCAAAGTAATTTTGGGCACGTTTATTTCCTGTGGAAAGAGCCAGAGACGAGAGAATGAGAGAAAGAGGGGTTGGGAGTTGGTGGGGACGGGAAGAGGGGAGTTGTACAGGTTCAGGTTAGTGGTTATTAGAAGCACATGAAGCGAAATGTTAATTTTGAAACCCACACTGTCGAAGGGCAGGGGCAGCGGCTGCTACCAGATAAGGCAGAGCCAAGATGAGACAGGAGTACAGAGGCAGAAAGAGAGAAGTGGGAAAGAGACTGCTGGGTTTCTCAGTGCACCTCTCCACGGCCTGCGGTGCTCTGGGGCCTAATTAGCATGCCGCAAAAGGTCACGGCAGGCAATCTCTTAAATACGACTGCCATATGTTTGCCGTGTTCAAAAGGAACTAATGAGAAAGTCTACAAGCTCAAAAGTACCTGGAATTTCAAAGACAATACCTTCTAAATACTCCGAGGTCAGCGGCCTAGAGGACCGGGCAAGTTTGGAGGAGCAGATCCAAAGGAAAATAACCTGAGCCCATGTCTCATTGACTTCTTATTAGCAATCACTGACCTATGGGTATCAAGTCTGCTCCACAGACTTTATGGGAATCCAATGGCTCCGGGGTCTTTCTATTAAGGGTACACCCCACCAAGCAGCTTTCTTAACCCCAAATCATTCTCATTACAGGCCTTGAATATTTCCCTCCAATCTAAATTGCTTTACTTGTATTTCTCAGGTTGTGGGGCAAAAAAATGTGCGGTGCATTAAATCATGTTATATATTCCACACAAGGATTGCTTTTATAGAAGTCGGAGGGTATCAGCGCTTGGACGCATAAAAATGTGAGTAAGTGTGTTTGCATAGGAGCACCACTGGCTCACTAGGCCACTACCAAAAAAAGCTTAGTGAGATTCTTTCGGACTCCTATAAAATATCTCCACAAGGTTTTCACACTCTGTCCTTACTCTAAGTTAAACAGTCAGACTGAAATACTTATTAAACGAGGAGCAGCCGTATGACTCCTCAACGGTGCCATAAACTGACTGTGAAATTCTCATGTTAAATCCCTCTGCATCATTAACAGAGAGTTTGAACAATTTCTCTGCAAATAGCTCTGAGGTTATGAAACCCTTTTTTCAAACACACATTTGCATAATGGTAGCAGCTTCGTGGATCGCCTTTTGAATCATATCTGTGATTTACCTAAATAGTCTGGCTGTCCTCCAGTTCGTCTCTGTAATGAAAATTTCAATTCTCTGTTCTTACATGCACAATATCAATAACTAGCACTTCTTTCCAGCCAGAGTTCATGTTAACAGAGAATGAGAGATAATGAAAGATTTTGGTTAAGGCCAAATAGAAGTGTCACAAACATAGAACAATCTGCCTTTGTGATCTTCCAATAAAGGCACACAAGTCATTGAACTGCATATTCACACTCACTAATGAAAAAGTGTTGGCTTATTTTGTTCTAGTGATTTATAGTTTGTTTCTATAAATCCTTTACTCAGTGAAATTACCACACAGAAATTAAATTATAAACCTATAAAACACATAGCATGTGATATCCCTTTGAGAATTACATGTGTTAAGAGGCGTACATTCACACAGCCCTGTTTATAGCAAAACCTATTCATATATAT
>NW_023339650.1:7665300-7667970 GCF_004916995.1 Morone saxatilis
TGCTTTAAGGGTATGGCAAGTGGGCTAATTTGTATTTCAGATGAATTTCCTAGTTTCTAATCATCAGAATGCCAATACATGTTTAAAAAATGCCTATCTTGGTACATTAAAAAGTAGTAAACAACTATTTGAGAGCTAGGATTAGGGTTAGTTAGTCAGACATTCTTCTTTGCATTTGATTTTGTGACAGAACATTATGAATGGAGACATTATTTTGATGTGTTAATCAATATGACATCATTATCTTTTACTTTAAATAAGCATATAACACTGAAAATAACAGTGTTGCACAAATATCCTGTTTTTACTGTATTGTTGTATTGTTTTTATTTAAATTTCATGAACAAGTTTGAGTTTATTCTTTATTCTTGGTTTGATTTTCTGGTGGGTGGTAACAACTCTCTGCAATGCTAAAAACTTTTTTGCCATAATGTACTGGCTTTTTTTATTACGTTTTTTTACGCAGAAATGTACTTGATCGAAAAAACTTGAAAAAAGGTAACTTTTCTCATGTGTGAAGATAAAATTTGAGCAATTAAATTTCAAATAAATGACTGAAACTGAACAAAAGATCCAATTGTCCAATTCCAGCATTACTCTCAGTTTAATATGCCTCCCCAAACAGAGGGAACCTCATGCCATCAGTCTTGGGTCTCGGACGTGAGCAAGAGATATATCTGCTCTTTAACCATACCTATACACTGGGCAACATGTTTTAATTGCTTTAAACACTAAAATAAATGGGATATACGGGTGAAAAACAAAACAAAACAGAAAGAAAGAAAGATGCTGACAGTTCAGTCAATGAAAAGATTTTACATTTAGCATTAGTCTCATGTATCATATATGTTTATGGTCTGACTTTCTAAGCTAATGACATTTTTTTTTTTGCCCATATGCTGGCAAGTTCCACACACCGTGATAAAGTGTAATCCTACCTCTTGTGCATACAACATCATGACAATAATTGCTAATAATTACTAGCCATGCACAGAAAAAGCAAAATAAACCACATTAAATCAAGAATCTAACATGTGACTCATCCCTGAGAAAACTGGCACGCTCACAACCTTGAACGCATCCTAATTTACCATCCCATTCCTCAAGAGTTCTCCCTGACATACTGAATTATAAGGGGGCATATTCGTATGCCTGATTGGCCTTAAGCCGTGTTTCGGGGGCGTTGTGAGTACACCACACAGACAGCGGATCGGCTTGGTAGCGTAGTACCGTATGTAAATGCACTCTCCTATGACTCCAGCCCACCACAAGGCATGTAGCCGAGAGTGGGAGTCAAGGCTGATTGTGTCGAGGGTACTTCTAGATAGAGATAGAACACCCACTACTGTAGCGTTCTCCAGCGGAGGAAGAAGTTATACGAGGGTTGCTTGTTAGGACACGCTGGCTTTGGAATGCAGGGACCGAGGGCCCCTCGAATGGAGAGAGAGAGTGAAAGAAAGAGGGAGAGAGAGAAAGGTTAGATCAGGAACACATCTACTGTCAACAAATTTGAGGCTAATGAAGAATGAAGCTTCACCTCTTTCTTTGGCAGGGGCTTGCAGCTCCATTTTTTTTTGGTGAGCTGCAAGGGTGCTATCTGGCCTGTCACCTCGAATTTCTCTCCCCAGCCAAACCGGAGGAACGGAAAGCTCGGTGCTTCCTCCTCCATCGAAGGCTGGGTTTTCTATGCCTGCCAGAGCAGCTCTCTCCTCTCTCCCTGACAAAATAAGTAGAAACATAAATAAAAATACAAACACTGACATGAAGGGGCAATACAACAGTTAGGTCAAAGCTACTCGTAAAAAAACAAAAGCATTTTTAATGACAACAATTTTTTTTCTATTGGTGATTTCTCTGCCCCAAAATGTTCAAGCGCATCCTCCTCGAATGACACTAAAACACAATTAGGTTAAAATTAAATCAGAATCTTGCAAAGGAGGAGAAAAAAAAGAGGAGAAGAAGAAATGATTAAAATAATTACAAATTGCGCCCTGACAAGCAAGAGCAAAATTTAGCCCAAAGCCATTTGTCTGTAATTAGTTAATTAATCCTTACACAAATTATGAGCAATAACTCATCAAGCAGGACTCACCCATCAGAAATTCAGCCGACTTGGATTTCTTCTGCTTAGGTTGCTGCAGAGCCTTCTGCTGTAACTTCTGGAGGGAAATTGTTAAATGAATAAATTAGCTGCAGAATGAAGATCATCATTTATGATCCGCAACTAACGCAGTATTTTAAATATGGGACGACACTAAAATGTCATTTAATTTACATCGCCGCTAAAGGGGTCAAGCACTAATTGAACAACAGGAGTGGAAAAGAATTTAATCATAAATAGATAAGAAAAGTTGACATGAATGTGTAATGAAGGTCACATTAAAATACTTCCTCCTTGTTTCTAAAATGAATGGGCATCAACACTCTCTCCTGGAAAATTACGCTTTTTTTTACGAAGGCTGCATGAGAGTACACAGACTTGGTGTGCAAATGAGAATGGAAATCCAGGCACACTTCTCATTAATTCCATTGACATGAACTCAAACTAAAAAAATATTGAATGGAGAGAGAAAAATAATCTTTAAATAACAAGGTGCCAGATACCTTGTATTTGTAAAGCTTGGAGAATTTTCAGTATACTAATTTCAATCCATCTATCTATCTATCTAT
>NW_023339650.1:7668070-7670991 GCF_004916995.1 Morone saxatilis
TCTATCTATCTATCTAAACATGTGTTCAGTCAACACTATTCTGACTATAGTGTTGTAGGTGGTCTACATGGCATGGCATGGCATGGAAAGAAAAGGGAGGAATGTATGAAAGCAAGTATGGGTTCCTTTGAAATCAAGAGTATGTGGAACAAACTCTGCAGTCCCACATTTCTCTCATTTCTGCGGACGAGCGGAACAATAAGAAAGCTGAGGTAAAAGGCATAAGTAGTTGTTTTCGTTATGGATATGTTTACATAAGAATGCACCATATAAAGGAGCTCTGTTGCTCAAAGCGTATGGAGCTTTTTAAGCATCATTTTATGCAGATTTCAATGATGAACTATGCTCATGCCCATGAACAGCATGTATTTGTATACAATATTTAATTTCAAAGGCAAAATCAAGGGGCAGAATGAGTGGGGGGCTTATTTCAACTCTAAATGACAGAGCAATTAAAATAGAGAAGGACTACTTCCAGACCAATCTGGTAAGAGGAGTTTTTGTAAATCTGTTTTTACATTCAACAAGCCCTACAGCAAGACATTCATTTATACCACTGAGATTAATGCTTATCTAATTGTAACTTATTTAAAAACCATTTTCTTTTCGACTGGGTACCAATCAGTTTTTCTGAGTTTCACATACTGTGGAGTATGAGACTGGCAGATTCGGCATTAGTGGCGGTTGCCTCCCTGTGTTTTCTTGTATTTTCTTATTTCCATTTCATCAAACACTTCACACACCTTTCTGCAAGACAAATATTGTTTGGGTGCATATGCAAATTGAGAAACTCCCTGAAACAATTAGGGGAAAATTAATCAGGTAATTTTGCTAATAAAAAAATGGCACACAATCACCATTTGCTTTGTATTACACCAGGCCAGTTTAACAATATTGTGTTGTAAAGTAAAGCAACCATTTAAATAAGCCACATGACATTAGCATTTATTATATGGTATTAAAATTTTGATCGTTATTGGAACCTCACAGCCAATTCTAAAAAGCTTAATGAATAAATTGAAAATAACTGTAAAGGGTCTACAGTAAATTCTATTTTTACTTGATGCTGTAAGATCTGAGATTGCTGTTCAGTCATCTACTCAAACATACAGTTGTTTTTAGACTTGACTATTTTCTTGCTAAAGTAATTAATCATCATATTAGAATAATGAAGGAGGATAACGTTTTTATTTCGCAAATTATTGTTTTTGCCCGCAGGGCTAAAGGCACTTTGAAGAGATGAGCAAAAATCAAAGTCACATTAAGTTTATCTTCGGCTATACAAATGTATTTTGTTTATCACCCTAATTACTGTACAGAATAATCTAGAATATTATCATCGACACTGCAATGTATCACCAGTCATAAAATTCAAGATTACTTGAGATTTAAAAAAATGTTTTATAGTCCTTTATTAATTTCTTTGTGTAATTTTGTTTTCAGTACTAGCTCACAGTCTGCTTCTGGTTTCATTTTTCTCACTATGCAAAGTAAATTAGCTCCATGTCCTGCAAATGTCAATAAGTCATCTGATTACTATAAATGCATTCTTGCCTTGAGTTCAGTTACAGTGGGGAAAAAAACCCAGTAAACATACAAGGGAAAGTACACAGAAGGAGTACAGTACATACACCCCAGGCCTAAAGCTTTGGGTCATTGTCACTAAAAATCTAATCCACACAGCGCCATGTGAGCCTTTCTGTCTAGAGAGCTAAGAAAAATGCCTGGTTCTCATCTCGCTCCCTAGACCCCACTGACATTGACAGCATGCTCCTTGTAATACAAGGACTGTTGTTTAATGTGCCATAACCGGATGGAACATGCAGATGTTGCATTTCTAAAATGATAAACAATTCAATCCTGAGGAAAACAAAGTATCATAGAGGTTTGTGACATAAATGGGATTTTTAGATGTAGGAACTGCAATGCTACTTCCATAAGAAGAGTGACAGCAGCCATGTAAACTGTCCCAGTGCAGGCTTAAATTGATTATTATTTGCCTTGTCACATTGCAAATAAATGTGTTAAATTTATGCCACTAA
This sequence comes from Morone saxatilis, assembly GCF_004916995.1. Taxonomy (NCBI): domain Eukaryota; kingdom Metazoa; phylum Chordata; class Actinopteri; family Moronidae; genus Morone; species Morone saxatilis. The sequence goes on from NW_023339650.1 coordinate 7,670,113, forward strand.
AATTGCATGCCAAGAGTTTGGGTATATTACAACATACAGTATATATGTAGTAGCACAACGCAATAGCCCCAGAGTTCATCTGAAGGCATCCATACATTCCTCCTTTAACCGTCACACTTTCCACATTTCACTATGCCACACACAAATTGCTTACTTTGCAGTCAGCATAAGAAAAAAATAATTTAGAACTGGTGACAAAAAAACATCCATGACTTTTTTTCTTTCTTTCTTTCTTTAAATGTGATTGTTGTCAAAAGGAATTGAGCACAACAATGCCTTGTTCAGTTCTTGTTGCATTCAAAGGCATAGCTAGAAGGGCTTGGGGAAGACCGCTTGCTGCTAGGGGCTGGTGGGCACAGACCAGCTAGAAAGTGAATTTTGCATACTGTACGGATCATCGCCCAGTTCAGCCCAGTCACATTGAATCTGCCATCAACCAATTGTGCTTCATGAAACCGTCAACCCTCATTTACGTCTGCCTGTTTTCTTCCCCACACAGCTGTAAACAAGGCCCCAGCTTTGAGCTGTCTTCCTCTGTCCCTGTGTGCGTTGCTTGCCAGGGGAGCGTAGACAGCAAAACCTCACAGAGCTACTTAAAGCTACCATTTCCAGACAAGCACCCTGTGCGCTAAGGCATAGAAGTCAAGGACAAGAGTGTCTCTGGAAATGACAAGAGTTTTAAGAGCTCTATATAGAGATCCATGCACATGTTTTGTCTCTTCCTTGAGTTCTAATTTGTGCTTAAAAATCCATAATATTAGCTTTGTGCTTTCAGGCTATTCTGATATTTGACTCCTTAGTGTGGTAATGATAGGAATTTGAATGTGAAAGAATGTGAAAGTGAATAAAATCATCTTGTCTTTATATATATATATATAT
>NW_023339650.1:7671026-7676149 GCF_004916995.1 Morone saxatilis
GTGTGTGTGTGTGTGAATATATGTCATAATGGGTTGTAACAAAATTATAAAAGATATAGTAAAGATAGACTGAAAGCCTTGCTAAAGTTTATTTTGTTTTCATGTTTATAAAGTCTCTTTTTATCTATCCACATAATACAAATGGCCATATCAATAAAATGTCATAAGTATAATGAAAACATCTACAAAGCATTTTTATTTAAATCACTAAAGATAAGGTTAGCATTTTGTTTCAAAGGCACACAAAGCCAATTCTACCCTTAAAATGTGAAACCATCTTAATTTATAGAGCAGCCTTATATGTGCACGGTAATTGTGACCCACCAAACAGTTTCTTATTAAACAACAACCGCGTCAGTTGGTGTAGACAGAAAACATAATTAGTATTCAAGCTTAATTAATCTACGCTGGCCCCCTTTAAGTGAATTAGTCAATTATTTATGCATGTGTGCTCCTTTGATGCTAACAGATTATGTATGTTACTGGAAAAAACCTTGAAAAATGACTTTGAAAACTTTCCACCATAAAATGTCACTACAAGCTTTTGCACTGGCTTAGAAATGTCAGTGAAGACCATGAATAGTGAATTAATATTTTTTTTTTTAAATCTTCCCAGACTAAACTGCCAAACTTCTTCATATTCTGATTATTGCCAAATCACCATGCCAGATATTTCAGTGCCAGTCTGGGAAACATTGTCATTCATTGTCCGAAATCCAGAGCAAAAGACAAAATATATGAGCCAAATATGTACGTCTTGTGTGCCCTAATCCGTGGAATGGAAATCTAACACAGGTCGGATCAAGGTCTTTCCTAGGATCATGGGAACTCCTTGGGATTTTCAAGAGCCTTTTTGTTTTTACCCTTGAGAACCAGGCACTGGCCTCTGGACCCCTCAATCCCCTATTGAGAACCCAGAGGCAGCGCAGAGGAATGCTAAATGTCAATGGTCAGACTGCACCAGCACCTTCAGAGCGAGAGAGATGGAGGTACAAGGCCTGACCTCCTTGTGTTCAGCTATGCTGCTATGAGGGGCCAGAAGTGAAACTGTACTCACGCTGCTAAAGGTGTCCATCTCCACAAACCGCAAAAGATCATCACTGGCTGACCCTGATCTCTGCACAATGGCGAAGCCTGTAAAAAATATGATGAGAAATGTGTCAAGACTAATAAGATGAATCTAAAGTTGTACAGCTCCTATCTGAGCTAAAAGTGAGGGGAACCTGTTATTGACTTAAAATTAAAACTATTTACCTTATAATTCAAAGTTTGCTGTTGCTATTAGAGCTCTTTTAATGACTTACTGTGTAGCACAAAATCCTCCACTCCATACAGGGGTTACACTATCTCCTGCTTGTGTGTTTAAAACACTGTTTATCCCTGCAATGCATCTCAGAGAATAAAGGACAATAACCACCATTTATTATTACAGATAACAAATTATTTGCCCTGATTATTCAAATAGTTTATTCATTTACATCGGATACAATATCATTTGGTATTTTTATCGTCTTTTCCTATGGTAATTCACATGGCTTGCACAAGTTTCTGCTGAAATAGCAAAACAAACCCCAGGCAAAATGTGAAAGATTATCCCATACCATGCGAGCTAGGATGAAATGCTATACTTTTTCACACTGAACACTGCTCCACTGGGTGTGATTGAAAAACATGTAAAGCTATTGAATCTGTGGTTTGTATATGTGAGGGAAAATGAGTGTTGTAACAAGTGGGCCAGTGTTTTTGTAATTGTTTCAAATTACACTCTGCGTAATAACTCAGTGAAAGCAGAGCCAGTGTGCGGTCCGTACACATTAACTAGGCAAAGACCACAGGATATCCATGCACCTTATCACGGCCCACAAAAAAACTTGATTGTGTAAACAACTGTGGAGACTAAAACTCTTTAGCTGTATTTCCAGCTGTGTCTATTTGTGTCGAATGGCGCTTATCACCAGCTACACAAAAGAAGGATAATACTTTTAGATAAAGAGGTGCTTTGCAGCATTTCCTTTACATGTGTATTTTATTGAATTAAAGACACCCTAACATTCCTGTTTTTAATTTGCCTAACTGTCTCTATGTGTTACTAATAGAGCTGTGTGTGTGAATGTTTTATACAGGCTGTAAAACTGTGATGCTGTGAGAAAAATAAGTACATTAGTTGCTAAAACTGCACGCCTCCTGCCAAAACAGGCTTCTTAACCAATGACATCGCCAACACTATTGTTAACCACGTAAATGACTGACTCGCTTTTCTGCTTGAGGTTCAGGCTTTCTGTCAAAGGTCGTATGAATATATTGCAGTACGAGCAACAAAGCCCTAAAATTGATCACAGCAACATGGCAGAACGACAAAACTGCTGCCAACTGATGTATCTCAACTTTTAAAGATACCTCTCCATGACTTTGTTTAGACTTTGTTTCTGCACAAACTAGTGTTTTATGGCTTTCAAAATTATGCAGAAATAAATCGCACAATAGTCACACAAAAACCAAGTAGGCTCATTGTTCCTCTTGAATGACATAATGCTATATTTGACCTGCAATCCTTTTTTCCATATCCCTCTCCTGCCCTGAGAATGACCATCTCCTCTGTCATCTAGTCAGCTAAGCTCAATCAACCCTTAATCCAGAATGACAGTGGGGTCTGTGTTGCACAAGACAAGGCACTTCCCCTTTTCTATGGCATAGTGCAACCTGAAATCTTCGCTTGACATTCTTTTTCCTTACCGCAAACATGGATAAGGGATGTAATCCAATAGCCACAGAGGGACAGGGCACCACGCACCAAAGAAAATTTTATTTGCTTGAGGACAGAGGCCTTTTCTTAGTGTCTGACAAGAGCCAGTCTCCCTAAAGACATAGCGTCGACACAGCTGACAATAAGGGTAAAAAAAGGGCAAGCTCGTTCTTCTTCGCTTGGCAATACAGACTTTTTGCATGCATATTTACTTCAAATGCACTCTTTGCACTTTAAAGAGCACTTACAAAGGCATACATCAGCAGTGAAGTGCACAACAGGGGAGTATATTTGAGTGAATTCATGCAAGTCTATTGCATTTTAAGTCTGGGAATTGTCAAAGTGCTATTCCTCAGTAAAGTTTCAATCAGGTATTGGCTTTCTAAGTACACGTTTCACCAAAGTATGTCATTTGATCTTACTGGATTATAAACAAAGTCTATTGCAAATAACTAGCACATTATATTAGTAACTATATTCTTTAGGATTAAGAGATATGTTACCTTGCAAGGCCCGAATTCTGCCTCTTCATGCCCAGCTGCACCTCAGTTGTCAAGGTGATGATTACGTGGTCCCCAACAACACAAGCATGTAGACATAGTCTCAGGTAACCTCCTCATGTTCACTTTCACTCACTGAGAGAAAAAGTACAGGAGAAAGTGAATTGAATCATACACCTCCCAAATGTATAAAATAAATTTGATCTCAGGTTTCTACTTGACTGTCTGTTAGATATACTGTATAAATGGAGTGAAGCAAAATGAAAAATAGTGCTTGTATAATAAAAGTAGGAACTGTGTGTTATTTAAATTCTGGGAAGGAGAGATATATGACTAAGTTTAATGCATGCCATTACCAAAACTGTAACCATTGAGTTGTGCCAAGATAAAGTTTCATCTGTGTAACAGCCTCATCTACCAGATGGCACCACTGTTTGTGTTTTAAACTATGTTTCATTATTAATGGGGAGTGTGGCATGGCGCTCCTTCAAAGAGATGTTCACTTATTGTTTCAACAGAACCAGAGATATCGCAGGCTGCTTTATCACCTTTTAGTGCCGGTTACAATGAACTCCCCCAAACTGAAGGTAAAGTACTCACAGTGCTTTGTAAACATCCATTATGTATTTGACAATTCACACAAAAGTTCCCCCATGCATTATTTAGAGGGGACTGCTGCAGACAAACGTATTTCTCAGCCAAAGACAACCCAGCAAGCTTTACAGCTGCTGTGAAGAATAGGTACAAAACGCCCGGCGGATTGGCCCGTTCACGTTTGGCATAAGGCATATTAACACTAATGTCCCCCTTAGAATAGATCATGAACTCCTAATGCTTCCCTTAGAACAAACAGTCAGACTGTGCTGTATTTATGACTGCAAAGCCATCAGGCCATTGGTGGCCTTTTCAACTGAGGATGAGATATTGCTCATATGTGATAGCAATGAATAGTCTTTAATTTATTTTGTAAATATGGAGTCAGGGTTTTGTTTTATATAAAGTTTATGATTGGTGCTGTGAACACTCGTTCAAGTGACCCATATTACAACCCCGCCTTGCTCTCTTCCTCCTTATCCCATAATGATGAAAACAATCAGAAGTTAACAAGGCACAATAATACGTCATTAATGCACATTTTAATCAATAAGGTGCATGCATAGGGGATCTTCACAGCAACCATATTACAAACCACTGGGATCTTTTTTGCTCATTAAGCTGGTTAAATGTGATCTAAATAAGATGCCCACCGATTTGGACCTCCCATTACCTGGATAAGCTGTCGTTGATCGTTTTTGCGATTAAATATAGACCTAAATCTCCATCTTATCCAATTAATTCTCTGTGCAGGCATGAGAGTGGCTAATGATGTTATCTTTCCTAATTAACCTGTATAGGGATTCAACTCCAGGACAGGGGATTGTTCATCCTTCATCCAAGTGTTCATTATTATCATTACAATCATTATCATAAAGGGGCTAACTTATGATGTTGGCCATTCCATCACCATTAATCTAGATTGAGTCCTTTTTTTTTTTTTCGGGGGGGGGGGTAATCTTTTGCAACATAATTTAAAACCTGTTAAAAATATTATTATTTATGGTCTGCATTTCACAGCAATAGCGATTCAGTGCATTTACATTCTGCAATTACTTCTCTTTATAGAAGTTTTCATTGTTGGTGGTGGGGTACACAATTTTCACACTGGATTCAAATTGCCTTGACATTCACATGAAACAAGTTATGCCAATATTTTCCCTTTTTGGAAAATTACTTGTGCAGTGTGTAGCAAATCAGATTCTGTTTGCAATTGTTATTAACTGACTTTTCATTCATACAGGCTGCACTGTAAACAAAGATATTACATCTTCTGTAGTATTTCT
>NW_023339650.1:7676249-7680308 GCF_004916995.1 Morone saxatilis
GGGGGGGGGGGGGATCCTTTGGGGTCATTTTTAATTATCACTAAAAGGATGGGAATTGTGGCAAAGCCGAATAAGTTCAGTTGTGGTCACAGCAATCACTGGAATCCCATGAGACCACATTACATGAATGTGATTTGACTACTTATGACTGAAGGGACATTTCTGATTTTACTGTGTTTAGGGCCCTGCGTCCTGGACGCTGAAACTCTCCTCACAGTTTTCTGTCAGCTTTCCCATTGAATGTCGGCTTCAACCTATTAACACTGCAGACTTGGTGCAGATCAATAGCCCTCATTGGGCCATGTGTCATTAGTTAATCGGATATTGATGAGGGTATTGACACGCACCTAATTAATCTCAGGCCCAGTGCCGGCTTTCATATGTTTCCTTAATTATGCACTTCATCTTAGTCCTTATACAATCAGCAGGCTGCCGCTTCCTGTTTGACAGTGAGTAAAAGTTAGCTGTCAAGTCTCACTCTTGTATTATAAGTTTTTTTCCTTTTTTTTCTCTTGCTCTGCTTTTTTTTCAAACTTTAAACTAACGATACATTCTGCTGCAAACATGCACATTAGGCATGTTAAGTTTTAACTTTGGCACATGCATTTTTCATGACTTTACAGTTACAAAACAAAGTATTAAATATCACTTTTTTAAATAGTTTCATTCAGTGATATTTTGGCAGATAACAGGTGCATATGGTGTAATTAAAAGATTCTGCACACCGGCACCTATACAGACAAATAAACATTTTAAATAAATACACTGTGTAATTTATTGTTCCATTGTTGTTTTTATTATTATTTATTAGTATTAGTATTATTTTTAGTTTTATTATAGATGTGAATGTTTACATGTAAGTAGAATCTCTAATGTCCATGTTTGGCCAAAAAGTCTCTGTCTATCTTTCCTGCCACCAACTTTTGTAGTGTATACGTATATACAGTATGTGTAGGTATGTATGTAACCTTGTGTCCATGTATATGCTGTTAGATGTGAGCTCATATCTATGTGCTTTGTGGAGCTGCATGTGTGTGTGTTGACGCATATAGGCTGATCAATAGAGCTGCGCATTAGTGTGCTGGTGTACAGATGAGAGAGCACCTGAAGGTGACCCTGACTACTGGCATCACCACAGGGCTCCAATAAGCTGCTCCTCAACCGCTGCTCTGCAAACCACAAATCTCCAACTTTTAGCCTGCTGCTGTTGGTTTGATTATTGTTTATAGATACAGCCGAGAATTAAAGTATGGCCCGCAGGCAGCATAATTATTTACAGCTGAAAACTCATATCATTACCAGCATGCTCCTAATTGCCAGAAGTAATATCAATGTTAGTTGATTAAGTGTATTTTTTTCATCTTCACTCCCCATAATGTGCAGAGATTGTTTTCCCTCAGCATATGGGGTGACGGTTTATCTCAATACAGCTGTTCATCTGGCTTGATTTCTTTTTTCTTTTTTTTTTCACTGTTCATTCCAAAATACAATATTGCAGTATCTTCAGAGGGTAGCGATCGATTGCTCCACTTTTTGTAGTTTGCTCACAAGGTCAAAGAAAACACAGGAGATTCATCCTTCATTGCTCGAAAATAATTTATCTCTGTAAAGATTTTCCCTAAATAGATACACATGTGACTTACCGAGGCAATAGCAGACTTTTTGACTCAAGGTGATGTCAGAGCTGAAGAGAAAGGCCAGTGTGCTGTAAAGCTACCTTTAATTTACAATCAAATGATTAATTAAAACAAATGTTTATTTGGCCTGGACCTCCCTCCCTCTGCTATGAACATGTCAAAATATTTCATCCTGTATTTAAGGCAGCAAGAAAGATGAGGCTATTAATAACACCGCCTGTGAAGGGGAAAATACATAAACCTTGAAGGCTACTTTATTATTCACATGTAGATTACTCAAACATGAATGTGGCGCTGCAGCACTAGAAACCTATTTCTTGGACCTGAGCATAGAAATCTTAGAGTTCATACTGTGAGTATATTTTAAATTTTAAAATTCAATTCCAGAAGGGCAAAGTTCAAATAGTGTTTACAGTTAAAAATCATCTATTTCATATATATTCTCTGTCAGAACACCTGCGTAACATACTTTTCGAGACAACAAGGGAGTGTTTTGCTATTTACACATCAATAAAAAGTCTGTTCACACATGCAACAAACTGAAATAGGACACACCGTGTATGTGTGTATGTCAGTTAAGGGTGCTGCGATTGATCGGTCACCGACTGTGATCGACCGATATTCGCTCTAATTAGTTTGATCGTTGATCACTACGAATGCCAATCAGAAGAGCCGATCAGCTCTTATGATTTTTATTCCACAGGAAGGTTATTTAATCTTTTACACACATAGATTCACTTTGGCAGGTCACCTGGTATATTAACAGACTCGTTTTAGTATTTAGCAGAAAGAGAGAGTCGTTAACTGGTGGATGTGCAACGTCATTAATGAGCCTGATTGGCCAATACTGCTTTTAGTTATCAGTAAATGGCAGAGCACCCTTAATTTCAATAAGGTAAACTGAAACATTAGTGTGGTTCTGCATCTACTTGTCAAGCATTGTTGTTTCTACATTCTGGTTTCAAATCAGGAGTCAGTGTGTCATTTAGTTAGACTTTATGGTTCCCAATTTCTAAAGTTATTTCTATACTTGCTTTGCTTCCTCTTTGACCACAGAGTTCATGCAGCTTCGTAAGAGTGGGAGTGAGTGACATTTATATTTTGTATGTGAAGCCTCATCCTTCTTCATGCTTCCTGCTTCATTCAAACTTGCTGTGGAATCAAACAGCAAGTAATATGCAGGGGAGAAGTCAAATTTTCCATCATTTCCTTTGAATGCGTCATATCTTGTGAGGAAAAAAAACTGACGTGGCCCCAAAAGATTGTGTCTATAAGGCAGTTACCAATCACAGGAATCCATCTCATGCTTGCAGAGTTAAAATTGTGCAGAGGAGTGGAATCATTGTTAAAAGGGCAATGTAAATAGTGATTAAAAGCGGGCCTAGGGTCATCATTAGGGCATGATCTCAAAGAAATTGAGAGCAAGATGGGAGTGTTTGAGAAACATCTTGCTGACCAACAAAGGGCATCTTGCATACTACTGACTCCTCTATGACAAAGATTTATTATGCGCCATGTGAATCTCCCCCTCTGATGAGCATGCTGACTGTGAGTTAACGCATAAAACGCTTGAGGAAATTAGACAATTGTCAGAATGAAACTTGCTATAAATACATTTTCTTTCTTTCTTTCTTTCTTTCTTTCTTTCTTTCTTTCTTTCTTTCTTTCTTTGTCATTCACTCTGAGATGAAGTGATGTCATTGCACAGTGAAGGTCTTGTGATCCCTTTTAAAGATCAAGACGCCACAGGCAGTGGTGTATCAGTGGCTCAAAGGGTTGGTATGTATAGGATATTCTATGCAATACAGAGACGTTAAGCTACAAGAACGGACGGATGACTTTGAGTTTATCTATTGCAGGAACCACATTTTGATGACTCATATTATACATGAAAGAAATATTTTAAACTGCGTGAGACTGATGCTTTGTTGATCTCATCAATTGATTTTTGTTCTGGTTATTCTGAAATTCATAAATAGCTATTAGGGATGAAAAAATCCTTGAGGAATTACTAAAAATCATTGAATCAAAGCTGTGTTTAATACATATTTCTACAGTGTATAGCACCATATAGTGCACTGTGATGATTAATGATTATTAGTCTATTGTAAAACCGTACTAGCCTGCAACAATAGCATGAAGTCTGTGAAATAGCTATTTGGCTGCATTTTTTATCCATGAGAAACAAAGTCACAAGAAAACAGAGTCAATCATTACATGTGGCTTCCAGCTCCGCAGCTCTGAAATGTATTTGGGAGACTTCCATATTATTTTACTTATCTTTAACTTGAGCTTATGTACACTTTATGGTTGACTAAAGTACCACAGCTACCCCTCCCACACCCTGCTAGACTGCACCTTCCTTTAAGGGGAAGGCTCAGTTAGGCTGTGGGTGTGCTAACCGGAGGTGGTGGAAGTATCA
>NW_023339650.1:7680347-7687197 GCF_004916995.1 Morone saxatilis
AGTATAGTGGAGGTACAACAAAAGCCTTTCCCCCACTGTTGAAAAAAAATCCTCAGGAAACACTGATACAATATTTTTTATTTTCTCTTTGTATATTTACTCTAGCTTTTTAATAAAGCAAAAGTATTTGTAATCAATTACTTGATTAATCAATGGAATAATGGGTTGAATACTCCATTACTAAACTATTATAACTGCAGCCCTAGTTATATATGGAACTGTTAAACATGACAAATGTGAACCACTAAGCCTCAAACATACTTGTCCAGGGTATGAGAAATTTCTCAAGCTTGGATTTTATATATAAAGACCAGTAATTACAAACTACTTGAATTGGGAAATCTTTACATTCTTTTGTGAAGATTAAGGGTTTATATGCTTTCAAATCTGCATCTGCTGTTTCTCTACTTTAAACAAAGAAGTTTACAACTGAAAGTGTTTTGCCAGCCAACTTAATTGAATTAGTTTGCTGCTCTGTTCATCTTCTTTGACTTGACAATGAACCCTATGATTCATGCCTGTCATTTGCTGAAAAGCATGGTGATTATAGGCGCCCCTAACTACTTAACAGTTTGAATTCCCCAGAGGTGGTGTAATGACACTATAAGATTGTTTCCCGTATTAGTGGCAGTAGTAATTTCTGAAACCTGACAGTCTTTGGAGAGGCTTGTTCATTCTTGCAGGTCAGAGTTCTGTAAATTCAATCTGTTTTTGTGACCAGTGAGCAGATACATTTGATGATGGATGGTCAATAACTTGATCTGCCAAGTAAACTTTGCCATTCATCACCACAGAGTTGTGAAGTAAGAAAAAGTGTTTTCCCCATTTCAGATGTTTCCTTCAATGATATTCTTTATTTAACATATTTAACCATCAGTTTGAATTATTTTAGCAAATTTAAAAGTCATTTGCTCTTCAGAACTAAAAAAGGTGCCATAGTTACTAAATGAATCCAACATTGGCCCAGAATCTACTACATACTGGAGTTCCACTCGCCATTAGTGCTGCACATAAAGTAACAGTCTGAAGCTCTGTGATTGGATGTTTCTTACCAAAATGCATCTTACGTTCGTCTATACACAGGTTTGTACTTTATCAAAGATCCAAATGATGTCTAACACAATTTGATTCTGTATAACCGGGAGAGTTTAATCCAACAGTTGTAAAAGTGTTCCAACTGTCAGTTGCATAATGTCGTCTATTGGAAAAACAAATGGGAGACTTTTACTTCCAGAACAAGGCAGGTGTAGCGTGGGTGTCACAGTCCAACCTGTCAAATTACACCAAGTTGCTAATGCTGTAATGTTATCCGTTACAATCTAGCTTTTGATACGTGTCAATACATCTTGCCCTTACATTTCCTGTCACTCTCCACTCTCATTTTCTGACTGCAAAACATTTCAGACTGCCAAAGGCAAAAAATATGCCTTGACATTTATTTATGTCATTTATTGAGGAGCAGCTACATAGAACAAGTTTTTTTTTTCTTTTACTTTTCGGTAAAAACTGTTATTCATTGCAGCAGGTGTGCAGCATCGGTGTGAGCGGTAACTACTGTATTCTACTGTGGATTTGTCCAACAATGATTTAGTTTCAGCTCATGTAGAACAATGGAGAAACTCCTTCAAGGAAACTGTGCTTACTCTCAAAAATGACAAACATATAGAGAAGCTTTATAAGCTTGTTTAGGGCTCAAAAATTCTCATTTACTGATGATTCACAAGCAGGTCTGATTGAAGTAACATACCAGGAAACAGTTTGTCCAGGTTGGACTCCTGCTGTAACAGCAGCTGATTGCCTGAAATGAGATCAATCCTGAACTCCCGGGTCACTAGCTAACCCACACATCTGTCTAAATATCTAGGAGAATGTTTGAAATGTAAATGCCGTCAATGACCAACTTCACTCAGCTTGTCTTCAATGGACACGCAACGTTGACCCTTAGGGCAGTAGCAAACTCATTGGACTATTCATAGACTGTGTGTCCTCTGCCTCCTGCCTTTTAAGTTTTTAAAGGGTATAATGTTCACTCTGTGAGTTTAACCTAGATCTCTTTTGAACTTTTAATGATCTATTTCCTACAGTTAATGATTCAACACTAAGTTTACTACTGTGTGTGCACTGACATATTAACACACAGGCAAAGCAAGGACACATTTAGATGTAGAAGTTAACTGAGGTAACACTGTACTTCTCACTGTTTGCCTCCTTCTTCAACCCACAGGGTAATGAAGGCTATATTTCGCAGATTACATTCATGTAATCCTTTTATTTCATTTTCAAATGAACATTTATGTCAGCAGAGCTACAACCACCACTGTATGCATCAGTAAGAACAGTAGCAGCTACTGTCTGTACCACGGTAGGTTTGTCCCGATGCTAATTCCTACAAATTCTGTAATTGTTGTAATTATTGTCCTCGCAATTTTTTGTAGTCTTAAAAGCGTGAAAAACACGAGCTGTAGGCAAAAAAAATATTGCCTTTAGCATTAGCTAGCTAGTGAAACAGTGGAAACAAAAGACTTTACTCACCAAGGTTCAATGAGATCAAGCTAGCAACTGTAATGTAGGTTACATACTAAACTGAAATCTGATAAAAGATTGATGCAAATATGGTTCAAGATGTCCTGTACTGGAATGAAGGACTGCTATGGTAACTTTGCCATGTAACTTGCTGCAGTACATTTGGTTAATAATAATATAGTAATTCTAGTGAAAATATGAACTTTTTGTCCCCTAATTTTCCTGTTTTTATCCCTTCTTGTTTTAGACAAAACAATCACACAAGAAAAAGGCTCATACCTGTGAAGTGTTCTCTACCCTGGGATTTTAAAAGTTCAGGAAATAATCTGTGTTTCAGTAGGGAAGGTCACCATTAGACCAACTTTCTTTACACTCTTAACTCTTTTCTAAGTTGCTCGTTCACTTCAGGGAAAAAAGAGCGTTGTCATTGACTGACAGTGACAGTACACAACACAAGAATACTAAGTAGTAAGTAAATCCTTCTGGGATATAGACTATGTTCAACAATATGATTGTGTAGTATTTATTATGTGCCCTTTTTGTTCTTTGCCCTTTTAGCACAAGTTTGAAGATTCATACACAAAACTCATGCTTGTGGGATTTTTAAGAATGCGGTTCTTAAATCCAGATAATCCACAGACTTTGTTGGTGTACGCTCTGTTTGCTGTGAGATGAACAGCATTAACATTTACTGTGTGGAAGTTGTTTAACCAGAGATGAAAAGTACATAAAAGGCAGAAGTCAATGTTAATGCAGTTGATGCATAATGCCAGTGTAGATCAAGCTTCCTAATTCTTTAATTGCTCGCATTTTAGTCGACATTTCAGCTCAACGTCCCTCAGAAATCAGGCTCCCTTTTGTGTTAGGGATTGACCTAATATGGTTAGTTGGGTTGTACATTAAATTGCCCTCTAAACAATGTATTTGTTGATATAGGGTGAATCCTGCATGTTGCATCAGATTCTGTCATTTCTGACAGAAAAAACTCAACGAGAAGCATTTTAAAGGCAGGTTATATAACTGCTTTGTCAATTAAACTTAGTTAGTACTTGTGATTCCAGAAAACATAGACAAGAACTATTTTTTGTAATTAATGACCCCTGATTACCTGAAATGACACTTTTCTTATGTAAACTGCACGATATGGTTGAGGTTTTAAAGTCTATCGTTTTGCTTTTATGTCTAAGTTCACAATCATCTGCCTTTACTAAATCTCAATAAAACCCACATAAAATGGAGAGCATGGTGCACCTTTTGCAGCTTTATCATTGAAGTGTAATTTAGGGTATTGACTGATGTTCAATTGAGCACTTCCCCTTCGATGTTTTTTGTCATCTCTATCTCTCTCTCTTTCTCCGCGAGACAAAGATTGCAGCTAAAGAGAATGCAGTCAGAGCTGAAGGCAATCACAGCACCATTCTCACATGAGCGAGTGTTAGATGTGGGCCTGTGTGGGGCAAGTCTAAGAGCTCAATATCTCCAGCACATGAAGTTATAAAGAAGACAGTAGCAAAGCATCCTCTGTTGTATAAAAGTCATACATCGCTCGCAGGCACCAAAACACAAAAGAAGTTGAGCCGTGAACATATTATGAAACAAGATTGGAGAGTGGCAAATTGGTAATTAGCCTCTACATTGCAAATGAGCATTACAGTCTTGCTTATGACTTTCCTCTCTGGTCCCCAAAGCCTCTTCTATTAATTTAGCTCTGAGGGGCCATCCATAAACAGCCTGAATAAGCTGTTAGCCTTAAAGACGAGTGCAAATGAAGGGCTGGCTAAATATGCTGAAGGTAACAGAGATAGTGAAACATTCAATACTCAAATTACAGTGAGTAGAAAGGGTAGAAGGTAGGAATAAATTAGTTTTCTCAGGTATTTCTGGAATTATGCACATGTCTTGTGTAATTTCATAGAAAATGTGCTGTAACAATATAAAAAGAGTTTTAACTATTTGCTTATAACTATTTTGGAACAATGTGCAGAGACAAATTAAAAAGTTAAGTCAAGTCAAAAACATGGGCACAGGTTACATGTACTCCTTACATGTCTCTAAATGCTTGAAATTGTAGGATGCAGAATTTGTTTTTTTTATTACATAAAAACAGAACTGGCCCCCACAGCTTCTCCCACCTAATTCATTCTTACAAATTCACTGTATGCAATCTAATGAACCAGAAGTAAATCTGGAAAATAAAATATCCAACAGCATACAATAAAGTTATGTTACTGTTGTGTGTTGAATTATGGTGTACATGACACAGAGACAATAATCTGTAATCTATTAGTGAGCTTTTCTGCAATATGCTTTGCCTGGCATGGTTTGTCACATATCATGTTCTGTCTCCCGGCTTTAATGGAAATTGCTCTGAACTCTTGAAATTCTGTCTCTCTCTCTCATGAGGTCAGTTTCCTGCTTCAGAATTCATTCAGCCCTCTGGTTGTCTTGCATAAGAACAAGTAGAGCCCATTACTACCAAATGAAAAGGAAGTAAGACAGAAACTTCCAAATTAATTTACAGTAGAACACACCTTACAGGTAACTGACTCGAGTTTGATGTAATTACTCCAGAAACCATAAATGGCTGTAATTGAGAAAAAGCCTACAGCATACAAGGATAACGAATGGCAAGATAATGGAGGCTGTGAAAGTCTTAGCTATTCAGATTGATGTTAGGGAGAGAAATCTCTGGCTTCTTTGAGATGGGCAATTCTCGCATATACACCTCACCAACACTGGTAGCACTCCTGCCCTGTGCTTGCCCTCCCCTAAGCATGGCGCTTATATTCAGATGAGGCAGCCATTAGCTCTAAGTGGTCTTTACCCCCAAATTCTGCCATTTCACAAATTAGCCAATTTCCAACATTAGATGTTAGCCAGTGGCTAAGGTCAAAAGGTCAGCTGTGGTAAATATGAGGTGCAAACCGGCAGTTAAGGGGATTAATAAGGGCTCATTCAAAAGCACTTAAATGGAGAGGGCAGCACGTTTACTGGGAAGAGGGATGGGTGCTGGCTATTCAGTATGAGTGACATTTCAGCTTTTAAAATATTTCTCTGAGCTCTCAGTTATGCACTGCTCTGACCTCAACTATGGATGGCACAGGTTTTAAAGCCATCTCTCTCTCTACTGTGGCCTACATAGTGTCCTAAATGCCCACTACATGCTTTAATGCAATAGACAAAACAGCATTAAGCTTTTGCTCTGCACCAGAGTGAGCAGAAAGGCTCGTCAGCCCTGCAAAATAGACTGGAAATAGAGAGAGAAAGAAAAAGGGAGAGAGCACTCTCCCATCCCTGCCCTTCCACTCCATCGAGTATGCACCAGGGCAGACGGACATATGGGTGACGCTACATTCTTTAAAGAGAGTGAAGCGAATTCCTGACCCTCCCTTCCCACCCCCATCCCTCTCTCCCGCCCAGTCGCTCACAAATTGCACGTTCGAATGTCAGACCTCCTCTTTATCAAACAAGTCCATTGTCTGCCAATTCGTGGGGAACTGACAAGAAGAGGCTAGCAAGCTGTGGAAACCTCTCGTCTGTGAGTGACGATGTGCGTGTCTTTAGTTGTGCTTGCTAGCTCTTGTATTAGCAGTCAGCCTTTTTAACATGGCGGCACGTAGTCAGACACACAGCCAAAAAATCAATACAGCTTTGCATGGGCCTGACCCACATACAGTGAGGCCAGTGGCTGCCTAGTCGAAGTTGTTTCATTATTTTGCAAATGTGTGTGTGTGTGTGTGTATGGAGAAATCCCCGCACATTAGCTAGGCTCATTAAACAACTGAGTCAAGGGAGATTTTTCAGACTAACCTGGCTTTATTAAAGGGGGCAGCGAGGGCAGCCTGGTATAGAGCCCTGTTCTTCTATAATTTTGCAACCATATTTGACACCCAAATAGTAACTTGAATGCCTTTTGGCGCCCCAGGGAGATAAGTTTAGGTTTAGAATTGTTAAAAGCACTCCCGGGCCTGGTCGCCGATTTCAAACAAAGCCAAGAAATCAAGGTAGCAACAATGGACCGTAAAACGCATACAAAATTGCGTTTGCTCGCTTCAGGCTGCTACCCTAGCAGCGGTACAAGCACCGTACTGAGAACATGCATTACATTTTTTACCTTTTATTGCTATTACACTCAAAGCAACACTTCTTTATCCACCAGCTGACAAAAAATGTACCTTTTTTCATTTCCTGGTACAAAAATTACCTTATTGCGAAGCGGTACAGAATTACGTACGCTAATAAGGTACAGGTTTTCGGAGCGACCTGCCATTTTGTTCCTGGGGATGGGTCGCAAGAACAAAACATTATTAAATTTTTTGTTTATCAC
>NW_023339650.1:7687222-7691351 GCF_004916995.1 Morone saxatilis
TTTATTCAGGAAAAGTTCAAAGAGAGGAAGTCTCCGTTTTGCAGGAACGCCCTGATCACATTCGCACTGTTACACATTCATACCTGGAAGCTCTCCAGTACAACCACAGGGGCAAGTGCTGCTTCTTCACTTTCCCCACCCAGAGTTAACATGCCGGCTCTGGGAACCAACGACTGTGTAACCTGTTCCCTTCTCTAACCTTTAGGCCACCACTAACCATTCACAATTATTGACCAAAATTTATTTAAAGAAATTAGTTTACATGTTTTTTCAGTGCCTTTTCATTGTATTGTTCAGCTAGAACTGATTTGTTCATAGTAAGTGTTTTTTGTGTGTCCATTTATGTTTTATGTTGTTTAATTACACTGTCTTTCTATCAGTCATTTTATATTCATAATAATCATCATTGCTGACTGCTCAGGTAGCATTTTCCTTGTGGTTTTTATTTCCACCATCTCACATATACCCTCACCGACACACTTGTAACCTTATTTTTTGCCATTTTCTAAAACATACATAAACACAAACACATCATTGTTTCATTTTTACTCACTAGCTTGTTCATGCAAATGCAAACATACACAAACACACACACAACACATTGACTCAGTTCCAAGATTTCTTCCAGTAGCTGGCTGCCTTAGCAGGTACCTGTAGATCTCCTGACAAGCAGGTGGGGATTAGTAAGTCTCCTCTCTGTGCCTTTCAGCAATGTTAGCTCTCTGGCTGGCTGGTTCACTGGCTGACTGGCTGGCAGGAAGGTTACCTCAACATCTCTGCCTTTCCCTACCACCCCCTCCCTTCAACATCATGCATACCAATGATATTATCTCTAGATAAATCAAATATGAAAGCAACCCATCTGCTTTTTTAGGATTAAGGGGGTACAAGTTATGTGAGCAAATGTGCTAGTAAGAATGGGAGGGAGGGTGTGTGTGTGTTGGTATTGCAAAGAAGGCTGCTAAGGCAGCAGTCAACCAGTGAAGATGGGCTCCTGGCACATCAGCACTTAGTGAGACATTTATGAGCAAAACTAGCAGCTACGTTTCATCTTCAGTGGCCTCTAGGATGAAATGGAAGCTTAAATCGGAATCTGTTGATGACAGCAAGGATTATGAGAGAGAGACGAGACATTACGTAGGAGAGAGAGAGAGGCCGAGTGAGTAAACAGCAGTGATAGGGGAAGCAACAAAACATATTTTGGTGAGATATACACAACAGATACAGCAACTATACATGAAGTGTCTAACTTGCTTTCTACCATTAATCTGAATCAGGATCCTCAAGCTGTTAGCCTGCCCAGGCCTGTGATGACAACTCCTGTCTTCAAGTCCCACAGTTCATGGCATTCTTTCGCTACTTTAACCATATTATTTATGCCAATGATGCCCATAAATATGTCACAGGCCTGGCTTCTATGCTATGAACCTGATAATATATTGTTCATTTGAATTTCTGGGTGGTAATTTTTTACGAAATGACAATTCTTTTGTGATCAACATCTTACCTAACAGTAGCTTCATTCTGCCAGTGTAAAACTGGCAGAATGAAGGCGAGCGCCTTCAAAACTCTTAAAGTGACGGAATCGTTTTATTAGTCAACCACAGAAAAGAGACACAACAAAGCTTCTGGTCTTCCATGCTTTGTTTGACCCCAAAGGTAAAATAAGAAGAATGAATCGAAGGATGGAGAGAGGCAGGGATGGACAGATGGAGGTAATTAAAGGTAAGAAGTGACCTAAAAGCCCAGACAGGAGGCAGTAAAAGCAGCAGTTACAAGTGCACGTGGGGGTTCTTAGGAGAACGTGTAAGTGAGATGTAAACAGATATGTGTTATCATGGTGTGATGACACAAAATAAACAATGCTTTTCTATAGTATTTTGATATACGATGAACCCTCTTAAATATACATAAAAGTTACTATATTGAAAGACAGAATTAGAATAAAACAGTGTCGGAGTGACATAATATTAAATGTTTTAGAATTTTTTGCCCCTAAGGCAGGTTAGCCCCAATAAAATAAAAGAATTGCACACTTTTAAAATTTAGATTCTGCCATTCTGTCATTTATAGATTAACATATAAATCTAAAATGTCCTTTTCTCTTTGATTAAAAATTAAGCAAGAGCAGAAAAAATTCCTGCATATGAGCATTTTGAAATCCTTTTGTTGCATGTACAAAAAGTCAATGGGGGTCGATTCATTTTTTAGAAACCATGCATTTCAACTTGGGGTTGGATCTTTCTTTTCTTATTCTCTAACTGACGTCATTTTCTTATGTGTCTCAAATGTATTTTTTTCATTGTCTCCATCTATTTATAGATCGATTTTGCCTACCACAGTGTGTACAAATAAGTAAATGTGCATGCATATGGAGACATGCAGACACAAGTTATCACACAAACAAAAGCCCATATAAAATTCAAATGCCTGAGATGCAAGCACACTCACAAAAATACACTCACAGTCATAAAAACACACACTCACATGCAGTATGAGTCAGAAGCACAGATGCACACATACACACACAAACCCGAAGCCTGTTTTTCCAGCTTGCGTTAGAAATGACTGCCAAGAAGCAGGGCTATCCCACAAGCCCTGTAGCCAAGAGACCAAGGCTGATAACCAGATTGAAACTTTCTGTGTGTGTATTTGGGTGAAAGAGGAAGAGAGGCAGATTATTTTTTTGTTTGTATGCTATGTGCAGAATGAGAATAAAAGTGAAAATCTCTATCCCATGTGTGTTGGTTGTTCGGGTATATACAGCTTAATGTGCTTTTCATGATACTTCTAAATTTCCAAAGTTTTTGTGTTTCGAAGATGGTTGTGCACTAAATGTGTGTATGTGTGCTCAAATGCAGCAAGTTTTGTGCTTGTTTTCATATATGTGTATGCTTTTGGCATTAATCTAATGTAGGCGTGGGTCGTCTGTGCTCCCTGAACTCTCCCACTAACCTGCCTTTGAAAGCCCAGTCTTATTGCTCCCCTTCCCCTCTGCAGGTCACCATCCCTGGGAAGAAGGTTGGCAGTCTGCCCCATACGGTTGGCCTCCCTAGGGTTCTCCTCCAAAAGCACCTCAGGAGGATTTTGCACTTCTCATCTGTAGCAATTATTCTATTACCATCTGTGTCTAAATATTTTTTCTGCTACAAATTGATGGTTGCAGGCATCTGACACTTGTTGCACTATAGCTTTCTGTGCAGGCTTTTATTATGCAGTCTTGCATCAGCTGCTTTAATGAAATGTGGAAAAAGGAAGTGTTTATTACAGATGGTGAGGTGGGAAAGTAGTAATGATCACTCTTTGTTATCTGTTCAAATTTTAAATATGTATTCATTGGGATTAGCACCTCCTCCAAAAAAAAACAAAAAAAAACTTGAATGGGCTGGTAGAGGTTGGAATCAAGAATGGTTGACTGCACATTGTGTTCACTGGACACAACAAGAGCCTACCATTGCTGCTGCATCAAACATACCTTCAGGCAAAAGACAAAGACAGTGAAGGGAGGGGGTTTCTCACTTTTCTTGCTCATTTGTTATTTTTATGTCTATGGCAAAACACAGACAAAAAAAGATAGAAAATCAGGTAAAGGTTGATTCTGACCTGCAATGGACGCATTAAGAGCACATGGTCTCTTTTTTAAACTTTTACCAGCTTCTTCTTACTGGGGTCCACAGAAAAAAAACTACTTCAACAGAGATTATGTAAATAAAAGTATGTGGAAGTAATACATACATACATACGCATATGCACATGCATTATACATGTAGTTACATATAAAACAGGTACTAAATAAAAAATAAAACAAGGTACAGTAGTAGTTATATCAGCAGCACTAAAATTAAATGTCCATGAAAGAGACAGATGCACACTCTTTTTTCATTATTATTATTATCATATTTATTATTGCATACGTATTTGTGTGGTGTGTGACAGAGAGAATGAGACTGATAGGCAGTGAGTCAAATTGAATATACAATAAAGGAAAGAGAGCATAATTACTATTTTTTTCTTTGCTCTGGTTCTTTTATGAACTGTATTCACACTGTTCCAGTCCAGTAGCTGCCTTTATCAATGCACAAATCTATCTGATTTATGCCTTTATCAATGCACAAATCTATCTGATTTA
>NW_023339650.1:7691460-7691581 GCF_004916995.1 Morone saxatilis
CTGATTAACTGTTGTCAGTGACTTTTTTCAGATGCAGCCATGAAATGCTGCAGTGAAAGGAACCATGAAAGGCCATTTAAATGTGTCCCCTACTATGCATTCGTTCACTGGGTTGCAAGGA
>NW_023339650.1:7691670-7694356 GCF_004916995.1 Morone saxatilis
GACTTTAAATGTACTAAACAACAAGGAGACCATCAAATGAGCATGACAGAATTTAAGACACACCTTCTGAATGAGTTCAAAACTTTTTGCCTGCATCTATTTATCTTTCATCTTAGTTTTTATAACTTAAAGCTTCTTCTCAAACTCAAGTTTAAAAACCCAGGTATCCATTTTGTATCTGAAACCCAGCATTGATGAGAACTCGGCCGATACAAAAAGTACACAAGCTGACGCAATCCAGATAGTACGCAAATGCTCACACATGCATGCACACATAAAAATACACATTCAGATTCTCAGAGCTCAAAACATTACCAACACACACATTTTGAACTGTTCCACATGCTCAACAAATCAATACAATTATCTTTTGTTCTTGAGACATGTTTTCTTTCCCCAATAAAAATCGAAATGTATTTTTATATGCCTAACACACAGCGGCAAAATGTTCAATGACAACGCAGCGTCTGGGGAATGAGGGAAGTCTTCGTCCCGGCAAACAAATACGTGCATGCTATTTTCTGCTCCTCCAAGATCAGATATTTGGGGCAAGGTGTTCGCAGTTTCCTCGTGGGTCTCTCGGGGGAGTCGTGTTTTGTGCTTCGTCTTCGGTCTGAGATAAATGAAAAACCTTTTGACTTTCCCTCCAAGGAGAGAGTGCAAGCAGGGAGGAACTGTGAGCTATGCTGAGGAGAAAGCAGGATGCCTCCAATGGAGAGAAAAAGAGAGAAGAGGGGAAAACATTAATAAAACAATTTCTTCTCATTATAATGCTGTTCGGCTTTCTATTTTTATTTTTGTGTTGAGGAACCTGCATGTCACTTTAGTTGGGAATGATTTGACACAGCACCCTTTGCCACAGTGGCATATTGTTGCATGTTTTTGTCATTACTCAATGTCACTTTTTTATGATATTCCATAATGTTGTATATTTGCCTGTTGAAATAATAATAATAACAGTTGCATATTTACACCAATGTTTTGTGTCAAGTCAGTTTCAGACATAAAAGCAGACTGTTTTTATTTCGATTATTAACTTTGCTCCCGTCAGTTTGGCAAGCATAATTCCCAAACAGTTGCTTGGGGATGGGGTATCAACGAAGTGCTTCTTTCAGCATTGTCATTCGGTCTTTTGTTGAACTCTCTGTTGGTCTTTCACCATCTGCTATATTTGGCTGATCAACTGCCCACTAGTCTGTATGTTGCACCATTAGCTTGACTGTGTTTTTGGCTGAGAAACTGTCTACTCACCATCCATCCATCTAACCCTTCCCTCTGTTTTTTCGTCTGCGCGCCTGTCAGTGGCACATCACTCCGTCAGTCTGCGTCCATCAGTTCCCAGTGATTGAATGAGTAAAGATATAAGTAAGGTTTGAGTGTGCTGACAAGGCTTTGGTGATCAAGGAGAGGTGCCAACTTGCGCCAGGCAGTTGATGGATGATAATACAGTACCCTGGGGTTATCTGAATTGGAGTCATCACAGTAAGGGGATGAGATGTTTGCACTGTTTTTTAATGGAAGTAAGTTACGTAACTATAAAGTACTGTTTGCATTTCATTAATCATTCCAATTAGTCTTTATATGACAGAAAGGCATATTAATATTTAGCTAGTAATTGTACATTGGCCAGTTGGCAAAGAGTCAGCATGTCTGCTTTATGGGCATTTTGTCAGTCATTGTATTTGCACAAGTCAATATGTGAGTGTTAGTGTTGTGTTGGCAGTTTACATGACAGAAGTTCACAATGATGGTCAGGAAACACTTTCATCTAGGCCTAATGTTAACTTTGACTGTTTGTCTATGACTTTATGTTAAGGTAAGGTAAAGTTTCTGTAAGAGGCTGCCTCTAAGGTTATAGTCATGAAGATAGCTAACCAGCCTCTGCAGAAACATTGTCTAACCCCATTAAAAACATATTTAATTTCTAAATAAAATTACTCTTAATAATTAATACACAATGCTAGTTTGTTTACTTTGGTGTTTTAGTACCTTAGACACAAAGCAGGCATGCAAACAACACTGTATTTTAGGCAGATCTTATCAAGAAGTCAGTGTTGACAACTTTGCCTTAACTGTTCACTTCCTTTTTTCTAGATGCTTTCTGCTTCTGGTGGTTAAATGACATGGGCACCATGTGTGCTGTCTGTAAATTGTCTGAATAATTAAGTCCAACTGGACATGGATCAGCTGGTGGGCTGCTGAGAAGTTCTTATTAAGTGGCGACAGTTAGTTAAAGGAATCAAAATGGAAACAAGTCAACCCCACTGTAAGTAAACTCAGTGTGTCCAAGTCAAATCATTTTAATATGTTAGTATCTGCAGTGAGTAACAGATATGTTTCTTTTCATGTGTGCGTGTGTGTGTGTGTGTGTGTGTGTGTGCGTGGGTGTGTGTTGAGGGTGTGAGGGGTGCAGGGTGAAGAAGAAACAAAAAGGTGTGGCATTATTAACCGGCTTGTTGCCACCTGCCAGAATCACAGATGGGTAGCGTTGGGCCATACCTGAGTATGTTTATATGTGTCTCCTGACACTGGGGGTTAAATCAATGAAAAGACTGACAGTTGACCTTAAATCATGATGAGCATTTGTGCATCTTCCCACGGTGGTGGATGACATACACAGACACACATACACAAAAACTCATCTCCACTTCTGATTTTATTTGCTCTCACTCCCTCTCTCTCTCTC
>NW_023339650.1:7694393-7701048 GCF_004916995.1 Morone saxatilis
CTCTCTCTCTCTCTCTCTATCTACACAGTAGTTAATGCGTCACCTTCACCTGTTAGTCATCAGTCTATCAGACTTCTGTTCTTTCAGCGGCATTATGATTTGTCTTTACTATTCAAATAAATACTTCATGTTTGGCTGTGCAGAGTACACAAGTGCACACAGTATCATAAAAACAGCACTGAGTCACCATTATTTCTAAGCTTTTGGTATATATAAAAATATATACCATCATAAATAACAATGCTAGAAAAATAAAGTTCTGACTATATGTCATGCCATTAAGAGGAGTTATCTAAAAAATGCTGATCACCAGTGGCTGAAGAACCTTCAACATCTCCCACTGTTGTAAAAGGCAGAACCTTGGCCATTTATTTTCTCCATTGTATAAAGACTGGGAAGAGAGAGGGTTGAGCAAACCACCTCCATCATCTTCATCAAAGTGTCCCTAACCACATGTTGAGAGGAGAGATATCCTTTAAACTTGCTCAAGTGGAGGTGTACGTTCAACTTAAGGCAGGGCAAAAACAGCATTAAAAAAGCTCAATGTTCCCCAGTAATCCAATCGCATCACACCAGTCCCTAAATCTTTGTCAAGGAAATGCAATTGTTATAATGCGTTTATTGAAACTTGGGCAAGGTTTTATTTAATCATGCTGCGCTCTAACAGCACTGGCGGTAGATGAGAAAAACACACAATCTTTCATCACACCATCATCCTTGGGAAATCCAATTTGTTGCTGTTCCTCTCGCCCCAGTGCGCAGCACACGTGTGATTGCTACATGGTACAGCTTAGAACATGGAGTAAACTCTGTGTTAATGTGTGATGCATGTGTTTTTTCCTTTTTATGTTGTATTGCGTGTCATAGCAGTTTCATTTTTCTGGTGATTATAAGAGTAATTCAGTGTGTTGGGAAGGTAGAGTGTCTCTGCTGAAGAAGTATATGTACATGGTTTTATGTGTGTGTGTGGAAACCTCAATGGAAACCTAAACCAAGAGCATACATATTCACACATCCAGAAGTTGAGCTCCACCTTCGCATTAAGCATATAACAATTACTTATTTACTTTTCATTGTGTGCAACTTTATCAGAATTTTTTTTCTCATTGGTCTCTTATGACACAAATGAAGGTTGCTTTTAATGCAAAACAGAGGACGAACTGTCAAACTGATATATTAAAGTCTCCTGCCCAGGAGAGACTATCCCAATATTACAATGACTCATTTATTTTTTTAAGGTATTTTGGTAGTAATTACTGTTGCATTCATCTGTTGGCCTGTTGCTTGCTTTGAATGGCTTTTAAAATTGAACTGGGCCAGTGCTGTAGGCCTACTCTGAGTAACACACACTCATACACCTAAACCGTCCTTATTTATTAGACTATTTGACCTGCTGACAGATCCCAGGTGTGGAACTCAGTTGGGAGTGAAGACTTGAGTGATGATTGAAAAATGGCCCAGGCACATCTCACAAATGTTCGGTGTGGGTATTTCCATGTGCACTGACATAAACGAAAAGCCTTTTTCTACAGAACAGCAAGAATAAAGGCACAACATTCCCACCTTGAAACCCTAACCCTAGATGTATTTACATGTGCTAATAGAGACAAGGGTTTAAATGTGTGTCGGTAAACTTTCTTGGCCATAAAATGGCACGGAACTATTGACGAGCTGCTTGGCATCAGTAGCCACCACACCCTGGCAATGGAAAATCTAGTCACTGCTTGTGTGTACATGTGTGTTTATGTGTGGTTATATAAATGTATTGTGAGTGCTCCTCATTCCTCCACCTGCCAATCTGGCATTATTTTCTCCCTCTCCTCTCTCTCTCTTATAAAATTTGCCAGATGTTACAGATTAGTCAGCATTTCACTTTGGCTCTACTCTTAAGTCAAATGCCATCACCCCGAGCCACCCCTAGGTAACCATAAAGGCTTGAGGTTAACCAAATGGAGGAGGGCAACAAAATATAGTTGGGCATTGTTTGCAGATGGGAAACCTTATGGTTGTAAACCAGTGAGGCTCTAATCCAGCTGTGTTTTAAGCCATTACAGTGATGTAGCCTAAGAGAAAATGAATTTTACTCTGTGTACGTGCACTTCATGTTCTGCTCAAAGCTTCATGATGTGGTTGACAATATGTTGACGGCAAACAGTGGCAGTTGGCAGCTCTGTTCATCAGGGGACCAACAGCTGAGTGTGACTGACAACTCTGACCTGACACTATTTGTAAGGTGTTCCCATGACAACATAATTGACATCTGTATTGACTCTGTAAAACACATATAGTAGGCATCAATTTTTTGTCTTATAAACGTTTAGCCTTCATATTCTTAATCTATTGGATCTATGCTGGCTTACTAGTTCTGGCTAAATTGAAAAATACATTAAAAAGTGTACAAGAGCAATATGGGAAACAATTGAATTGTCCTAAAAACAGAGGACAACCTTCTAAAGGCCTCCACTATAACATTTACTTCAAGTTCCAGTAACAGTTGTTCTGCTGGTGGTGATCACTATACCACAAAATCAGAAATAGTAGCGAATAGCAGTGGTGTTGAATATGAAGTAGTAATAGGAAGATCAGTAACATAAATAGTAGTGACACCAGTACTAAGAGTTGCTTTTTAAGTACTTATAGTGATATCGATGGCACAAGTGATGATTTTTTTGCTCTTTACTAAAAAAAAAGTCAGATTTATTACATTACTGTCTGTAAATAGACCATACATAAATAGATGTGACTTATTTTTGGGAAGCATAGATAAAATTATCTTTGCCTGACAATGACTATGTTGATTCACCAGGATAACACAAAGGGTTATTTACATTGTATCTCCTAAATCTGTAAATAACATAGATTACAATCTCATTTGAATATCTCCTCTGTTTTCTGTGGACATTTCTACAAAACTCTTAACTGTCACAATGACAACTACAGTGTGACAAAGCATATGGATTTTATCAGACAGTAAGCATTTGAATGGGAAATGTGGGATCATATTGTACGCATATAATTTCTTAATATGAATGATGTTCCGATTTCGTGGAAAGTCATATCACGAAAGTTTAGAGTAGCCGTTGATAACGGCATTTTTCCTTCTAATAACTCCATGCACACAAAGGAGAATCAACCAACCCATTCGACTCCTTATTAATCTCCAACGCAAACATCACCACAAGCAAACACACACACACACACACACACACACACAGAGCCACACCACACCAAAGTATTGATGTTTCATAGTGTTTGTAGTGTACAGTGTGTGTGTGCCATGTTGGCTAAGGTTAGATTGCAAAACAGGTTGAGGTCAAAGAGAGTTTGATGTTCCGTGTATAAAGTGTGTATGTTTGCCCAACTGCAGTGATGTCACATGCATGTTCTTGTGAGTTGTAGTATTGCGTGTGTGTGTGTGTGTGTATGTTCAGCATTAAGGTGCTTCAGATGTTGTGGAAGCTCAGGCCCTCTGGCTTCAGCCAGCTGGAGTTCTCCAAATTAGCCCAGCGCTTCATTATGCAGCTCCTGCCCGCCGCCCGCCCCCCTTTCCCCAACTCTCCCTTCTTCCAAATTCTCATCCCTACCCAACATCTATCTTTATCCTCCTGAACCTTTCTCAGTTGCCCCAGTCTCCCTTCTCATCATCTCCTCATTTTCACTCCTTACTTTTATCTAGCTCCCCTCATTTAATCTGTAGCCTCCCCAATTCACCCGTCTGTGATCTCTTAAAAATTCTTCCTCCTAAGCAATCTCAACAAGTTAAAGCTCCAATCAAAAGAAAATCATCAAAAATGATGATGAGAAAATGACCGACAAAACGGAAAAATTCCCTACCCCTCACAATAGTCGCGATTAACCACCTGCTTTCCCCTCTCTTCACCTTTTCCTCTGCTCTTCCCCTCTCGTCGCCCCTACCCCTCCTCCCCCTGCCCTCCCTTCTCTCCCACACCTCCCTTACTTTTGACTCCCCTCTGCTTTAGATATTTAGCTCCAGGTGAAACAGCGAGCCGACCCTTATGTTGCCTCTGTCTGCGAAGCTTTTGTCCTCTTCCTAGTAATTGCACCGAGGCTCAATGCAGAGAGTGTGTGTGTGGCTGTGTGTGAATGTCTGTGTGTGTGTACTGTACATGCGTGTGTCAGAGAGAAAGACAAAAAAGAGAGGAGGAGAGAGTTGGGTGGGGGTGGGGGGGGGAGGGTACTGTGTTGTTTGTGTGTGTCCGCCTCCTTTGCTTTTCAGCTGTTGCCTATGGTGCAATCCACAACCCCACTCCCAACTGGCTTCCTAGTACCCACACACACTCACACTCACACACACAAACACACTCGTAGCCCTGCAGTGAGGTTGTTAGCAGGTGTGTACAGTTTATGTTAGCATTAGCCACGTTAGCCTAGCCGCCATGCCCCCAAGTGAGTCTCTGTCTCAATGGAAGCCAGGGATTTCTTTTCATTTGAGGGCTGAAGGGAGGGCCTTGGTTGCACACGCATACATACACACACACACACAACTACACACACACACACACCCACACACCCCCACACACACATTGGGGGGCCTGAGGGAGGGCCAGTAACTGAGCCACCAGCCAAGGGAGCTGGACCAATTACATTGTTAGGATAAATGTAGCGCCGGCTATGCATGGATTGTGGTACTTAACAGCCGGCGCGAAAAAGAAAAACCCTCCCTTCCCTTGCCTTCACTTCTCAGTTTGCCTGGGCGTTTTTAAATGGAGGGGAATTTAAAAACAGATTTATGGGTCAGTTAAATATAGTAGGCAAAACTGATTCCCTAACCAACCACCCCTCCTCTGTAACTCCCTCCATCCATCCCTCCGTTGTATCTGTACCTCCCTTCCATCCCCCCAGTTTTTGTCTCCTTTTTCCTCCCTTTGGTCTTTTATAAAATGATATATCTCTTAAAAAGGATGGAACGTTTCCCCCAGTGGAACGCTCAAACACAAATTGACAATCCAGGCCTTGTGGTTTAATAGGCACCCTGTATCTCTCTAGCTTCCCCTCCCTTTCTTTCTTTCTATCTCTGTCTCCCTCCCACCTTCCTCTCTCCTGTCTCTTATTCTCCTGACCAACAAGGACTTATTAAATGAAGCCTTAACTAAATCTGAGTTAATGAATTATTCTAACACCTACGATGTGATTATTGTAATTAATGGGCCACCGACGTACCTACCTTCACACCAGGTTTCCTAAATGAACATCTTGCACAGGCCTAATGTCTCTCTTTTTGACACAGATTTAAAGCTTCCCCTGTCTGCCTTTCCTCCTCTTCAACTAACAACCCCAAATGCATTGTGGGATAGAAATCTGGGTCTGATATTCATTTTTCTCCTCTTAGGAGTGATAAAAAATACCCATGAGTATTTATATTATGGTTTTAATAAAACTGAGAGCACTTAAATTAGTGTTTAAAGAATTAGCAATATCTTAGTGGGTAAATTTTTATATTAGTACAAGTTTCTGTGGCAACAGTGACCTCACATAATTTGCTCTGCATTTTGTCAACAGGCTTAAGTTCATGCGATGGTATCAGGGACTGTTTGCATTGGGATGACAAGCATCATTTGGCAATCCATAATGTTTGTTTTAGGGCTAAACACAGTCCCTCCTCTATAGCATTTAGATATGTTTTTGCTGCTTTTCCTTAAAAATTTTCTAGAGGAACGGAGCGGGGGAAGGGGGGTCACTAAAAATGTGTTTACCTCACCATACTGAGAGTTGTAAATGCAACGGTTAGCAGGTTTTCAGCAGCGTGCATGGAGGTGCGAATCTCCCTCCTCACCATACGCTAGCCTCCAGTGCAACACACAGACATTTACACATATTTTTCACACACACACACACACACACACACACACACACATACACATGTTGCCTGCTTCTGCCTTCTGCTAATCCACAGCACCAGCACAATCCACTTTCAGGGCTGCGCTGCTGCAACCGCGCCAAACAGGCCACAAGTTTGGTTCCTTCTCCAAGACACACAGTTCCAGGCCATATTTGAGATTCTGTTTCAGCAGCAAACACACAGACCAGCACTGTTCAAAGTTCTAGTAGTATAAAAGCAGATAATTTGACAAAAAAAACCTTCCTGGTGTCGGCGCTAGTTCACGAACCTCGGCCAAGCCTTTCATCCCGAAGCCAATGTGTATGGGGCAAACATTCAGTGCGCTTTGATTTTCTAACCACTTAAGAAGATTCGGTCATGCTTAATCCAGTTTCTCAGCCGAATTTCCCTCCAAGCTGGTAATTATGGCTGAAAAAGTGTATACTTGAAGTATTGCTGTTGTTGCTGTTGTTACAGACCCTACATAGGGTGTAGTAACCCCTTGTTAACCCGCGGGTAAAATGAGCAAGTTAACACCCAACCTGAGTGAAGTCATCCACAGCAGACGTGGATCAGGGGAGGAAGAAATCATTGCAATGCTGTTATAGTGCTGCACATGCTTTTATCTCATATTTCCTCATACAGATAACGAATGTATCATTTAGGATTTATGGCAATTTATGAACATTTGCACTTCTCCTTTTAACTGGGTCACAGCTCATTTTTCAAAAGGAGAAGCCAAAGGCCATTCATTGTGACATATAGAATGTTGTTGTCATTGTTATCAATTTGTGTCCACAACACACTTCACTAGAA
>NW_023339650.1:7701076-7727476 GCF_004916995.1 Morone saxatilis
TGGAAATCCGGATGTGCTTGTGGGCTTAGGTCTATTTATGTACAGTATGTCATTTGTAGATGTGGGCGTACAGTTAAAGCTGCAGTAGGTAACTTTTATAAAAATAACTTTCACTATATCCTGACAGTGGTAAATAAAACAGATAATCTAAAAAATAAATCTGGTTCCTCTGGTTCTTCATAGTGCTTCTAATGGCATTTGCTAGAATCCACTGTACCCAAAAGAAAATGACCAATCAGAGCCAAGAAAGACACCCACCACTTTGGGTTGGTGGCTTTAAGATAATTGATTGTTAAGTCTCATTCCCAGCGTTGGTATTTGACGACCTGTTAAGTTTCTTTTTGGTTGGATTCATGGATATGCCATTTGGAGCACAAGGAGAGACAGAGGGAGCTGATGTTTTTCACAAATTATTATTCTGATCTAGGTACTGTATATACAACTTTAATATATGAACATCTTAAAACCTCTTGGAAATGCTTAACTGTCAAATTTAACAGAGTTTGCTGGTTAAGATTCATAGTTTTAAAACTACCACCTGTTTCTTTTTTTTTCTGGTCCTGTTTTCCATGTTTCCAGTTAGTGTTCATGAATATAAATGTATTCACTTTTCAGTTATTTTAGATTTTAGATTTCAGATTTGTTTTGTTTAACAGGTCAACAGTCCAGTTTCACAAAGCCTGTAATTGATATCAATCAACTTTATTAACTGTATTTAGCTGTATCAGCTAAAGAAATTCTATTTTCAGCCTTAGTCACTAATTGAATTCTAATAAAACAGTTTTTCCTATGTTGCAAAGTAATAACATATTTTACAAAGAGCATAATATTCTTTTTTCTATTTTTCTTTTTTTATTTATATATATCAGATCTGCCAAAGCAGCAGTACTGTATCTCCCAGGTACACTCATTTCGAGATGTGAGGGGTACAGGGTTGACCCTTGTGGACCCTCGGCTGGTCTGTATGCTGTGAGCCCGCAGCAAAAAGGCAGCCCAGCACTGATGAGAATCCCTATAATTGGCCCAAACCTGCACACATGGCCTCAAGCTCCACCACTCTACATTGCCAATGAGAGTGGAGGATACAGAAGGAGAAAGTAAAGCAGACAAAGGCAGCTGACCTGACTGAAGATGCAGCTACATATTGGTCTCTGTGAAAAGATGTAATTTGGGTTTACCAGATTCTGAGTAATGGCTGGAAATTAAGCAGCTCACCTTACATAAATAATGTTACACTGAGTTTTTATGCAAGCAGACTGAAAAAACTCTCCCTTCAATTTCTTGATCCAGTATCTGTTGGTATTTGTATACCTACAGTATATTCCCTATCTTTTCAGAACAATTTCTCTTATCCATCTTGATCCATGTATTGCTCCATCCTCATTGTCACTGTCCGTGCATGTGTGTGTATGTTTGTGTGTCTGGTGCACCACTGCACGTGGGCCTGCTATCTCCCAGCCACACTTCTGGGGCTGGCAGTGGGACAGAACATCCTGAGGGCCCTAACTTTCCCCAGCTCCCCAACCCCTCCCTTCTCTCTCTCTTTCTCCGTCTGTGAGCCATCCAAGAATATGCCAGTCAGGTCCTGGGCAATCTGCATGCTGCCCTCATGCCATCTTCCACCTACTCTCTCATCCTTTCTCTTTCTCCTTCTCTTCTCTGCATCCATTCCCGCTTTCACTTTTCCCTTTCTCTTTTCCTCACCTCCTCTTTGCATCTCTTCATGCACGTCTTTTCTCTCCACGTACCCTCCCTGCTTCTCTCCTCTTTGGCCTTTGGCAGCAACTGTAAACCCGCTGCATGAAGTGGTGTCTGTTCGTAGCTCTGTACCGTATGTGTGGTGACGCCCTCTGGACACATTGGCACGCTCACTGACAGCTTGATTTGGACCCAGTGTAGCAGAGAGTAGAAGGCTAGCATTAGAAAGCTTGTAAATTTACATATCAGGGCAATATTATAAAGGATTTTATATGTTTATTTTGATGAGTTGAGTTCAAACTGAACGCTAATTCTGAGATGGAATTCAGTCAAACTCTTGTGTATGTGGTTCTGCTACCTACAGCTGAAGTAAATCAACATTTTGATTTTCAAAAAATATTTATTATATGTTTGCAACCCCTTTTAAAGTTTTTTTTCCAGTCTGCCACTCACTTCAATTTCATGATTTAATAATTTGTCAGAAATACACTCAGTCAAGGGACAGACTTAGTATCACTGTTATGTATGTATGTATATTTTCGCTGCACCATAAACGGCTTAATGATGACTGTTAAAATACTGCATTTCATCTTTAAAAAAGACTAAATGTACTTAGTTACACATATATTTAGTCAGGCTACATATGCTGAATGCTACACTGGGCATATTTCATAGTCACTGACTACTACGGAACAAAACTACTATCTAAAATCCAAATAATGACCTTCTTGCATTTTACCTGTTGCTATGGGAAACAACACTAGAAGAAAATAAAGAACACGACCCAAAATGTTATTAACTTTCAGTGGTTGCTGCTTCAATTTTAAGCTTATGTCATATAAAGTTGACTTTTCAAACATTTTGGTACCTACGGGAGCTTATTATCTTTGCAGGGTGGAGCAGAAATATTTTTCAAACTGAACCATTGTTGCAGGTAGCTGTCATTTCCCTTTTTGAAATTTAATTTGAATTACCTATTGTAGCCAAGGTGCTAGGCAGAGGTCATTTTATACAGGTTTTCTGCTTTTTGTTTATTTCATCTCTCTACTAAATCTCCCGTACAGATAAATAACAGTATTTTGTTCTATTGGGCCCAGAAAAATGACATATATATTGATGTTTCATATTGATTTTTTCTTAAGAAGAACATTAAGTTTGTGCTGATTCAAATTTCCCCACAACCATAAAATAGTCCAAAAAAGTGCTTTGCTTTGAGTATTTTTGGTTATTTTCCCAGTGTAATCTATAACCTATGCAGTACGCACACAAACTAGAGGCCATTGTCAGTGGGTGGGATGAAAGAGTGGACAGGCCGATGGGGAAATGGCCTGTTGTTATTGAATGTTATTGATTGGACGTGTAATTCCACTGTATAAGGATTGATGTGGCTTCACTGTAGGCCACATCTGCATTGTAACAAATGGGAGGAAACACAACAGCTACTGTAGCAGGACCTCCTTCGAAAAGGACTGATTAATGCAGACTCCTCCAGGGGTAAGGATGGAGGGATGGATGGATGCTAAAGAGGAGAGCCTGGCAGCTAGCTCCTAATGCTACAGGGAGAGTGACGAGCGGGAGGGAGGAGAAGGAGAGAGAACGTCCGGGGGCAGGCATGCAGGAGCGAATACACACACACAACACACACGTGGGGAGGATTTTGACTCTTTAATCTTGCCCTGTGTTGCTTTGATAAGGAAAGAAATCCCCCCTTGCAACGAAGATAGAGCTGTTCTCCTTTTGTCTTAAAGTTATGGGCATATTTATGCATGAGCTGTTTATTTGTGTCAGGCTTACAAATTAATTTCTCAGAGTCCTCGAAAATAAAGTGAGCACCCAAGTTAAATGTGACTTTGCAGAGTTTTGAGACAAAGCGAGTCAGTACTGATGTCTGTGTATTGATTTCATCTGTCTGTAAAGAATAGCTTCCTTGGCTGTAGCTATGAGTATTTACGTACACAAACCCACGCACATTCACAGATTCACATTCCTTTGACTCCCAAGAGCAAGTGCATGCCAAACCTGCAGTAGGTCACTGAATGTCAAGTTCCACAGTTCTCATTCTTTCTTCCTCTCAACTTTGTTCCAAAATCAAATATGCACACACAAAAATTGGGGCAGCAACAAAATGACTGCTCATATGACGGAAAAACTGCTTCACTAACCACCTACCTTACAGTAACACATAATTATCAAAGCGTTTTCACTGTTGACCCATCAAGACAAGGCCACTGTTCTTTTTGGCAGGCTTTCATTAAAACCCACAATTCAAAATTTCCCCTTCTCATAACTCACAAACATACACACAAACTCAGGTATACACACACTTAGACAAATATTATGTAGCTGTCAGAGGTGCGGAGCTCTGTTTTGAAGCTGCTTCCAGGCTTTGAAGTCTGTGACCTTTTGGTCTGGCTTGTCACACACCGAAGCAGAACCAGACTGTCAAGTTGCCACTGCCTTCTGCCACATTCCACAGTGACTGCAACCGGGAAGCCATTTTTTGAATTATTTCTGTGTAACTGGCATAGACAAGCCTTCTGAGAACAAAGTCATGTGCTGCATGCACGCTCTCGACTACTTAAAAGTGCACAAATAGCCTACCATGCATGCAATGAACAGGTGAGTAAGGCTTTAAAAAACGAAATGCTGAACACTGAGGAGGGAGAACTGAATAAAAAACATCTTCTTTAATCAACTGCATTTGTCCCCAGTGTGCCGTGTCATGGTAAATAGTGGCCTAG
Organism: Morone saxatilis; assembly: GCF_004916995.1. NCBI lineage: Eukaryota > Metazoa > Chordata > Actinopteri > Moronidae > Morone > Morone saxatilis. The sequence goes on from NW_023339650.1 coordinate 7,705,516, forward strand.
ATAAATATATACCACAAACTGTATGCAATTCTGGGTGGTCTTAAAATAAAACTGAATAATGGATTAACCACATTTTGTGTCATACTTACACATACATACTTACTTTCCTAACAACAGTGGCTGGGAACACAATATCTTTGTATAAACCTATATAATGCTGCAAATCATTTTACTGTACAGTACATACATAAACACACACACACACACACACCTATACACACTCACACATAAAAACATAACACACTGCTGCATAAGAATGTAGGTGTGTATGTGTGAGAGAGACCTTCAGACATCTGTTTATGAGTGTGTGCTGGCATTTTATGTCTCTTTGGACCGCTTTTTTTCTCCCCTTCTTCTAGACAGTTACTCATGCACTTAATTTATGGCACACCTGCAGAGTGTGTGTGTGTGTGTGTTACACTTATGTGGGTCTTACTGTGTGGTAACTCTTAGGCACACAGTGGAACTGTTGATGAAGGAACGCTGCTCCCTCTGACTCACCTGATGATTTGTCTCTTACTTTGTGATCAGCACAGCAGGGAGATCCCACACAATAGGAAGGCGATGAGCAACACACAACAGCAGTGTTTTTCAGTTCAGGGGTTGAGATTCTAAGATGGAAATCCTTCCAAAATAATCCTGGAGAAAATATAAGTTGTTGTGTTTGCAGAATAAAACGCATTATAGTCTCTATATACTCTATATAGAAAGTGGGTAAATGTCAACGATCCTGTCTCACAGTAATGATGAGTTACTACATATGTGTAATAAATACGAGCTGATCAAACATACAAACATGAAAAACAACCCACCCACTCACACTAACCCACACACAGTCCATCACAGTCCTGGAAAAGAACTCCTCATGAGACTTGCTGCAGAATGGCATAGTTACGCACTAAACCAGTATAATCACATAATCAATGACTAAAGAGTTCAGTCCGCTGCCCTTTCTTAAGACAAGCACTGACAGACGGGCAATGGTAAAGAGCTGGGTGGGTGGTATTTAAAGTTCACACGTGTAAAAGCTTTGAGTACAGCCTTAGATGGATGGACACGCTCATTTGCATTTCTGCTTCTTTACACTCGTGTCTATCTTCTGAAGCGTGGTGTACAGAGAATCACTCCAAGTGTGCTGTCATATCTCTCTCTCTCTCTCTTTCTCTGTCTCACACACACACTGGCATTTTTTCTGTCTCTCTGCATCTGTCTTGCTCTCTCTCAACTGTCAGATGTGTAAATACAAGCCATGCTTCCAGTAAAGCCTTTAGGCGAGCTAGAGTACACCCTAATTATGTGGAGTATTATTTAGAGGACACAGTTGTTAGAACGGTTACTGTTACTTAGCTGAGGTAAGGTACACAGATCTCCACAGGAACTATATTTTCAATGTGCAGTGGAAGTTAACTGAAAGAATGACATTTGATTATCTTTGAAGCTGTAATAGGGCCACCATCATATTAATCCTTTGAGGTAAAAGAAAAAGTCATACATCACCTCCCTATATTCTGGCAGTCAGCAAAAGTCAAGGCAGTTTCATGTATATGGCCCAATATCAAACACCACAAATTTACCTAAATGGGCTTTCCAATCTTTACAACATATAACACTACTTGTCACAGATTGGTCAGCATCTGCAGAGAGAAGAGAATTGACTATATGATAGGTGTTCACAAAATTACGAGTACAAGTACAAACAAAAGTAACTTTATTATGAAATAAAATAATAGGTATAAAATAATAGTTTAGGTTACATCCTTAAAAAAGGAATGTCAAAGATAAAAATGTAGACAAAAAAATCTCACCGTTTGTCTGACCGTGTTTGCTGTTATGTCTGGCCGCCGTCTGCAGAAATTAAACCATATGTTTGTGATCAGCAACAACACATGGCACGAGCGTGGGATCCTGGGAAAGAAAGGAGAGAGACGGGCCCATACATCTTGGGCCAGGAAGGAAGAAGAAAAAGAATAGAGACGACAAAACAGATCCCATCTTTATTAGTAGGACTCGGACTGCAGGCTTATGTGTCCTTTTGGGCTCAGGTCAGAGATTATTAAAGAAATACATATTTCTCATTCTCAGATTTCCCTCTGCAACGTTTTACACCCCCACTGTCTCACGAGGCGGCAGTAACATTAAAATACCTGAAAGGGATCAGCATTAAAAATGGCTATCGGGTGGTGACGGTCGGGAGTAGAGGCAGAGCTACTCCAGGCCCCCGCAGCCATGTGACAGTGATGTGATCTAGTTTAAACAACAGCTGTTTGTGATTCCAGGGGAAATTAGGAGCAAGATTCCCCTTGAGATGACAGCAGCTCACTACTCCAGTTATCTAAATGAGGTGTCTCCACGTCTCAGGCACACTCACCTTGTAAAAACACACTACCTTCTTCTCATTGGTCTCTGATGTGTGATGCTGTTACATCACTCTGTCTCCCAGACTCTCTCTGGTGGATCAGAACATAAACTTATTCTCTTTCTTGCTCTTTGGCTTCCTTCCACCCCTTCTTTTTTATCTTATCTCATGTTTTCACAGTGTCCCTTCAGGTTCCATGAATAACACCTGTTGTCATGCATGTGTCTGTTTGTGTGCATCAAGCCACCCTCCTGCCTGCCTGGGTGCTGTATTGAAATGATTAGAGAGCCATGTTTTATGGTGCTTGCCTGCTTTCTGGGCATGTGAATACTTGCACAGGACTTATACCACACTCCTCTCCATCCCCCAGTCTTACCCTCTGGCTATCCCGGCTCCGTCCCATAAAAATGATGCAATAGAACTGAATTAAAGAGGCTGAGATAATCTGTAAATGTTGCAGTATTTTGCCCCCTATAAATTCCTTTAGATTACTGAATACGTTTAATACAAGTCTGCTGTTTTGTGTCACATTTAACCCTTGTGAAACTGTTTTTATTGCAGTAGGGTTTGGAAGTTTCAGCACCGAAGGGTATTAATGAACGTCTGAATACCAGAAACTATTGACAAAATGTACAGAAGTGAAGCGAAGTATACTGTATAATCCCTTACATTTTGGTGCCATTGTGGTATTGTGATGTGGTATAGCACTCTGGCTATGAAAGTTTGGCAAATGGCTGTCAAAAATACATTGCCTGTACAACAGGTGTTGGGGGAAAGATGTTTGTTGTCACAAAAACTATAGTTGCACTTTTCAAGTTTCAGTTAACTTAAAATTTCTCCCCTTGTTCCAGCAAAAGTGTAAAATCTCAGAATTGAAGTTTAAACTTTGAATGCTCTGAGTGATTCAGTGTTAGGAAAACCAAAAGCCATTGGAATAACATATGGATTCATAAACTCACTGGTATTTCTGACTAAATAGTCTTGGCTGTTTAGAGAAGCCAAAAACCACATAAAAAAACCTTTGGATTCCAAATTTGACTAGCATTAACCTTTAAATACTCACACTGCTCCAGTGTTTTTGGGAAACCAGCTAACCAATGAAACCCTAGAGAGGTCCCAGCCTCCCGCTTCTCCCTCACATGTCTTTTACCAGGTCATATTGTTGCTGTTCCGTGTTAAGTGCTTGTAGCAGCCAACACATGGGTGTGTTTAATTAAAGTTATATAGCCACCATAAATGGAGTTGCCATTATGGATAAGGAACCTTTATGGGAACTTAAAAAATTAAGCAGTTTCTTTGAAGTACGAACCACATCATGGCTACGAATAGTAAAACTTGTGAAGTAAAATGCAGTCAAATGATATTTACTTTTTTCCATAAAACACCTGGGTTTGATGTCAAACTTTATTGTCCTAGTAGAAGTATTAATTGGTTATTTTAAAAAGATTATATTGGCCAACTTAAGAGTTTTATAAACTGAAGAGCACATTGGCAGCATATGTACATTTCTTGATGTATGGGAATGGGACAAGGTGCAACACACTACTAAATGGAAACACAGCCTGAAATACTTTGGGTTCAGTCACTTCAGCTTATGGGAAGATGCTGTAAAAATCAAACTCGGATATCGGGTTTACACACTGCATTTAATTCATTCTTTGAGACTTCAAAGACGTCAAATGTTTAGGCTTTAGCATTACATTTTGTAATCCAACAGTGAAATCTGACTAAATTATCAGCACACAGTGTAAAAGGCTTCTCTTTATGCAGATGATGTCATAATTTTTAATGAACAGTTAGATCAATATATTTAAAAACTTGAATTAAATTGCATAATACATGCAAAATGTTAGAAGAGACTAAGAGACTCTTGTCCTCAAGATAAAGACAATGTGAGAAAATAACATCTGTGTTAGCCTTTCAGTGAGCTGCGATTCTTGCAGTCTGCGCTTAGAGCTAAAGGCTTTGTTGTCAAGTTCTAGCCACAAAAATAACTCCTCGCACCAGACTGCACATTGGCCACCAGTACTCCCACAAATATGCACTCATTCATCAAATCAATGCATTCCCCTCCCATTCACAGAGATCTCCTCCAGCAGAGAACAGCACAGCACAGCGCAGCAGCAAGCTAGACATGTCTGTTGGAGACTTCACAATGGTTCAGCAAGCAAACATACTTCCCTTAAGGCCCTTGGGACAAACACAGCATCAAGCGGAGGGACTCCAGGAGTGGTTGCTGCTGTCTTTTTTTTCCTGTGTGTGTGTATTTCTCAATGTGTATTGTGTGTTTACGAGTGTGTTACTGCACTGTTGCATCTGTATGTTTCCCAACAGATCATCCTCCAGATAGTTGTCAAATTTGTAATAATACACTTTGCAGGATTACTCATCATTCTTATTAACATGGCTTTGGGTAAAATAAAAAATATTTTGGGCTTCATTTGTTTTCTATCTCTTGACAAATTATGTCAGTTATGTAATAAGCTGCAGCAAAAGCACACTGAAAGAATGAAGCACACAATACTTGTTTTGGAGAAAAGGCGTCACCACAGGGTTGGCTGAATGAAGAGATTTTATCCTAAGGCAGTCTTGCATGTATTAATGAGATTGTAGTTGTGAAAAATGAAATAGAACAGATGAGAAGATTTTTACATTTTTCCGAAATATTTTACTTTGTTTTATAGCCCTTGCTGATCTGTCTTCACTTAAACTACCAACTCCTATGGGCATCAATTATCTTTTCTTGTTGATAACTAATCATTAATTATGTAATACACTGTAGCCATAGCTTACAGAAGGGAAGTGAAGCAGACTTAACTTTGGGCACAATGATAGTCAGACATATTTTGCAATCAAATCCAAGTTAATTTAATGTGATATCATTTTGGCAAAGCAAAAATGTTTTTGGTCCTAAATCTAAAGTGCTCCTTCAGAATAGGGGACATACAGCTATCTATGGGTTCGCATGAATCACTGAGTAGTGAGGTGGGGGTAAGAGGTGGGGGGTCCACCCGGGTTGGTACACCACACTGGGCCTGTCAGAGAAAGCAGTAGGGGTGCACATTCTTCACCTTCCCCAGAATGGCACCTTCCAAAGTGGATCCCCTGTCTACCCGTTCCCCAGGCCCCAGATAAGAAGCTCATCCGTCATCCACTGGGGCCGCATTAAATTTTAACTCTGGTTACCGAGTGTGGCCATTCAAACTTTTATCTCAAACCTTCTTTATCTTCTTTTCATTAAGTTCTCAAGCACTAATAGCCCTGCAAGTCTCCGCCGGGGTAAGGATGATGTTCTGAATAATGAAAGCTCATTATTTCTCCACAGAATGCTTGTTAATTCAAATGATGATATTAAAACTATAGTAGCCCTCAGCAGTCGGGTGATTTCTAGCATACTTTATCATGTATCAATATATACTCTGTTTGTCAAAACTGCCCCGAGCCTGGGCTGACATTCTCCTCCCGAGGAGTGGAGTGCTTCAGCCGGGCCTGCAATACTCTAAGGTGACAACTGGCAGAGTTTGTGCCTTTAGGAAAGTGGGGGATGGAGGGATGAAGGCAGTGATGGGGAGAAGGATGAAACTCAAAGAGCAGTCATTGTGCTCCCATGTCTATTCGACGTTTTTCCATCATGCACACACAAATCCTCCCCCCCATACACCCATGCACGAATACACTCACATCTGTCATCCTCATCTGTCCTTCCTGATATGTGCATGTGAGCAGACATTTGCACATATTCAATTAAATTCATATAGTATATACACATAAGAACACACATGCAAAGGCATGCACATGAACACCCATGGCCACTAACCTTTAAATATAACACTCAAGTATTTTATCTCCAAGACATGACTTATGCCCAGGGATCTTAGTATAATGATTGTGAATGAATTTTGATATCATTCCAATTTTTCCAGAATTATCATAATTCCACTCATGGACAATATTCATAATATCATAAAAATAGCTGTTACAGTTTGTTAGATCAGCATAGTTTGTTGGTCAGTCAACACCTCTGTCACAATAGGTTTCAACTTCTTATTACATAAATTAGGTGAAAAAATGCTTACATTTCTTTTACTTTTCTTTAGCTGTGTTTTTACTAATACTATGTTGTAACAACAAACAATAAACATGGCATTATTAGTTCAACATTACACACTAATATTAGATTGTTGGAATATGTGGTGTGTTAGAGTTCTCACACAGTGAAGAGTGTGAATCTTTTCCCCAACAGTGTTTATCATGGTTAAATTAGCCTCACTCTTTCAAAAACAAAACACTTGTCTGTAGATGGCCTGTGTTTTTAGGCAACCTAGAACCAAATAGTTGATAACACACATTCAAATTAGATGAAAAAATGAGGAAAATGAATGAGTCAAGTGTTAAAATTCCACTGAGGATCTCACTGCCCTAAATATATCCCTCTTATTCCATTACCTGGAGCGCAGCATTTATGTTTTGGCATCTCCTAAAAAAATGCCTGTGGTTCTTTGCTTGAAATGCATATCTGGGGGGTTAATGTGATGACAATATGTTTCAGATAGTGTGGAGGGCATATTTATTCTGGATTCCTCGAGAGAACAAAACCAGAGAAAAAGAGGGAGAAGAGAGATGCATTCAAAAGGGCCTTGGGTGCCGTAGATGACACACTTTGATAGGTGTGCTCCTGGACACGCCTTGTTAACACCAGGCCAGATACAAGCAAAATAATATATCATTTGGATTGTGTGTTTATTTGTGTGTGTATGTACAGTATATGTGAACAGATATATCCTGTGCATATGCATGTGTGTGCAAGCTCATTCTTTTTTCCTTCCGGACAGAAGGGGGGAACATATGAGAGGGAGAGTTAGGAGTAAAGAAGCCAGGTAATCCCACAGCAAAACACAACAAGTCACACAGGCCTGACTGGTTTGTTCACACCGCCATAGCCAGCAATACACCCCCAGGCTGACCCAACCCAACTATCTGTAAGCTTCTGCTTCAGGCATCAGGTTTCAAAAGGGGAAGCCTCCAGCACAATGTCACTAAGCCACAGGCCCCAAAAGCCTTATTGGTACACATCTGCAGAGCATACATACACATACTATTTCATTTTAATTAATATTAGTATGTACATATATGCACTCAACCTACCTGCAACTTGAGCAAATAAATAGTTAGGTGCAGAGCAAGGGGAAATTATTTCGTAAAGATTCATTAATACATTGATGTGGTATGTTGGTTATTAAAGAGAGAGAGAGGAGATGAATGGACAAAGAGGTCAAGGGTTAGGGGTCAGGTGCTAAAATTCAGGTTAGACCTCACCTTGTATTTTATGACAGAGATGTTTTAACTCAATTTACCTGCTAAGACTGTTCCAAATCAGATACTGTATTGGTTAAGAGAAAACTGCTTCTCATGCATTCAAAATATTTGATTTCCTTTTGGCTTCCCTTTCAACTACCACGTTGTTTTTTCTGCAATCACCTCCTGAAGCAGTATTGCCCCTTGCCTCATACATTGCTCAGATAATATACCTGTCTCATATCTATATTGACAAAAGAGTGGTCTTGTGTCTTTCTCTTTCCATCTGTTTTTTATCTCGCTTTATGCCCCTGTCCTTTTCCTTGAAAGGCTTTTAAAGGAGCATAGTGAGTACTGAGAGAGTGGCAGGCAGCCAAGGACAGTGGACCTGGGGGGTAGAAGGCATTAGCTGGGAATTAGACACACTCATGCTCAGACTGGCACACTGGCCATCACTACTGCTACATTGGCCCCTTGGTTAGTCCACAGTTTGCCTCTGTGTGTGTGTAATCTAGTAAATGTTGCCAGTTTCCAGTGGTGTTTCAGTGTTCCCAGTATCTGACCAGTCTCGACAAGCACAACCCATTGCAGCTATGATGTAGCTTTCCGCCTGGGTGAAGAGATGTTTCTTGAGATTAGCAGAGGTATGGCTTGTCTTCCTGACACACACACCTGGACAGAATAAACTAAAGCAATTAAGCCATGGACTGTTTGTATCATTTGCCTTGTTTCATCCCAATACAACAAGTTATCAAGAACTCTCAAATATGAGCTGTGTCTTATAATATCTTGTTATTGGAATGCAAAAAATATACTCACTTGATAATATATTACTCTATGCCACACTAGTAATTAACTTAAGCCTGAAAATATGGTACAGATAGAGGCTGTATATAAATCCCTGTCGGCTATCTGTGAGCTTTAAGATATGTTCCCTGTATACAGGATCCCACTAAAACAAAAGTGGTGTAAAATACACACATCTTTTTTAACAGTTGTTTGTAATTTATATTTTCATTGGCCCATAATCTGGTTTAAAAAGCTATTGCAGACCTCAGTTCCCCCCCATCTCTCCTCCCTCCTTGCCTCATAGTATACAGTGTGAGTGAAACAGTGTGGAAACTGTTGTCCTACCTGATAATGGATTTGGTGGCCCCCCTGCAGGCATGCACCATTGGCAGATACTGAATACTAGTGTGAGATCAATGGGAGAACGGGAGGACAGAAAAGGAGGGAGTTACAGAGGGAGGGAGAGAAAGAAGATGAAGAAGGGATGGGGCGGATAAAAACAGAAATCCCATGGCTTCTCCTGTTTGCAAGCGGGGTAGGGTAAAGCCGCCGCCGTAATCTGTTGTCAAGACACAAGGCCGCTGTAATGTCTTCCATCAGCAAGTGGATTATGTGCAGGGGAATTGTAATTTACACCAGCTTCACTTTTATGTGTCGCTCGGCTTAAAAGTTAATAGCATTTAGCTCAACAATAGCCCAGCCACATCGAACCCGTTCTGCTGTGTACCAATCTACAAGTGAGGTGCGATTGAAGTGTAGTTGTCCCAAACCCTAGACAATAGTGTGTTCCCACTGAGCTAATTAGCTGATGCCTGCCTATCTCCACGCCACACATGTCCATTGTTGCTGTCACTGCACGAATCTCTGTCCCACTGTATCTGTACAAGCTATTGTCTGCTCAGGTTCTCTTCAATAATCCTATGTAACGCCTGCATGTTTTGTCTTTAGCTCGCTAGATCTGAGTCCTGAAGTGACATGACCAGACATGGCTTTATAGACGATATTTGATTTCCTCTAAATTCCTCCATTTTGCCTTTTGTCTCAATGGAATTATAGGCCTTAAGAGGTAAAGCCTCATGTTCACAACTTCAAGTTATTGAAAATAACCTTCAAGGAAAATGCAGACTTATGATTTAAAATAAGACTGTTATATCTTAGAGCCATGTCTGGAAGATTATCGTAAAAACACCTAGAAAACCCTGTTTTGATTTGAAACAAAGCAAGCTATATATACAAAGTGTTTCTGTTTGACCCAGACAAGATGTAGGTCATCCTCTTAAAGCAACAACTTGGAGGGCAAGTCTGTTATTTTGAACATCCAATACTTTTGTCAGACTCTTCGCTGCAAAAATTAGTCATGAGATCATTAAAACACAGTATTTTACAGGATGCTGGGGTTGTCCTCCTTCATCGCATTCCAAAAACACCTCTAGAGTAGCAAGCTGGGGAAGGAGAGAGCCAAGAGAGAGAAAGTCAAGCCCAGCTCAGATATTTTCCCAAGCCTTGTTGCCCTTGGGGAAGGCAGGTGTGATGTTGCGAGGTGTCCTCTGTTCTCTCCCAGAGCAGTTGAGAGGTGGGTGTAGGGAATTAGGACTGGGGTGGGGGTTTAGATATACAGATAATCTGATAGCAGTTATGCATTTGGAAGAGTGTGTGAAAACAGCTACTTTTAGCCAGCTACAGTACCAAAACAGGTGAGAAAATAACACTGTCAATCATTGTGACAGCTACTTCCTGCAGTTTTATTGCCACAAATATTTCATGCTTGCCCGCTAGAGGACCCGCCCACATGCAAGCCATGTACCAATAGCTTCTCAGCCATTTTGAATATAGATGGAACGACAATACAGGAACATCTAATTTTTATATTAGTGACATTAGCCACACAGCGACTTTGCTAGTTCTAATATAGTACAGGTGAAGCCACCCATACTATTACATCATGAAAAGGGGATTACAGGGACAGTTTATCATAGTCTACTACACAGTATGCATGTCAGATTATTGGTTTAGACCTCTTATTGCTCTACATGGCTTGAGGAACAGAGGTTGTTCATATAATATGATAATTTGATCATTTATATCATACTAATTTGTGTACCAATTCCGATGTAGGAAGAAACATAATTGCTGTCTGGAATATCCTTTTTTTTAGGAAGTGCTATATTTTTGTACCACACTGCAAATTGTAATGAAGTTGATTGCAATGGATGGTGGGAGCACAAAGGACAGGGCTTTGACAAAGGGGACCAGGATTCATATTCGGAGTCAACAAAGACACTTTGCGTTAAATGTTTATAAACACATCATATCTCATGTTTCAAGTCTTTTCTGTAGTAAGACAAGACCAAAATCTTACAATCATAACCAACTAAGTTGTCACTGAACATTTTACTGTTCAATATCAACATTTGCATTTTGCAAGCATTAGCATTTTGTCATTATGCTGACGAAAAATGAATATAAACATAATTTCTAGGATACAGCATTGTCCAATCATACCTTGAAAGTTTCAGGTGGAACCTTGGTTGAATTTTATGCAGCATGCTACAATGTACAGTGCAGTTAGTATATGGCTGGAAGGTTTCCTGCTGTACATGTACACAGGTAACGACTCTACCAGCCCTATTAGCATCAGTCCCCCCTCCTGCCACACCCAGATCTTAATATACTCTAAAGGTATATGAGGCGAATAAGTGCAGTCTTGAATAAGTAAAACTCCATTTCAGCACTCTGCTCTATTATTAATACCGAGCAGGCTGATCTTTGATTAAGCTACTCAAGTGTTCTTCCTGTGTGGGATTTTGATTAAGACTGAGCTGTGTCTTGGAGCAGGAGAAAATGGCGGTTCTTTCTTCTCTATCCAACTTGTTCTTTCTGTGTTTGTCTATGTTCATGTCATTGTCATTTTCCACATAACACAAACTCGTTCTCAAACGGCCACTTCTCTGTTTTCTTTACTCACTATCTTTCCAACGATGTGGCAATGAATCAAACAGATAACACATATTGCGTAAGGCACAACCATTCATCATTTATCACCTGTCACACCTGTGAGTCTACCAGCATTTTTTTTGCAATGCTCCATCAAACAGACTTTTAAACATAAAGCCATAAACTATATTTCCACATATGCTTTCACACATCAGTCATCTCTAGATTTGTCAGGAGATTTTGAGCCTTTTGGAGTATACACAGTGGCACTCATAAAGTTATTTCTGGTATGCAGTTTAATTCTAAAGTGGTGTACCATGTTTCACGTCTGTCATGTTCAAACAAAGAAATGACCGGTGAAGCATATTGCATCCCAGGATCACTGAACTAGTCACCTGTCCTTCCTTGTGATGTTCCCAAGACCTGTTGCAAAGTCTATACTTTCAAAGAAAGGCTTAAAAAAACAAAATCATATAACGATGCCTCAGCAAATACTGTATGTCAGTTGTTTAACTGGAAAACGGAAACTCCAATACAAACAGTTCAGTTTGTGAGCAAGCAGGCTGATAAAAGATTGTACAGATAAGGTAAAACTTAAACAACATATGTGCCTCAGGAGGAACTGTATAATTACCAATACATCTCTTATCTGTATTTTTTTTGCAGAAGAGTGAAAATGTATGTTCTAATTTAGTCATAGCAATGGAAGGTTCTGAGAGTTTGTATTTATTTTGCAGAAACCTGTTATAATCCGTAATTTTGCCCAGAAACATCATAACTACTCGTGGCCAACAATATAATACATGGCGTTGCTGAAAAAAGAGCATATATACTTAGTAAATCTTCCCTAGATAATTGAAAATAAGCTAAGCTTTTACCATGAACAGTAGAGGCTCACTCACTTTCACTTAGATAATGGAAGACGAAAACATTTCTATATGTGCACGCGTTGTATATTTTTGCTTAGAAAGAAAGCGTGTTAATGTTTCCCTACGAGCAAGGTTTTTTCTTCAGCTGTGATGCCAAGGTGTCTTGACATTCATCGTTGCATCTGTCGTTAATTTGAACGCCCTGTTTGTCTCACTGAGCCACCAGATCAATCCCTCCTTGTGCATTACATGCAGTGCACACACAAACACATGATACGGAAGCACAACTGGGGAGAGATGTCAGTTGTCTTCCAAAGTCTTTCTCTTTTCCTCGAGGTGCTTTGAACAACATCTCAGTGTGCTTCTGCTCTTCTTCTGTCCTCGTGCATCCCGTTTTCCCATGATCCTTTTATGAACACCTCTTCATGCAAAGCTTCCTTCTCCACTTGGGGCTACTTCTGTTCCATTATGCATGGTGGCGGGATTAAAACTGTAGACGCGATGGCTTCCCCCTTTCAGTGTCACGTGCAGGCATCAGGCGGCCAATGGTGTGCAAGTGTGACACGCAACAGGGTGCCCCGCTTGGCCACCCACACATCTAGGGGAGTGGGGAGTATGTGTGAGGAGCACGGTATCAAACGGGGAACATCTGTGGCCACTGGGCTGTGGAGACCGGGGACAATGGTGGCCCCAGGGCAGCCGCAGAGCCCTGGCCCGTGCCGCAAAGGCTAGACACAGGCTAGGGAGCCAACCATGCACACACACAAACACACACACATACACACACTGAGTGGTGGGAACCCATGCACACACACATCTCATTTCAGCAGGAAGGAAGCCAGGCTGGTACAAACTACAGCCTGAAAACACACACAGTGGACATGCTTATGGCAAGAACCAAAAGGCCTGAAACAAGTTGTTGGATAAACTGCTGAAAAGGATGCATCTGCCAGAAATTACTTTTAACTGGCAAAACTAATAAAAAATATCCCACTCATCTTTTTTTTCAGTGCTGGTGTTTGTGCATTTGCCAGTATGTGAAATTGTGAAATATGGTACAAGTTAATTGAATGTCAAAGTTAGTTCATCTTTTTCAGTAGTTTAAGGTATAATTTCAGAAGATGTAGTCACTAAATGTACATAAGCTCAGGTTTTGTAGGGGAAAATTCAAGATTCAAGGCACTGGCCATCTTCAGCTCCTCCACTTTTCACATCACTCCCCTTTATTTACTATCTGAGGCATAACCACCAGTATTATTATACTATATATATATATATATTATTATTATTATTTTAACAGCTATGTGATTCCAGTTAATGTTTCCTGTCCTGTCCTAATACTAGGTAGAGAGAAGTGAGTCACTCATTGCTACGCTACGGTAAGAGCAGAGAGGTAAGTGATTCTCTATAAGCTCCCTGCAGAGACACATCAGTGCCGTTTATTCCTACAAGCAGAGATGATAATGTGTGCACACACACACACACACACACATATATTAATGCTATGATACACACACACACAAACAGTCACACACCATTTGAATAACATATTCCACAGCTGCTGCAGCTCTCAATGGCCTCCCATGTGGCTTTTGTGTGTTGACATGTGTGAAAAGTGTGGGCATGGAAACAGACACAGATGCACACGGACAAAGACACATACACACACACACACTCATGCACACACATAGCAGATCTCCTTACAGTGTGTGCTGTGATGTCACCTTGTAGAAAAAGCCTGCTCCACCTTGTCATGTTGTGGTATCCCATGTCTGCAATCAAATGCCCACTGACATGAAATATGACGTGGGAGCAGCGTGTGTGTGAGTGTGTGGACCCAGGTGCGTAGACCTCCCATTAGGGATCTGTAGGCGGGTGGTGCTCCATCTCACTCTACCAGGTCCCCATAGTGTATACAAACACGTACACACACCTGCGTAGCACAAGCAGTAGCTGGAGTTGCGCCATGACTGACAGTACAGTGCTTTACAGGGTTGATGCTATGTGCAAATGTTACATCCTTAAAACTTTCAGTAGTTGACTGAAGTATGGTTGATTTTCCCCTTTGACGTCACATGTTCTGCATGTTTGATGCATCAAAATTTGCATGCATTCAGTGGTTTCCAAGGTTATTTAGAGTTATTTAAAAAATCTAGATACAAGGTTGCAGGCGATAATTTCTTGAAGTCTATCATTCAATGGGAAATCTTGGATATGCAGCCTGTAACATTATTATGTCTGAGGATGTCAGCTGAAGACAGTTGTGCTATCAATCATTTTGCAAGAGTCGATGTCACGCTTTTCAGATGGTGGAGACCTTACTTTGGAATATACCGCTCCCTGAGTTATCCTGCACTGCAGTTTCACTGTCTGATTAACTTGTAATTCACCTCCGTATTTTTCTTCCTTCTCACGCTTTAAATGAGTGAATCCTCTCACCACTCAGAGCCATGTGTTATTATTAGCCAGTATAGTTTGACAGGGTGATTCATTTCACTTGGAGACAACAACACTGGCTGCAAGTCATTTATTTGCACATCCTGTTTGAGTTTTAGATTTCACACACCATCCTTAATTACACAGACACATACACACACATAATCAGAGATGCACATACTTTTACTACACATACACGTACACACACAAACACACATCCTTTTCACACACAGCACAGTCATTCAGAGGGTTTTTGACAAGTGATTCCTTCCTGTATCAACTGGCCTCCGGATAGGTATAATCAGCAAGATAACTGTGGGAAGGTAACCACAATGACAGATATGAGGAATCTTTTGTTGCTGGTCAGGAAAGAAAAAAAAAGCTCAAAGTTAATCAGGAGAGGATAACTGCAAGCCATGTTGTAGGTTGACGCAGGATATTTGATTTTGTGTCTGTATTAGTTTTCAAATTATGAATGGGGGATTTGCCATATTAAAACCTTTGTGAACCATTCATATGGTGACATTTTGATTGAAACTATATCAAATCAAATTAAATACCCACACTGGTGTTTTTAAGAATGCACTTAAGTAGAGACCTACAACTTTCAAAATATTTTTCCCCTTTTTCAACAACCCCACATAACGTTAGTTATGTACAGTTAGAAATTTAAAGGTGTAGAGGAAAAATTATCATTTAATAAATAACCTTTGTATGAACTGTGTTTTACTGTATTATACTGTTCTGAAGACAGCATGACTGACTTTATTTCCTGTTGAAATGTACCGGACCCGATTACTATAAATGAATCAAATGAGGCATAACATCGATGATAGTCCAGCCTAACACATGTCATGGCCTGACTGCACTTGGCTTAAATGAAGTACAATAAACACCTGTGTAATGTAAGGGTGGAACATAGCCTGTTCCGGTTGAAATACAGCCAGGCCCGAAACATCTAAACTTTTATCCTTTTTTGTTCTGACAGGAACATGTCTTCACTTGGGAATACCCTTAACTTTTTCTTTGATGTTTATTCTTTATGATCATTGACTCTTTGTTCTCTCTTTGTTCTTATGCATTTAAAAATCCTGGTAGCAAGGCACTCAGCATCGATTCCTCGGCAGTCGCTGACTGTTGCTTTGCTGGTGTCGATCCTTCTGCCCAGAAGTTTGAATAAATATACAAAGGAAAATTTCTCTTTGCTGGTTTTCCTTTATTCGGTCAAACTTCCACCACAAAAGGTCCAGTGTGTAGGATTTAGTGACAAGGAGTTGCACATTGTAACTCCCTCGCTTCACTCTCCCTTTCGAAGCACGAAGGAAAAACTACAGTGGCTGCAAAACGCACAAAAATGCGAACACCCCTTTGTAAAGCTAATGTTTGGTTTGTTCCTTCTGGGCTACTATAGAAACATGGTGGTTCAACATGGTGGATTGGAAGGTGGCCCGTGGAGTCTGTAAATATAAAAAGCTCATTCTAAGGTAATAAAAACATCCCGATGCCAATATTCAGGTGATTAATGACTAATGAAAGCATAGTAATGCATATTATATTCTATTTCTGCAAATAGATACTCATATGATATGATAAATAGATATTACAAACTATCTTCAATATTTTCGAGGACTAGTTGTTCGGTAAAGTTTGTATTTCACACAGAAAGTGGAAGCTAGCAAGCAAAACATTTTAAGCAAGTTAGCTTAGCTTGCTAATGTTAGCAGTGATTCTCACTAGACTCCAACTGTTATTTCAACAATGGCTGGGTGGCTTCTGCGAACTCAGTATTGTGCAAATTCCTAAAATTATACAAATCAGGTAGTCTAAATAGCATTAGTGGTCTATCATGGGTCGTGTTGTGGTGACTGGAAATGCCCAGCAGGGCAGTAGGTTGTTCTAGCCTCAGAATGTGACTCTGTGATTTGAATGACATCATGGATTGCCTAACATGTAAGGAAAACACAAATCACAGATGGTGCTATGCAACTGCTGATAATGTCAATCCCTAGCTGGATAACTACCTGTGTGGCCATTGAAGTAATACTACAAACTATAGTTCCCTGCGACACTTGCAGACAGAGTCAGTTCAAACCAGAATTTCACACCACCAGAGAACACTAATATAGAGGGCGCCATCACCATTAAAAGTAAATCAAACTTAAAGGACCAGTGTGTCATTTTATACATAATTTGCTTTATAGTATGAAATGAGGCTAGATTTATGGCACAAAATAGAGAGCAAAAGTTTTCAAATTTTCTTGTAAGCTTTATGATGGCATAAGGGATTAGATGGATGGAAAAATCATTGTAGGCCTCGGTTATAATTTATTAAGTCATACACAACAGGAAGGAAAATATGGGGCCCCTGAGGAAAAGTTTGCTGCCTCTGTACAGTAAATAACACACTGAATGTGGACGCCAAGTGCCATTTCATTTAACCGAGGCCTACACCTGATTGACGTTTGACCAATGCCATGTCTCTTTTGCTTTCTCCCCACATTAATCCCGCTTCCTTGAACAAAATGCAATTCTGATCTGTTCATTTATGCTGTCATTCACTGTGCAGTTCATAGATTTGAAAAATAACAACAAAATGTCATTTTGCTGCTCTTTCTTTGACATCCTATAATACACGCCTCACCTGGAAAGTGACAGAGCGTGATGGATCGACTTGCATCACACACACATACAGACATGTACACACGTTGAGGAAAGACACTTCAAGAAAGACAAGGAGAGAGGGCAAAAAGGTGTGAATGTAGAGAGAAAGAGGGGGAAAGGAGAAGGAGAGAGAGAGGAATAGAAAGAGAGAGATTTGAGTGAGAGGGGTTTGATATTTCTGTGGCCGTACACTTGTAAGCTCAAGCAGTTTCTTCCCTCCGAGGGACAGGGTCCGTTAAGTAGCTCTCCAGTGCCTACAGTTTAGAAAAGGACCGAGGCAATACTGGACTAATTTAATCAAAGGTTACAGGCCCAGCATAGAAACACAATATTATGGCGATTGTACAGGAACAGGAAGGTGGGGGGACATGTCATTTCACCAGGCAAGGCTTAGGCCTGCTACTTTATCTCAACAGTATGAAGGCTAAGTCCCCCAACAGTCTCCAACTGCTGGCACTAACGCACATTTCCATTTTAGCTAGCGGGCCGGCTAGAGAGGTTGATATCGTCTGACTGGCTGGCCAGCAAGATGAGTGACTGACTGCCATGGGTGTAAGAAAGAAGAGTGCAAGGTTGTCTCTCTTATAAACTCTATTAAAGCCTCTCTTAGAAGTTTTAAACTAAAAATAGTTTGTCAGTTGACCATAACAAAAAGATTTGCAATCATTTTGCATATGTAATTTGCATATTACATATAAATTACTTTATAAGTGACATATGTGTATGCTTAGCTTAGTTTTCTAATATAATTCTCAGCCCAGAATATTTAAAAAAGATGCTGGTTTACACAATACACAGTATATACCATATATTTTTCTTTTTAAAGTGATAAAAACACCATCATGTTTTTGGTCACACTTTTGGATTCCAGTGGATCTTTAGCAACTGTATGAATACTGGCAGGATTCAGACAGATTGTAATCTGTTTAGCCCAGCTCACTGGCCATGTCACTGTATAATAAACTGTCATAAGTGTCAGTGTTCTTCACCCCTAGGGACGTACTCTGTGTGTGTGTGTGTGTGTGTGTGTGTGTGTGTGTGTGCCTTTCCGTCTATCTGTATGTGTGTGACCATAACCGTTCACGTCTGTGCGTGTGTGTGCACTAGGGAGGGGTTTGAGTTGTACCCAAGAGGCTACACAACAACACACAGCCCACAAAAGGAACAGACTACACTGGATTACCAAAATACCAGTTTGAATATGCAGTACCCACAGACCACACATTTGGTCATGATACCCCGAGCTTGATTACAACAATAATCAATTATCCAAAGCTTTGCTTTGAGTACCACATACTACACAGATTAATCCTCATCAGATTAATCCTCATCATCAAGTCCCATAAGAATATGCCCTATAAGTCTATAAATTCCATTCACGTTCTCATGGACAGCTACCCATTGCTCACTGGAGTGACTTTTGTTTTGTATTACAGCCAGTGCTGGATCCATAGGAAGAATTAACACAATTGGTCTATTATGAGATTAGGCCTAATGCACACTCCATCCCAGCACACACATCAAGCCATAAATACCCCTCGATTAAAACCCAACATGATTTGCTCCCAATCATTCTGCATGCAGGGAATGTAACTGAATAGTAAACAAATGAGGTATATTTAGGCTGCGTTTCGTCATTTCAGCCATGCACTGAGCGGTTTGGCTGTTCTGGCTTCTGGGCAGCTGTGGAGAGAGACAGGGGGAGTGAAAGAGATTACATATCTTGTTTGTGTGTGTTTGCTGTGTGTAGAAAAGTATCCACAGAAATTGGTGTGGTTTATGGGAAAGATAGAAATAGAAAGTATATGGTGTATGCTCAGTTTATGGGTATGAATAGCGTTACACTGCTATAGAATATATTACAGCTAGCTAACGAATAGATAGCCGAGATGTGAACGACCAGTGCCGTGGCCTTGCTTGATAGTGATGTGGAGGTGGGGGGGCTGGTGTCAGGGCTTGAGCCTATCAAAAAGAAATCAGCTCGCCAGCTCTCTGGGTGCAGAAAGGCACATCTCGTCGGCTTTCACGGACCAAGATTGCTTTCACCTGCATTCCCCGGGGCGACGCGCAAAACACAGGCCTCAGCCGGCCTGCCAGTCACACACACTCATGCATGGACACACACACACATGTACATGTATACGCAGAAACATACACACACATTCTCTCTATCTTTCATGCCTGACTACAATAGAATCATATTAACTCGCTCCATGCATTCCCAAACATGCAGCATTACGTGGGAACGTTGGACGGTGCAGAAAATCACAATTATAAGCGCATACATTTAGAGTGCCTTTGTTCCTGTTCCTGCTTGCAGTTGTGAGTGTGTGTGTGTGTATGAGTGTGTTTGTCAGCATGTATATATGTGCTCGTGTGTATGTGCTGGAACATGCATGTGTATTTGAGTGTGAGTGCTGTGTGTGTGAATGTGTCTGATAGCTAGTCTGAAATAGTCTGAAAGCTGCATTCAGTTGATCTTCCAGGAGGTGGAAAAATGATGTCAAAAAGGCAAATCTGTATTTACCGGCAGACAGGTATCCTTGACTTGACAGCTATACAGTCATTATCTGCCTGTCATGTGTCGCCTGGGGCCACCCTGCCTTCTCCCAAAGCCCACGGTTCCCATGCATCAGACGCAGCCCTATTAGCTTACCTGTTTCCAATTCAAAGGCCATCACCAACCAAAAAGACGCCAGAAGGACAAAACAAGGTGTCATATTTATGAATGTGTCAGCACGGGCCCTCCTGAAACCCAGGGCGCACCTTGAGCAATGAGCCTGACAACTCAACAGGGGCCTTTTCCAGTCAAGAGAAATGATACCTTCAAAAACCACTGGCGGGATGAAACCAGAATCTGTGCTGCAACGGTGGCGACACAAGGGGGGGAAACGCTCGTAAATCGCCTCAGTATTATTCAGCCCCAATTAGGGGAAACTCAACCTGTTACATCGACTAGAAGAGAGTGAATATCAAATGCTGGATAATGACTGGATGAGTTATAGAAGTCGAACAGAAGACGAGAGAGGCAGAGGGAGGGGGGGTGTAATGGTGATGATTACCTCAGCGTTGTTCAGGTGTGTTTTCAGGTGAGTGTGCGTGCTGGGAAGTTGACATCCTCGACTCTTGAGCATATCCAGGTGCAGGCACTGTTCTACAATTTCTACATCTGCATTGTGAGTAAATGGTTGGGTAATTGCTGCCAATTAACTTATCCGATTGCAGATAAAAGCCTCGTGTTCTGCCAAGGAGTCATAATTAGACAATACTATAGTGTACCATTTTAGCTGTTGGTAGGTTCCCATTACCTGCTAATTCCAAACTTCATCTCGAGTAGTATTGATACATGGGTAGGGCGTTACAGTTTCTGTGTAAGTCTGTGTGTGTGTATGTGTGTGTGTGTGTGTACACAATGATTAATACATCGAAGGCTCATTTGTAAAAGGGGCTAGGGGGACACTGACCCACTATTTTCTTGTTTCTTGTGTGTTTGCCTGCTTTACGTTTCCTGAAAATACTTTGGCTAAACATGACATACTTTCTTGACTATGGAACGGACACTAAGGGGTTGAAAAGAATCTAAATATTTAATGTGCATTGAGGCTTTTTTTTTTTACCCTACAAACATCTGTGGCTGAAATTACAATTACCTTCAAACACTAGTTGCAAATAGACACATATGATAAAAAGCCTTACAAAATTACACAGAAAATAAAAATGTTCTTCTTCTTTCTAGCAGTTTCTGGTGCACCTGCTCCATTTAGGTGCACCATTTTTAAGCACAATCCCCTATTTCAGTCAAATTCCTAACATTCAACTAATGTTAAAGACTACGAGAACTCACAAACTATCTTATCAGTTCTTTCTTTAGAAAGGGTCAGACACCCAGCCCATGTTTCCTCCAGCCATGTATATTTGGCTTTAAGAGTCCTTTATCAAAACTATAGATGAGTAGGTCTACAACATTAATCTTTATTTTATTTCTTTTTTTCTTTCCTGAAGTTCTTTGCTGGCTCCATCTGCCATCCTGAGAGCCAAAAGCATTACAGCCAGATCAATACAAACTAGCAGCTCAGAATTTATATTATCAGCAGTGCCATTGATCTTTATCAGCAGTTAAAAGTTTCTGGGGCAAAATAGGCCAGCTATTTCTCGTTGCTTCTTCCATTTCTTTGAGCGAAGCAAGCAATGCACAGATATTTAATGACCAAGGAGAAGCAGAAACTTTCTGCATCACAGTGTTTCATTTGGTACCAAAATGTATTTTAACTGCCCACATGTTACTCTGTGTAAAACCAATAAAACTATTTCTTCTAAAAGACATGTCTTCTTTTTCGTGTCTGCTTGTCTTAGCAGCTGCAGCATACCCATTCTGTTTAGACACTATTCCACATTTTTGTTTGTGTTGTTGTTGTTCATGTGTTGTTGGGTTTTTTTGGGGTTTTTTTTTTGGGGGGGGTGGAAAAAAGAAAAAAAAAACACATTATAAGTGCCACGTATATGTATATCCCTAAAGCAAGACTTGTTTTATATATATGTGCATAAATATACATTTCAGTTCAGTTCTGTCGGTTCTATATTCTGTATTTGTTGCCAAAGCAAATCTCTCTCTCTCTCTCTC